>NC_050577.1:301462004-301829504 GCF_011100635.1 Trichosurus vulpecula | reverse complement strand
GGAAAGGGGTCCTTCTCTCCTATCAGTGGCAATGTAACAACATTGGCTTCAAATGGTGTTCTACTTACCAATGCATGTCCGGCCATCGGAGTGGAGGGCATACTTCTGATGACAGCCACATACAGGCCCCGTATCAGTGTCATCACAGGTGTGCTGGCAGCCTCCGTTTCCATAGTTACAGGTTACTAGTTATACCCAAAATGTACGTGTGTATATAAACAGAATGATAACAAAACGATTAGTTTGTGTGTTTGTCTTGTGTTCTTTTTATAATAATAACTATCATTATTTTATGGTCTTTCAAAGCAAAAGATAATTAACATTGTGAAGATTTCTTTTTGGTTAGATTAATATCACCATCTTTTTTCATTTCCCTGACTGCTTCTCAGCTATATATTTTTAAAGAAAATCTGAGGCTCTTCTTTCATTAAGAAATTGGGATGGGACATGACTGAATAATTTTAGCTTGCCCCACACTTCCTAAAACCTCTGAAAATACTCCTTCCTCATCAAGGGGAAAAACAACTCTTGCCATCTCTATAAAGTGTTGGAAGGAAAGGAATAAATGGTCTGCCAGTGAGAGTTAGATTTCCCAACTGACGCTGAGAAATTCTCTTCTTTCCTGATGACCTCCTCCTATGCTTGAAGAAGAACAGATCTAAGTCATAACAACTCCAATGTTAGTTCCAAAATCTAGTGCAGCTGAAGGCAATTCCACCTAGAGCTCTGGAATGTTCTTATAATGTGTCATGCTTAAGACACGTGCCATATGATACTGTTATGCATGGATTGAAATATTCCAAGAAATAGATTAATAAAAGTTTATTAATTTGGACTAGCCATGGGTGGAGTGAGATGGCAAAAAGTCTCCCTTCTGCTTTGTTCTTAAAGAAATGCACTTTTACATATATTAAGTTCCAAAGAAAGAGACAAAAGGAAGCATTTATAGTAAGCAGAACTAGGATAAAAGAGTGTTTTCTAGCAGGGTTCCTTAAGGGACCAACTTTAATGGCTTGCTAATAATTATTTGAAATGAGCATATTGCTCATTTGTTTGAGGCTGATGCTTCTAGGGTGGCTTTAGGTTGCTTCAAAATAGTTTGTCTTCTTAAGTAACTTCCATCCTCCTTCTTCCCTCCTCTACTTTTTAGTGACATTTTGCCCTTAGCCTTGATTTGCTTGGCCAACCTTTTCCTTATGGATAGTGGAAAGGTAACCCTAGTCCCTATCCTAATTACCATCTTTCCAGATCGTTGGCATTTGAATTGACTAAGTTTTATCTGATAAATCTATTAACTTTTTTAGCTACTCAGAAATTATTAGGTGGTCTATCAGAAAAGAATAATTTGGGGAATTTGAGTGGGCATTATTTTCACTGAATGAAGTTGCACATTTCAGTCAAGAGAAAAATTCATGAGTGTCTAAGTCTATCATAATGCTCAAGAGCAAGTTTCATGAAGAAAAAAATGGCTCAGAAGAGAGGGATCACTTCTACTTTACTCTTTTACGCTTCCCCGAAGTGCCCACAGCATACCAGTTGTACCATGAGTATGACTTGTCATGGTCTCCAGCTCCTGTATGAAGCAGGCCAGCTCCCAGCCTTGCCTACTCTATAGGAGGGCCAAAATCACAGAGGCATGGTTCTTCAGTCCTAGAGAGCCAATTTCCAAGGCTAAAGTCTTTGAAAGATAAATAGGAAACCAACTCAATGGCTGGAGAGTTTTTGTTTGAATAGCAAGGGCCTTGGTTCTTTCCTTTCATTGCCTGTCTGTCCACTTTTAGCGCCTGATGGGTGGAGCTGATTGCTCTGGGACCAGCTTTCTCTTGTCTCCAACACAGCTGCATTCTTGACCAGGAAGTAGGCTGGCTACTGGGGGCTCCAGAAATCCTCGGGTGAGGGGGGCAGGCCCAGGAACAGAGACGTCATTGTTGGCTTGGGAAAATCCAAGTACCTTTCGCATAATTTGGGGCTCTGAACAGAAATGGTGAGCAAAGCTCTGAAATGCTGCCAATGGGGTTTTCAGTGTCTCTTATCTTTCCCATATGTACACGTGCACAGCAAGGGAATGCAGATTTGCAGAAAGAACTAACTTGACTAAGGATTGTTGACTCGTTTTGCAGCAAAGTTTCACCTTCAAATGCCCGCTGTCCCCTCCAATAGAATCTAAGCCTTATATTAAATGCCTTCTATGTGCTTGCTTTCTAGTACTATGCCTCATGTTGATTTTGTATTGATATCCCCGTGTATGTGTTGTTTCCCTCAATAGAATACAAGCTCTTTGGGGGTAGAAACAGTTTTCTTTTTGTCCTTCTATGTCCAGTGCCTAGCAAAATGCTTGCCACATAGTAGGCACTTAATACATACTTGTTGAATTAAACTAAATTAATTGGGTGATTCAACACCCTGCCCAGGCCCCTCATGGGGAGACTGCTCTTCCTACAACCCTGAGGAATTTTTCTCCCACAGTGCTTTGCTATGCAGGGAGCTGTGGTTTGTATCACAGATGCTACATGTGGTCTTACTGAACTTCTTGGAAATTAGGGCTGTTATAATTTGGAGAGTACCTTACACAGTGTCTTCTTCAGCAGCCCCAAAGGGCCCCAAAGGGCTACCAACTACAAGTCAGGGCAGTTGATCTTTGGGAACAAAGCCTTTCTCAATTTCTTGGGCACCCTGAAGGTAACATATAAATGTGGGGAAAGCCTGAACTGGGCTGAGGCCACTGTGTGACACAGCAGTGAGATTCTGAGGAGCCTGGCTACTTGGGTGGCTTCCTTACCCATCTGTTTTTGTGTTCCCTTTATTGTGTATGTTTCTGGGGAGAGTCTCATGCAGCCACTTGGTGATGCTGGGCACGGAGCCATCTTTTAGGTACAGAGAAAATGAAAGGGGTAGGTGATGTTGCTTCTCTGTTCTAAGGTCAGTGGTAGCTTCATCCCTAATACCACCTTCTAAACCCCTCCTTCTTTTCCCTTTTTCAGGTGGTCAGACACTCTTGTCGTCAGTCGTTTTAGACTTCTGACAGATTAGCTAAGTGTGAGGGCCAGAAGATCAGATGTATTGTGCACTGAAACCACACAGACACTGACCTGAACCTGGCAACTGCCTTTACTAGTGAGCTCATTACTGACGAGACCTCCATAGCAATGGTGTAGCTCCAGAAGCCTCTGCTTCTCCCAACTTGGCCAGTGAAGGCCAATTCTACTTTACTTTTACTCTACCAGTAAAGGGCCAACTCAGTCTCAGCATGCTTAAGGCGAGGAAGAGGAGGGGAACAGAATACCTTGGTTTGCACTGGAATTTAACTAATGTGCATTATGAATAATTGAGAAAACCTACCCTTAGATTCTCATAGCTCTAGGCTAATGGAGACAAAGACAGGCTGCAAATGTGAAGTCTTATCTTCTGGGCCCAACTTTGGGCTGTGGAATATCTGCGAGGCCTCTAATGATCTCAAGAGATTATGGGAAATTCTCCTTGCCCTTATTTTTATAACTCATTTTAATTAATTGCAACTGGGTAAAAAATGAGCATGTGTGATCCAGCCCTTTTAACGTGGGGGAAGACAGGCAGGATATGATCACTGGAATTCCAGAAAGGTTGAGGAATACTCTTTTGGAGATGTGCCTGAACAATGCAGGCATCAGCCTATCGTAGGAAACTATGAATATTACTTTTTCTTGGGTTGTCCATAGTAATCTTCTGGGCCAAATGGCAGGTATTAGGTGAATAAAAGCCTCGTTTAAAGAATGTCCAGAGCCAAAATGACTTGTGTTGAGGCTTACACCTCGCTCCTTCTACTCCACAGAGTCCCTGTTCAGTGATTTACTTAGACATTTGCTTTCTCATTGTTTTCAAACAGCAAAGGGAAGTTAAGTGGTGCCATGTTTCTTGGGAAAGAACCATCTACAGCTGGAGGGTTGGCCAATAAATTGAATGGTGGCCAGAGGAGCAAACATCTACTTTGCAAAACACATTTTCAAAGGTACAAGATAAATTGAATAAGGATGAACAATGTACAGCTCCTTATAGATGTGTGACAATGTTTACCCATAACTTTTTCTCTTTTTTGAATTTGCAAAGGACAAATGTTTTCCTGTATTAAATTATAGGTATGTGTCAAGGAAGGTTATGCAGCTAAGCTATGGGGGATGGGAGGGTAATGGCTCTGGCTAAGATTTTTCTTGGTCCTGCTGGGACTCCGTGCAGCTAGCACACAAAACGAGAAGTGGGGCTTTTCCTTCCAATGTTTGCAAACCAGCTGGCATCAGAAAATTGTACATTTGGAGGATAGAGAAAGGAGTCAAGTCACTGAAGAACATGGTGGCTGCAGGGGCCCGATGTTCCCCTAGCACTGGGAGTGTTCCTTTGGGGAACCTTTGATGCTGGGCTATGCTGCCAAGTTCCTCAAGGTCTGGGACCAGGATGGCAACAAAAGGATTTATCAGTGGTGAATCTCTCCCAAGATTAGTGACAGACCTTCTGGACCATTCCCTTTTCCTTACAGTATATCTGTGGCAAAGGTGTGTGGGGGGGGGTTGGGGGCAATTTGGCCTTGAAGACAGATGGGAAGAGTCTCCCACCTTGTGAAGATGGGCTGACTTCAAGCCAGCATATGCTATCAGCCAAGAAGAGGCCCCCATAAGTGGATGGAGCTGGAAGATGGTCCTTCCTGATAAATTTTTTGTCAGATCTTGTCTGTGGATAAAGCTCTTTGGTAGATGGGTGCTGAGCAAGAAACATAATTACTCCTTATTGCTATATGTTCTTTAACTTGGCCATCTTCACTGAGGTTCTATTCCAAGGCTTCATCATGTTAAAGGTGGCCATGGAATCTAGAAGCCTACTCCAGAGAAACCCAAGTGGTGATGGGCTATCCCAGGCTGGAAGGACTTTGAAACCTGTCCAGCAGTGATGGATTGTGGGCCTGCCCCGGTAGGCCAAGTGTGGCTAAGTTCAGAGAGGCATAGCCTCACTAGCCTGGATTCAGGATGCCAACAGCTCTCAAAGGCCATCTATGGATAGGGTATAGAAATAAATTGTAATCTAAGACCATGGAGGGCAGGGCATATGCTGAGGAAATCGCAAGTCCTGGAACATCAAAGTCCTAGCACCTCATGGGCTAAGAAAAGAAGCTCCAATCTAGGGACCTCTCCAGCCAGGTATCTGGAGCCAGAATTTGGGATGAGAATTTCAGATACATACAAAGGCCAATTGAATGGGTATCCTCAGGCTTATGAGCTTTCCCTCTCTCTCAAATACAAACAGGGACTGTGGAACCCCATGTTAAAAGGTGAGGTCACTTCAATGTGGTGAGCTCAGTGCTACGTTTGGCCTCTTTGTCTTACTTGAGGGTTTCCTGGTCCATGCTCCAATACTGTTTATTCCCGAGAACCAATAAGAGCTCTGGAGATATAAATCACAAGTCCTGGTCAAACCTTTGCTTTTCATGCCTTCCTGTTAACATATATGTCCCTCCCCCTTTTGTTTCAGCCTGGCTCTACATACAGAGATATCAACTCATCTGGGTCCCAGGTTTCATAGTCTCCTGTGGGAGTTCCATTTATAAGAGAAAACATTAGCCCAGGGTCATTTCCTACTTCGGGAGGATTTGGGTGGAGATTTTATGTCTAGAAAAGAGACACTACCGAAGTTCACTCTGCTGTACTGCATTCCCACTCCCAAGGACAGATGTTGTTTCAAGGAAAAAGGAAATGGGGAAGTAGCCCCTCAAAACAGCAGGAACCAAAGCCTTTATGGACTAAATCTTGGAACTTATGCCTAGCCCATTTATTATCAGGCTACAAGTCACCCCTACCCCACGGCTAGCTGGTGATCTTGGTCTCTGGAAAGCAATGGCAGCATGAACAAAGCAACACAGAAACACTTTTCTTTGGCAAAGCAGACAGGTTGGGGGGCATTTGACACATCAATCTCCATCTACCTACGTGTGCAGTCCCTCTGGTTTTTGGCAAGTTCAAAGCCAGGCCTACATTCACAGGCAACCCCACCTTTGGGCGTCTCCCGGCAGATATGTGCGCACCCATGATCTTTGTTCATACAGTTCATACCCTCTGAAAAGAGAGAGAGAGGAAGAGAGAGCGAGAGAGAGGGAGGGGGGAGGAGAGAAAAACAAAATTGGGCTGAAAAGATATTGCCAATTAAATTTAATCAATGACACGGCTTTATTTTTCTACCATCTGCAGAAGTCCTCCCCCTTGCCCCTTCCCCTCCTGCCCTCCGGCATTGATGGTGTCTCTGTTAGTGGGTAAACTATCATCACAAGTCAAGCTTATAGTCAATCTGGCTTTTCTGTCAGTAATACTGTGGCACCCTCTGAGATCCATTGTCCTGTCTTTTTGGCCCTGGCCATTATGTCCATGGGCCTCATTTGGGCAAATTGTGTTTATCTCTATAATTTAAACTTGTGGGGACAGAATAAAAGAGCAGATGAAGATAATATGGGAAGTTTCAAAAGGAGTCAGGAGCCATTAGATTTGAGCCCAGCAGCCATGCACATTTAAGTCATTGAAAGAATGGCTTGCGGGCATACTCTCTGCACACGTCAGGTGCTAAGAGAAACTGCCCTCCTATACTAGAAGAAATGGATGTGCTTCTTGGCACGGTGGCCAGCTTGCAGGATGCCACATCTATCTGTAGTGCTAGTCCCTGCAGGGCTTCCTGGGTCAAGAGTCTTCTAAGTTCACTGCTTTTCAGCACCAAGGGCAGCTGCTGCTCAGACTTTAGAGGAGCTGGGGCTGCACTTGCTTTGGTCAAAGGGATTTTCCAGCTCTCCCATGTTGCTGGTCATGGAGACCTCAAGGCCTTATTACAACTTCAGCTTCTGCTATGGGCCCAGTTCTTGTTCTACCTGATTGGGGCTCCATTTGTAGTTGGATCTCGCCTTTCTGATAGTCGTGAATTAGATTGAAAATCTGTTTCTGGCTAACAACTCATATGAAGCTATGGTGCAAAGAGCCCTGGGCCCTCATTATGAGGAAGAACACTGTCATGCCTGTCACCAGCTTGCTGTGGGACCTCATCCTCTGGAGAGCTTGAGTTTTCCTATCTTTAGAACAAGAAGATTGGACTAGATCTCTTTAAGGCTCCTTATAGTTCTGCCATCCTGCGATTTTATTTGCCTTCTACTCCTTGTCTTTCTTGTTCTATTGGCCTGGCTACCTCCTCCCCTACCTCCTCCTCTTCCTCCTCGGTCTTGTTAATATATTGTCATTAGCTGTGAATTCCTTCCTAGGTTCTAGCATCCTTGCCCCACTATGTTGTGCATTTGATGGTGGCTCCACACTTTGCTGGGTCTCCAGTTCTCCCAATGCTTGCTGTAGTTCTTCATATACCTTGTAGTTCTGTCTAACCCTGGAAGGAAACTTGGGATGCTATGTCATTCAAGTGGAGCACCTGGGGTGAATCTACCTGAATTTACAACTTGATCCCTGTGTCACTTAAGTCCTTTGAGGCTCATTTTACCATCTGTAAAATGATAGTATTGGAACCTCAAAGGTTCCTTCCGGCCTCAAACCTATGATCCTAAGTATTGGCATTTTTGCTCAGAATCTGCATAGTCCTTGGAACTCAGCTAATGAATTTGGTACCTGAGCAAGAAAACAGGAATTGTAACAGGAAGTCATTGAACTGTCCTGGGCTACAGTGGGGGGCAAGGAAGGGGAGGAGTAGGCAATTGATCTCTAAAGGGGGTTTTAGCTTTATATTCTGTCCCTTAAACCAAAGTCATGGCACTGAGGGAAGAAGACAGGTCACAACTACAAACTTCAGTGGAACAATAATAGTCAATGTTCTGTCGTGTGTGTATGTAGCTTGTCTGCAGCATCACTGGTTTTCCTTCATCATTCTAGAAGCTTCTGGGCTGTGGCTGTCCCTCTGTGGAGTGGTTTGGGAGGCCTGAGTAAAACCAAGTTAAGGAGAGAGATCTTGCTTTCCTTTCTTCCTTCAGGGGAAAAAGTCCTCCAGACATAATTGGAGCATGGTGTGTGGGGGAAGAGCACTGAGCTCTGGAGTCAGAGGACCTGGGTTTGATCCCTGCTTCTGCCCCTTATTCTCTGTTGTGCTGGGCAGGTTTCTCTCTCACTCTGGTGCTCTCTTCTTCTCAGTAAAATGATAGCAACTTCTATGATTATCCACTGTTTTGGATTCTCTGTATTGTAGTTCCCCTCCCCTAGCATGAATAATGAGGTGTAATCCTGATCAAGACCAAGTAACCAGGACAGTTTTCCAAGCCTGGCTAGAGTTTGCAGCTCAGTCCCCAGTGGCTTGTGGATTTTCTATGCCAGTAAGTTCTCCATTTTAGATTTTTGAGCTAGGAAGCACTCCTGCCTCTGCTGAGAAGAGGCCTCCCTTTGCCCTCCTGTTTAGTAACTAGCTTGAACATTAGTCCTAACACTGTGTGGGTCTCCATCACTGTTTGTCCCAAAGAGGAGAACCAGCAAAATAAGGGTCAACAATACAGTGAGGAAGGGCTTCCTAATCAAAGCAGCCTCACAATGGAAGCCCTGTAAGATGGGGGTGTTCAAGCAGAAGTTAAATGGACACCCATTAGAGATTCCATAGAGAAGAGTCATTCATCTGGTGGGGAACTTGATGGAATGGTAGAAAAAGGACCTCAGATGTCATCTAGCTCACCCCCATTTGAACAGGAATTCACCCAACAATTTCTCCAAAAAGGGATCATGCAGCCTCTACTTGAAGACTGCTAGTGAAACAGAACCCACTACCTCCCACTTTGGGATGGCTCTAATGGCCATCCAAAGGTGATGGGCATGTTCATGATCTTACCAAATAGAAAGATGTTTTCCCTTACATTGAGATGAAATCTGCCCCTGAAAGTTCTACCCACTTGCTACCAATTCTATCTTTTGGGAATAGACAGAATGGATCTAACCCCTCATTCACGTGGCCACCCCTCAAATGCTTGAGAAGACAGTGGCCATCATGTTTCCCTTAAGCCTTCTGTCTTGAGGCCAGGCATCCCTAGTTCCTTTGAATGATTGTCACCCCTCATCAGACTTCCCTCTTTCTGTCAAGGGCATCATCATTCTTCCAAGTTCCTATGACTGCAGCATTCTTCTTAACTTCTGACTCTCCCTTAGCCTACAAATCCAATCACTTGCCAAGACTTGAAATTTCCAGCTCCACAACATTTCTCATCACTGCTCCCTTCTCACTCCTCACCCAACAGCCACCTCGCTTCCTCATCACCTCTTGCCTACAGTGTTGTACCAGCCTCTTAATTTGTCTCTCGATCTCAAGTCTGTCCTCATTCCAGTCTCCCTTCCATGAAGCTGAAAGTGATTTCCTTGAAGCATACATATGACCATCTTGTGCCTCTACTCATGAATGCCAGCAGCTCATAATTGTTTCTAGAACAAAATCTAAACTCTGGCTTTGAAAGCACTTTCTAACCTGGCCTCAGACTAGTCTCTCCTGCCATATACTCGACTCCCCTTCCTGTCCTCTGTGGTCCAGCCAAATTGCCCTTTTCTGTGTTCCTGACAGATGGTGCTCCATGTCCTATTTCCATCCTTTTGCACTGGCTGTCCCTCATGCCTGGCACACATCCTCTCCTCACCTCCATTTCATAGACTTCCTTCAAGGCTCAGCCTTTCCTGGTCACCCTGACTGCTAGGCCCCTCTTTCCCAACTCCTCATAATATACTTGTAGTGTACATGTGGTCTTCCTTGGCAAAATGCTAACTCCTTGAGAGCGGGGACTGCTTCTGTTTTGGTCTTCATATCCCTGTCACCTCACACTGTGACTGGCATGTGCCTGTTAATTATTTGGCAATGGCTAGTCCTTCCACTGTCCTGTATGCCTACCTCCCAATGTTCTGAGGCAACTTGTTCTATTTCTCCAAAGTGAGAATAGTATTCTGGCCAGCTGAGATCTGTCCAGAGTGAAGGATCATGGGAGTATCACTGTCCAAGTGGTGTCCTGGGCCCCTCGCCTCTCTTGATGCAGCCTCAGATGACATTAGCTCTCTTGGCTGCCACATTATACTGTTGACCTCTGACCCATTCTCCAACTTTGAGCCTCTGGGATTCTATGACTGTTTCAGATGATCATTCTTATTTTATACTTCCCAAATGTAGACCTAACCTCTCAGCCTATGGCTCCCAGCCTAGGGTAAAAAAGGTCACCAACATAAATTGCTCAGTAGTTCCAGTTGGGAAGACAAATATTAGACTTCCAGCATGACTTACTTACCTTCCTGGGGTGGCCATTGTGTATGCCTTGTACAGACTGAAAACAGCCAAGCTTATGCTAAAATGGGAGTGAGATGCCTTGGAGTGCTTCCTTACCAATTCTGCAGGGCATTGGCCAAAAGAATGAACACTTTAGAAGGGTAGATGAATGCAGAGTGAGCCAAACCAAGCCACACCATAGTCAGGGAGACTGGGCAGGAGAGCTGGCATGGATATAAATCTGACTGCATTCAGAAAACTGCCTCTAGTATTCTCCCCAGCCCTTGAGGCACCAGAAGACGGGATGGTTCCAAAGGAACATCCCAGGATACACTTTTAAGAAATAAGCCTTTGGGGAATGTTATTTACCTTGAATTCTAGCGCACATACACCACACTAATAGAAAGCCGATGGGAAGAAACTTGACCTCTCAGACTTGCCTACTGCTCTTCACTCTGATCTCACAAACAAACTCCAGATATGACTTTTCCTTATTGATGAGAAGGCATCTTTTGACACTGAGCACTGGAGATCACAAGGCAAATGAAAGATCAGAAACAGAACTCCCCAGGATCTGTGATCTATACAGGCTTGCAGGAGTGAGGAGCATTTGGCTGGGCAGGGTAAAGAGCATGCCATGGGGAGAGGCAACATTCAGTTCTTTTCAGATCAGTCCACTCCATTTCAGTGGGATGAAGAACTGGAACTAGGCCAGGGAGACCAAGGCATTCTGGTCTTTGGACTTCTGGCATTAAACTTAGAGAAGACCAATAGCACTTTCAAACCTTAATTAGCATGGGTACAATAAAGCTGGCATTCAGTGACTAAATTAGTTAAGACAAGATGCTACCAGATAGCAGATAGCAGGCAAGTTAACTAACCACGGCAAATCCCCTCCCTCTCTGGGCTTCAGTTTCCTCATTTGAAATAATCATTGCGAAAATTCATATATATATATATATATATACACACATATATATGTATATATGACATATATATCACATATATGACATATATATATGACACTTTAATGTTTACTAAACCTATATGATTTGCTATATGATCTCATTTGATAACCCTTCGAGGTAAGAAGTACTGGCGTCATTCCCCCCATTTTAGAGCTGAGGCCACTGACTGCTCCAGATAGGGCTCAGGGATCTGCTCCAGGTGGGGCCCAGGGATCTGCTCCTGATGGGGCTCAGGGAGCGGCTCCTGACTGTTCCAACAAGAGGTGGCAGAAGCTGGATTTTAACCTAGGGTTTGTCAATCAGTTGGTCCACAAGGCTGATGATCTGGAGCCCTTTCCATAAACCATGATCCCTGAATTAAACGAACTTCAGTTCTGACTCCTAAGATCCGGTGAAAGATAACCCACTCCCACTGAAGGGAGGACACCTCATTTTCTTGAATGTTAGTTGACTCCGAAAAGAGAAAGGCAGTTAAGCAGTGGGATTAGAATGAGCGCCCTTTCCTGAGGCAGAGAGGAAGGCCTGGAGAGGCAGGGAGGAAAGGCATTCATTCCATGAAGGAAAAGTGATCAATTAATCCTATTGGGCAAATAATCATCAGCCGCCTTCGATTTAGAAAGTGTTGTGCCAGGTCTTAGGGCAAAACCAAAGATAAAGGAGCCCAGGCCCTCCTCTGGAAGGACTTCTGATCCAAAGCCTGGAGCTGTGGAATGGGACCCAAGCATCAAAAGAGAAAGTGACCATTACAAAGAAGAGGCGCAAGCAGCTCCTGTTTCTACAGCATAGTAAGGATTTACAAAGGACATTGGAGAGGGGAGGGATATTATCATTGTTATCCCACTTCACAGATAAGGAAACTGAGTCTTAGAGAAGTCCAGGGAATTGCCTGGGTGCTTGGGAGGCACCCAAGAGCCCAAGAAGGGCTGAATCTCCCGCATGCTCAAAGCTTCTCTAAGGAACTATCCTGTCAGGGCTGCGAGAAACACCAAGGACCGGGCACGGGCTGCCCATACCCTGGCCACAGTGGTATGGTTACCGAAGCTGATATTTATATGGTGCTTAGGGTTTACAGAGACAATGGGATCCTAGATCAGGAGGTGGATCTTCATGGAGCTTCCTCCCTTTACAAGTGAAGACACTGAGGCCCAGAGAGAGGTGCTGACTTGCCCAGGGTCACACAGCTAGTATGGATCTGAGCAAGAGTTCAAGTCAGCTTTTCCTCACTCCAAGCGCAGCTCATCATCCATACTGCCAGCCACAATCTCACCTGATCGCCGCAATCACCATGTGAGTTAGGTATTATGGGTATTATTCCAATTTGAGAAATGAGGAGATTGAAGCTGAGATGAATGTCTGAGGTGGGATTTGAGCCAAGACCTTCCAGCCTCCAAGTCCAGGCTTTGACTCTGCCAACTACTCATCCTCTCAAATGACACAATTCTCCAGGGTCCCACCTGACATAGGGGAACACAAACACATATAGATGCATGGCAAGCTCTACCCAGGGATGGAGACCCCCTCGTTCTGCCACAAACAAGTCTCCCCCAGTTTTCTCCTGCCTTCCACAACCACCACAGGGTCTAACACCAGCCCCTGTGTCTGGACCTTCTTTGCTTTGATAAGGTGCCTCATGGCAGCCTCAGGGGGATGAAGGCTTTTAGTTACCTCTCTGCCCTCACAGATCTATTATCCTGACTGCATGGCAGAATGGATTTCACGGAAGATTTCTGAAAATATTAAGAGATGAGGTGAGGAGGATAATATCCATTCAAACCTAAAAGAATATTTTGCAGCTAAGTAAAATATTTGCCCCTTTCCCCCAGCAGAACACCTGGGTGGTGGGATTTGTGTTCACATTCTTTGCCCAGGACAATATCCAGATTGAGCAAACACATCTTCTGGAGGGGTTTTTCCTGGCATATCTTGGTCCAAACCCATTTGTTACCTGGGCCTCCCCACTTAAAGGGCCAGGATTGTTTTTACATCCCAGGTGAATCCATTTGAGATATTCAGCTGTTTGGAGGGCAGTGTGTGTGAGAGCAAGCCCTGTCTCAGAGGCTGAAGATCTGGGGCGGGGGAGTTCAGAGAATGCTCCATGGAGACTTAGGACATGGGTTTGAGACCTGACTCTGCCTCATCACTTCACTTAGCGTAATGGAAAGGATGCTGATGCTTGGCAGAGGACATGGGCTCCAATCCTGCCTTTGCCATTTCCTAACTGGCCTCTTGGGCAGGTCATTTCCCCGGGGCACCTTCTTCATCTCTTAAATAATTGGGTTAGAATAGACAAGGCCCGGTTCCTTCTAGGTCCAAGTGCTGTGGATGTTTCTGACCTCAGTTTCCTTATCTATTAAGTGGGAGCTTTGGAGTGGCTGATTTTGAAGTTTCCCTCCAGCTGTGAAGCTTGTCTTAGCCTGGGCTTATTCAGGAACATGCTTGGGGACCTCTCTGGGCCTCCTGGAAAGTGGAGAGGTCCAACTAGATGTTCTCTGTGCTTCCTGCCAGCTCAGACACCCTTGGCTTCAAGGATTAGGAAAGGTGAAAGACATTTGACTTATAAATCAAAAAAATTCCTAACAAGTGGCATATGGTTCTGAGAAGGAAATGTGATCTTCAGATGCATTGGAGACCACAGAAGAAGCGTTTTGTTCCTTTACAAACCCCAAGGGCCAGGGCCCAGGCCAAAGGAACGTGTCTGGCTAGAAGCAGCAGTAAGGAGAGAACACCGGGAGCCTGGGGGTACAAGTAGGGGAGAGGTCATGAATTGCAGCGGATGGAATTGGCCTTGCACGCCTCAGGTGGTCACCCTCCCCCTCCTCCCTCTTTGGGCAGAGGTGGGCTGAGCTTTTAGAGCAAGCCACAAGGGGCTGGGAAGTTTTTTTTGGGGGGGGGGGTTTCCCTGTTCCCAGCGCCTCCCAAGCCCCCAGAAATCTATAGCAGAATGGGTGGAGGGAGGTATACTTCTGCTTTTGGCTGTGGCCCCTGGTAGTGTCCCTGCCAGATGCTTGAAATGGAAATAAATAATAGCAACAAATTGGCAAAATGTCACAGACTCTCAAGAAGGAAGTTTCAGCTAGGCTTTGTGGTAGTGAGCAAATGGCCCTAGACCCTAAGGCAGAGAACTGGAGTTTGAGGACTGATTCTAGTACTTCCTAACTTACATGATCGGGAACAATTTAATCCCAGGGAGGGACTGTGGAAAAGGGGCAGTGGTGGAGTCAGAAGACCTGGGTTTAAAGTCTATTTCTTCCTCCTCCTACCTGAGGGAGCCTGGACAACTCACTGATCCTTCCTGGGCCAATTCAAATGCTAAAAAACAAAACAGAAAACCAAGAATGCTGGGAGAGATGCCCTCTGAAGACCAGCAGCAGCTCCTGAGACACCGAGGCCATGAGGGGTCCCTGCTCTCAAGGAGTTTACACTTAGACTAGATCTGTTGAGGAGGAAGAGGGCAGTCAGCCCTGCTGGGGTTAGGCAGGCTTGGGAGATGCTACACGTAAGAGAAAGAGAAGAAAGGGGAGGGGGAGTCACACTGCCTCTTTCTGGCTCTCGGTCTCCTCATTTATAAAAAAGGGGTACATTAGGTGACCCCTAGGTTTTCTCCTTTAAAACGGGGCTAAGAATCCCTGTTGTAACTCTGTTCCAGGGCTGTTGTGAGGAGCCAGAGGAGCCACAATGGGGTGAAAGCAAGTAGTGAACCTAACTCTTAGGCTTTAATAAAATATTATCATTAACATGGTCGTTAACCAGAGCACTGACAAAAATACTGATGGGCCTGGGCAACAAGACCTCACTTCAGGCTAACCTTGATCTTCATTCCAGCTCTTTAGGCATGGTTCTGCCTCATTCTGAACCCTGCTCCTGGCAGGCTTGGAGCTCGTGATTGTGAAGAGCTCCCTGAGGCCCAGGTAGGAGAAGGACTGAGCTCCTCTGCTTCTATGAAGCAGCTGCTGCGAGATAACCTTGCATTGCTTCACATTTTCATTAGTTATTTGGCTTATGAAATAAATGGTGTGCTTTATCAAGTTGGCAGATGACCTTGAGCCAAGGGAGGCATGTTGTGTTGGATGACAGAGGCAGGATTCAAAAGGTTATTGACAGACTAGAGTGATAGGCTGAATCTCTATGGGGATGGGTGTGGGCACGGGATGTGTGTGTGTGGGGCTGTGGGGGGACAGAAGGCAGAGGTCAGAGTAAAGGATGACTCTGAAATTATGACCCTGGGCAAGGATTTGGAGTATGGTGGTACATCTAGCTAGAATAGGGAGGGTTGGAGAACAGGTGAGATGAGAAAGATGGAAAAGCTCATGAAATATCCCAGTGGATGTCCAGCAAATAGCTGATGTCATGGTGCTAGGATTCAGGATGGATTAGGGCTAGCTTTATAGTTGTAGTAGTTATCTACAGAGATATAGGAATATAATATATAGGACCTGACAAGATTATGGAAAGGGACAGACAGACAGAGGACAAGACAGAGATAGAATAAGAGAGAGGGAAAGATAGAGGGGAGAAAGGGAAGGGGAAGGAGAGAGATAAGGGAGAGAAGGGGGGAGGAAGGGAGAGAATGAGAGAGAAGGAAGGAAGTTGAGGGAGAGAAGGAGAGTGATAGGAAGGACACAAATAGACAGACAGACAGACATTGCCTAGACTGAGCCTTTCAATTCAATTTAACAAGCATTTTTAAAGCTTTTGAGTGTATAGTAATAAGGCAGCAAGGTGGTGCAGTGGATAGGGTACCAGGCCTAGAATCAGGAAGACTCATCTTCCTGAGTTTAAATTTGTCCTCATACACTTACTACCTGTGTGGCCCTGGGCAAGTCACTTAATCTTGTTTGCCTCAGTTTTCTCATCTGTAAAATGAGCTGGAGAAGGAAATGGCAATCCACTCCAGTATCTGTGCCAAGAAAACCCGCAATGGGGTCACAGAGAGTCAGACACAACAGAGTGCATAGTAAAAGACAAGGCTACGGTCTGGAGCAGAAGAATCCTTCCCTTAAGTAATTTATATTCTATTGACGGGAACCCACACTTAGGGGCAGAAGGGGGCTAAAGAACCAGTCAAAGGGAATGAGGCAAAAGGAATAAGACAGGTATGAGAACCAGGACAGAACTTGAGGGGAGAAATGGTTTTTATGAGGAGGGGTAACCAACAGTGTGGAAAAACCCCAGTGTGGTTAAGCAGGCCAAGGATTGAGAACCAGCCCCTGGATCTGGCCATGAAACTACTGGTGCTGATCTTAGCGAGATCAGCGAAGGTCAAGGAGGAGGCCTTAGACAGCAGCGTGCAGGATGTGGAACGAGGACAGTTTGGGGTGAGGGGGTAAGAGCAGCAATAGTCTTTCCTGGAGTCTGGCTGCAAAAGGATGACAGCCTGAGGGGAGGGCAGGGTCAGGATTGTTAAGGATGTTTGAAATAGTGGAAAGCAGAGAATGAACTTAAGAGACCATTGATGAAAACTCTGGGAGGAGAGAAGAGAGGTTTGGGAGGAGAGCCTAAGTAGCCCTGACAAGAGAAGGGTCATCACCCATCTACTGGGATGCTAGGACAAAGGAGAGGAAGACTGGTGAAATGTTGAGGGAAAGCAGGGGCACCTGCCTGGTAGCTCTGAGTCCATCCAGGGAGAACAGGAGATCACCAGGCAGCAGGGAGGGCTGGGGAGGGACCACCCGCTTCTGCAACCATGAGGATTGCATTCAATCCTGACCCCATCTTTTGAAGAAGGACATTGGTAAATTAGTGCCTGTGTCCACAAAAGGATAACCAGGATGAGCAGGGGACTGGAGGGCAGGCCACAGGAGGGATATGTAGTCTGGCATAACACGTTAGTGGTCTTTAAATAGGCCAGGAGTAGGAGGAGTCAGACAGTGGAGTGATGTGAAGAAACAAAACAACAACAGATTCTTCATAACAATTAGAGCTATCCAGAAATAGAACAGCAAAGTGAGTTCCCCATCATTAGAGATTGTCAAGTTAGGGCAGAGACGTTGTAGAGAGGATTCCTGCTCAGGCAGAGTTAGACCAGATGCCTTCTGAAGACAGTTCTTTGGTTTTCTACACTCCTAAAGCCTAGTTTGGGCTCATCCAGCTGCATCTCGGCACGTCCCTTTGGTGACCCCACGAAGGGCTAAGCCAATTCTACTAGGAAAGAGATCACATTTCATGCAGTGAGCCTTAGGGATGGTTCGGTTTTGTTTCCAGGCATATTCTGGATAGCTTCAGAGAAAACGACTATTTTTTTTTTGCTCTGGCCCTAAAACAGCTTCCTTTGTGTTTGAATTGAAAAGTCTCAGCAAAACCTCAGGAGGCTGTGACCATGGAAGATGTAATTTCCCTTCGTCTGCATCCAGGCTTGGCCATGCAGACCTCCCTTTAGCTCTGGGGGTGGATGATCAGCAATCATCTGCTGGCCACACTACAACTGGTTTGCCTGGACGATTTCTGCTCATTTCCCCCTTATTAGACGATTCATCTAACTCAGATCTGGCACAACCCACGTGCTGATCCATGAGAAGATCCAGGCAACTGCTGCTGCCACCTTGGCTCTTCTCCCAAAGGCATTAGAGGCATGAACTGTCACTGAGCGTGTCAATGGTCATGGCCCCAGTGACAGTTTATGCCCCCAAAGCACGCTCTGCTTATCCTGGCAGTGCGGTCCAGTGGATTTCAAGGTCATAGATGGAGACCTTGGGGCTCATCTTCATTTTCATAGCTAAGGAAGCTGAGCCCTAGAGATGGGAAGGGCTTGTTTAAGGTCACCCAGGAGGCAAGTGGCAATGTCCTCTGGCTCTCAATCCACTGCCCAATGCCTCTGGAGAATGAACTTGGGATCAGCCATACTTGTCCAAATACCAGCTGGGACTGGGGGTTTCTGGAGAGCAGGGCAAGGCTTTTATTGCCTGTCTTTGTGTCCCCAGCACTTAGCACAGTGTCTAACACACAAGAAGCATTTAATAAATACTTGTTGACTGACCGTGACCATGAGAAAATGAGTTCCAGTCCTCTCATTTGTAAAAAATGGAAAATTGTTTATACTATTCCTTCCCCACCCCATCGCCCGCCAGGATCGTTGAGGGGAATGTCCTTAATAAACTGTAAGGAACTACAAAAACGGGAGCTTTTATTATTGTTCCACAAGATCGCCGTTCATGAGCATCCATGAAATTACATCTCCCAGGGATATGGCTGATGGCTTTTCTCCCCAGGGCTGCATGTGCACCCTATTATCATCATGTGGGCCACATTCCTTACTGTGTTTTAATTTGGAAATCTAGAACTTGTATTTGAGGCAAGACCAGAGGAATGAAAATCTGAGTTCCTAAATATTGAAGCTCTGTGGTCAATGGTGGAGGCCACAAGGCAAGGTTGTCATGTTGAGTTGTACTGGCAATTGACGCAGTAATCACCAGGGAAGCGTGGCTATAGAGAGGGAGCCAGCTCAAGAGCCAATACTGTGCAATTCTCTGCAAATGGTGCCTTAAGCCACCCCAGTACCTAATCATACGAGTACATTGGATGATCAGGAATGGCCTGAAATGATGAGGTTCTCCAAATGTTCATGAACACAGAGAAGGGCAGGCAGGGACTTACCCAAGGACAACAATCCAGGATTAAAATCTCATTATTCAAAGCCCCCATTTAGTATTTGTTTCACTAGCTAGTCATGACTCCATCTATTAAGGGGAAAAAACCCCAGGCTCCAAACCCTGTGTTCCTTTTGGTCCTGGGGAGGAAGAGTGCTTTAAAATGCTTCTCAATTCTTGACCTGTCAACACATGATAATTCATCCTGAGTCTCTACTTGACTCGATCCAATTTTAACCAAGTTAGCAAATCATCTCCTTCTTTCTGCTGTTCAGCCTAGCATACTCTCCCATTACTTAGGAAGCTCTTTGCTCTTAATTAAGTTTCCTCAGCAACATTCTAGACAGATAATACCTTTCTTCAATTTCAAGCTTAAAGCTTCTCCCCTCTCTGCTGTCACAGCACCACTTTAAGGAAGTCTGTTCCACAAAATCCAATTTATAAGACCCATAAGTCAGGAGATGATGATTCAGATTGCAAAAAACAATTCTCGTTTTACCAAAGAATTCATTTCCGGAATAGGAAACATTTACATGGAGCTCACAGTATCCTGTCGAAATAGCATTTCTTACTTGATAGAAAGGTTCAGGAAAGGACAGAGATACTTACAATTGTAAAATCATAGAATGACAGTTGCTAGAAGGCGCCTTAGAACATATGACAAAGAATGTCATGGCTGGGGGGCACTCTGGACTGTCAAAAATCCATTAACAATGCTGGAAGCTCCAGGATCTTGGAGCTATGGAAGGCCTTTGCCGTCACTTGGTCTGGCTTCCTCAAGCAATAAATAAGAGTATTAATGCTCAGAGACATTTACCAAGGTCCCTTACACACGAGTGGTGAGTTCTTAAGGTGTGTGACCCCAAGTTCAATGCTCTGGAGGTACACATGGTGTGCTGGAGCCAGGGGCTCTTTAGAGGAGAAGATAAATCACGTCTTAACTTGCAGGGACCAGAGAGCCTTTCCCCAAGCCCTAAGCCCTGCTCTTCATCCGATGTGCCCCACTGCCTCACGTCTCTGAACACTTTGGTCTTGAGTTGACCCTCCTCTAGTCACAAGGTTCAACCCACACAGCTCTTCCTTAACATCCTTGAGACAGCCACTACATGGTGTAGAGGAAAGAACACTGCACTGGGGGCCTGAGGATCCAGGTTTAAATCGTGGCTCTGCTAGTGACCAGTTCTAGGACCTGGGCAGGTCCCATCCCTTGTCTAGGCCTCACTGTCATCATGGAATCATGATAGGTCTGGAGCTGGACAGGCCTTTAGAGGCAGTGGGGTGTTGGCTCTGGAACTGGAGTGTCTGGTTTCGAATCCCACCCCCGACACAAGGTGTGGCCTTGGGCTAAGTCATTTAACTTCTCTGGGTCTCAGTGTCCTTCTTTGTAAAATTGGGGGGGGGGGCTGGACTCTATGACCCCTTCCAACTCCAAGTCTCACTATCCCCTGGGGGACCAACCTAGAATGAAGCCAATGCCATGTTTGAAATGATAACGAGTCAACGGGAAACCTCTCCTGGAATTCCTCAAGTCCTGATTGCAGATTGTCTAAGCGATTTACTCCAAGACAATTCACTTGGGTCCAACTGAGAGGAGAGGGGCTTCCAGGAGGCAGAGGGCCTAGTTCCTCCCCCTGCCCCACAAAGTTCAGAAGTTCACCAAGCTCCAGTGCCTTTCTGTGACCCCTCAGCTCAGCCATTCACAACCTGGTTCTAATTTAGGTTTCTGGCCTTGTTCCCCATTACATCCCCTCATGAATTCTACAGCCCAGAGAAACAGGTCTTGCTGTGCTCTGGCGTGACCCGCCAGCTCTCCTCTTTCAGCCTGCCCTGACTCTGGCCCAGCAGGAAGTCTCTACCTTACTCTGGGAAAACTTCCCTGGCTGGCATCCTCCCCTCCTGTGATTCTATTTCTATCATGCACATGCTTATGTGTACATGGTGTCTCCCAGACAGACACTAGCTCCTGATTGGTCCTTAACTTCAGACACCCAGTGCCTCGCCAGAGGCTGGCACACAGTAAGTGCCTACGAAATGATTATTAATTGAAAGTGGCTTGAGAGTCCAACCCCAGCCTGGGAAAGGCATCATCCCTTCACCTTGACTGTCTTTGGCTGCCTGGGCCATGCAGGTGGCCCCAGGTTCTGCCTCAAGGCTTCTGTTTATTTTTCCTTGGTTTGTGTCTAGAAGTTTTAGGGATTTATGACAATGGGGTTATGGGGCAAGTGAAAGGTCACAGGGCAGGAGTCAAGTGAATGGCTGAAGAGTAAAGAGGCTGCCTCTGGAAGAGCCCTTTTTCCTCTTGTTTGGACACCTCGTTTCCAACCAGGACATGCTGTCAGATTGAGGCTCCTTTTTTTCTGTGACCTAGGAGTGAACACTGTCCCTTTTCAGAGGAAGTGCACCATTGATGCAAACACACAGAGATGCGCTGGCCTTCCTGTGCTACAGCAGAGCTTGATCTCGGGGGCACTTGTTAGCACACTTTGTTTAACACACGAGAGCCTCCGCAAGCCAGAAGCTGCAGAGAGCAGGAGTGCGGAGGCTTGAAGCCTCCTCCAGTGACTGAGGCAACTGGGGACAGGGGCAATGAACAAAATGCTGGACCTGGAGTCAGGAAGTCCTGAGTCAGAACCCCATCTGAGACACTAGCAGCTAGGTGACCCTGGGCAAGTCACATGCCCTCTCTCTGACTCAGTTTCCTCAGCTGGAAAACAGGGAAAATAACAGGACCTACCTTCTAGATCTGTTGTGAGGATTGAATGAGATAATGATTGTAAAAAGCTTACTATGGTGTCTGGCACATAGTAGGCACTTAACGGTTTTTTTATTATCATTAGTAAGAATGGTAGTAAAGTGCTTTGTAAACCTTAAAGTTTATATAAATTTTAGCTATCATTATTGTGGTTGCTGTTGCCATTAGATTAAAAAAATAGCGCACTTATCAAGTGTTTATTTTGCACCACGCACTGAGCTGAACTCTGGGATAAAAATACACGCCAACAAACCCTAATCTCAAGGAATGTATATTTTTAAAAGAGAAGGTAACAAATAATGGGAACTAAAATGGGAGGAGGAATAGGCCCTTTTGGGGTCAAGGTGGTGAGAAGGGAGAAAAATTTTGAGACTTAAGTTGAGCCAGGAGTGAAGTGAATAAGGCCAGAGCCCCTCAGGAAATGGTATTCTGAGTGACAGAATTGCCAGTGAGGGGGCTGGATCTGGGGAAAGAAGTTTGTCCAGGGTGGGAAGGTGGCTGTGTGGAGGACATAGGATAGAAGTCCAGGGAGTGAGCAGAACAGGAACTAAAGAGTGGCTTGGACCCCTCGGGAAATGGTGGACTGGCCAGTCCTGGTCCTCAGGCTCCTCAAGAAATGGCAGGCTGGCCAGTCCTGGCCCTCAGGGCCCCTTGGGAGATGGCAGGCTGTTCAGTCCTGGCCTTCAGGCCCCTGGGGAAATGGCGGGCTGGCCAGTCCTGGTCCCTGCACTTAATGGCTGCATGATCTCAAGGGAGGTCCAGAGCAGGATGTGAGCTCCTTGGTGGCACAGACTGTTGTCATTTTTAGCTTTGTGTCTCCAGTGCTCGGCGCTTTAAAAACAGGGAGCATTTACAAAGTGAGTTAAGATTTGCAGAGTATTTGTTAAGTTAAAATTTTAAAATGGGCCTATAAATTCATTGGTAGAGGAAAATCCTGGTGGGGCCATTCCCTTTCCAATGCTGAGCAGCACCTGCCCTGTACCTTGGAGGGCTGGGGGTTACCCCGAGGTGAAATGTTCTGTCTGGGAGCCCAGAACCCGGAGGCCTGAGGGTTGGGACTTAAACTTGGGGCTCCCTGGCTTGGAACCCTGTTCTCTCTGCTGCCCCTACAGATGGTCATGGGCTCGATCCTAGGATCATAGATACACAGGCGGGCGGGACCTTACAGACCCATGCGGACCAGTCCCTTCATTTAGAGATGAGGGAATGGGCCCAGAGAAGCTAATGACTTGCCCAGGGTCACGAAGAGAGGAAGAGGCAGAACTGGTTTAATAAGGAATTATTCATTTGAATTGTGGTCAGTTTCCTCTGTAAAATTGGGATACTGATTTCCATCCAAATTCCTCACACACTTGTAGCGAACACCTAAGGATATTTGGGATGTGAAAATTGCCACCCCCAGGAGTTTACCCTCCCCTACTTCAGCAGCTGGCTCGGGCAGCTCCTGGTGGGCCACACTGCCTCAGCTGATCAGGTCGGGCCCAACACTGACCTAGGTAGGAGTGCATCGGAGCCAACCTTCACCCCTCTTGGCCTAGCATGGCCCTCAACAACCACTCCAGTTTAACAGCACTCCAGGCCAGAGGGTCAGAGACTGAGAGTTGGAAGGGGCCTCGACGGCGATTTAACCCAATGCCCTCCTCAGAAGAAGGAAGAATTGGAGGCCCAGAGAGGGCAGTGACTTAACCAAGGTCACACAGGGAGAAAAATGACAGACAGACATTCCAACCCAGATTCTCTGCCCCCGAATCAGGGGCTCTTTCCATTGGACTGTTCTGCCTGTCTTCATTATGCTCTTGCTGCGTATACACCTTGTGCTCAGCACTGGGGATGCAAAGACTAGAAGACAAGCAAGCCCTGCCCTGAGAGAACTTACCCTCTACCACGGATACGGCTGGTACAAAGACCGATGCAGACCACGAGAATGGGCGGAATCAGGAAAGGCTTTCCCCAGGAGGGGGCAATCAAATCAATGATTGTCCAGGTGATGAGAGATAGAAGATGAGTGACTGAGAAGCCCAAAGAGCTTTCTCCACCCAAGTAAGAGCAGGTTGACTTCCCTGACCTTGCACCATTCACCCCAATAGATGAGACACTAAATGAAGGAACTGGTTCCCACATGGAGGCATCTAAACCTCAGGTTACTATAGTGACTAAGCCTTGCAAAGGCCTCTCCTCAGAGCAAGCCTGTGAGGTAGGCCATGCAGGCATTGCTCACCCATTTCACAGGCCAGGAAACCAAGGCTCACCACTTACTCATTGTTGGCCTCAGTTTTCTCTAAAATTAACTCTAAGATCCCTTCTAGTTCTAGAGTTCCTGGAGATTTGAGTGGAATATTTTGGGAGAGATGGCGACTGGACCAAGACTGTGGGCATGGGAGCAAAAGATGGTTATTTACAGAGGTGGAATTAGCAACTTCCTTCAAAGTGCTACTGAAGCTTTGACCACCTTCTCTTTGAGGCCTTTCCAGATCTCCCTAGCTGCCAGGGCCACTGCCCCTAGCCCTGGAAGTTACCTGGCATCTATTTGTCAACACAGTTTGTACTTGCTTCTGTGTCCAAGGCTCCTCCAGGAGAATATCAGCTCTTTGGGGCAGGGTTCGTTACACTGGCCTTTGTGTTTCTGTTGGCTCTCCTGGTGCACAGCCTCTCGAAGGCACTGGATAGCTGCTTACTCCCTAATTGCTAATAGGCCTTGCTGATCTTTCAAGGCCCTCGCAGCTCAAATGTTCTATGGCTCTAGGGATGCCATGAGCTCAGCTCCTGGGTAATGAGCAGTCTCAGAGATGGCGTTCCCTGTGCCATTCAATCATCCACATGCAAAAAGAAATGGGATCCAGTTTCAAAGAAGATTCTCAACAGCAGTGTTGATGACAAAGCTCTGTTTAGTGGTCTATCCCAAGAATTAGCCGCCCAAGATCAGATGTCCACAGGTGGGCAGGTAGCACAAGGATTATTACTACCTTTCTTAGTGTGAAGAAGCTGGGGCCTAGAGGGGTCAGTGGCTTGTACACACCCTCTCAGCTAGAAGATGCTGGACTCTGGCCTTGAACCTTTCTTGTCTAGCACATCACATTTTCTCCTGCAATCCTGAAAAATTGGCCTAAAGTACAATTGCTCCTTTTCCTCTAGTTGGGTGTCTCCCCACCATAGGGGGGGCCCCACTGGCCCACACCTTCTCACCATTCAGGGCAAGATGGTTTAGAGGGGCTGAGATCTGCTGTGGTAAGTGACCACATTGATGAAAGTATAGATTTCACTGGGCTAAGAGTCAGGAGGCCCGAACCAAAGGACATGGGGCAAAGGATGATCCTTGGAGGCTCAGTCTTCCCATCTATAAAGTGGGAATGATAACAATGCTTGAACTCCCTTCCTCACCACTTGTCCTAAGGAAGAGCAGATAGGAATATCAGCCATTCCATTACTTCCCCTTTGTTCTGCTTCTCTTTTCTCCTCTTACACATCTGGGGGCTGCATGGTCCCTGCAGTCCCTTTCACTTTGGATGTGAAAGCTTTTCTGCCGGCTCAAGTTTTGATGTCACCTCCAAAGATACCGAGTGTCTGAGCTCAGCACTAACAGCATTGTCGGGAAAGTGCTCCTTCACCTCCTTGGGCCCTAGTTCCTTGCTCTGCCAAGTCAGCTCTGATTTAATGCCTCTGGGAAGGCCCTTGAGGCCAGGCCACAGAGCCAGCAGGAAAGACGATTGGAATTTATCAGGAAGGTCTCTGACCCGGGGAAAGGAAGGACCTAGATTAGTTGGAGGATTTTAACTTTTGATTTACATAAGGAGAAATAATTAACAATGAGGGCTAGCCGAGATGGGCAGCAATACAAAAAAAGAGCACTGATAGCTGGCATTTGCATGATGCTTTAAGTGTGCAAAGCTCTTTACATCTGTTATCTCAATTGATCTTTGCAACAACCCTGGGAAGGAGCTGCTACTAGAATTCTCACTTTACAGATGAGGGAACTGAGGTCAAGACAGACAGACTTGCCCAGGTCACACAGCTAGTAACTGTCTGGTCCAGATTTTGAACTCAAGTCTTTCTGACTCCAAGTCAGGATGGTCCTGTTGACCCATCTGGCTGCCTCAGTGAATGGACTTCTTCATTAGGTGCTAGATTCCTTGTCACACCAGAACTTCAAATAGAAACTCAATGATCATGTCAACCAATCGGCAAGCATTTATTAAACACCTACCATGTGCCAGGCACTGTGAGGGGTGGTGGGGATACAGACAAAAATGACCCCGTCCCTGTGCTCTCTAGAGGACACACCATGGACAGATGGATATGAAGGAAATACAGTAGTTAAGGGAGGGAGGGGACTTAGAGGTATATGGGAAAGTTATACTGTTAAGACTTAGGAATGAAGAAGAAATGTTAGTCCCTGTGGGCCTGACCCAGAGTGGACCATGTAGTGAAAGGGCACTGGGACTTTTAGGTGATCCAGGCCTCAAAGGATGGGGGGGAGTGGATTTTGACAATCAAGAGATGGGAACATAGGACGTGGAGACAGTCAGAAGATGGGGCATCATTCCAAGTACTAGCTCAGTGCACCCTCACAATAACCCCAAGAGGTGAGCACTACAGCTCCTGTCAGATCCATTTTATACATGAGGAAACTGAATCAGGGAGGTTAAATCCCTCCAGTCTTTAAGAATAACTAGGAAGCTCCCCCCTTGCACACATGTGAATCATGTGAGGAATCATTCCACAACTCCTTGAAAAGCTCCTGTTTCTCAGTGTTGCCCCTTTTGGAACAAAAGACTCATCTATGCAATAAAATGGTAACTAGACTCGTCTCCAAATCCCTGTGTGCTCTTCAGTGGGGTCCCTGCCAAGGAGGCCTCATGGCCCTCTCTTCCCTAGAAGCAAAGCTCCCTTAAAATTACAGCATTGGAGAGTTCTGAAGGTTAGTTTTCCAGGGCTGGGCAGGACCTAAGAGCATCTACTTTGTGAGCTGCTCTGGAAAGGTCAGAGCCAGCAGACTGGTGACTCTGGCCACTGTGGATTGGCTTATGTTCCTTTGTGTCCCAGACCTTGGTCATGACATCACGCAGTGGCTATTCATCCCTGCCATCTTTGACCCAGGGTATATGGGAAAGTTGTACTATTCAGACTTAGGAATGAGGAAGAAATGTTAGTTCCCGGGGGGCTGACCCAGAGGGGACCATGCAATAGAAGGGCATTGGGCCTGAAAGAGACCTGGGTTCATGTCTCACATACCCAGCTTACCAGCTGTACAACCTTAAGTGATTTCTCTGGGGGCCTCAGGTTGTTTTCTGTAAAATTAGGGGGTTGGCCTAGATGACCTCTGGGTTCTCTCCTATCTCTGAAGTTGTGTGATTCTGTGAAATTCACATCTTTTTAACCAAACAAACAACTGCTTCCCCTCCCCCACATCACCCCCTGTTCAAGAACTTCCAGTGGGTTCCCATTGCACACTCCAGCAATGAAGCTCCTCTGCCTGGCCTTCAAGGCCTGCCCTAATCTGGCTCCACACTCTCACCTTCCCACTGCTCCCCCATGCGACCACTCAAATTCGGCCGGTGTCTTCATTCCTCCCTCTGACCGACCATGTGTGTCAGACTCACAATCTTCGCCTCTCTTCATGTCTCCCTGCTTAGAACACCACATTCCATCCTTCTTTCCCCCACTGAGTGTCTACCCCTTTAAAGATTGCTGTCATTCAAAAGCCAGTAGGAGGCAGGACCAATGTCCCCTCCCCACCCCCACATCAGGCACTTCGTAGGGACTTGCTGAGGTGAACTTTTGGAAGTTGGTTCACCTGTAGTTCAAAGGAAAAGACACCTAAGCTGACCTAGCTCATGGCCCTTCTGTTGCGACGTTCACTCTATCTCTTCCCTGGAAGTTGAGGGAGCTGCCAGATAGAAGAAGGGTGTGACAGCAGGCATTCACCATTGCTGAAATGGATGTCTACCCAATTCCTCCCCTCGACTTCCCCTTGTGCAAGAGGTCCAGCCAGGGAAATTGACTCTGAAGAGAGGAGGAGAGATGCGCATCAAAAGGATCAAAGCATTCCTTGGCTCTGGAACATAATGAAATTCTCCCCCTCAGAGGACGGGGAGTAGTCAGAAGGAGCCCATGGGCCTATGGTCTCCCAGCTTCCTCTGAGTCTGGAAAGGTAGGGAGCTTTCCATTCCCCGTCAGGGCTCTTGTCGAGGGGATCATGAAATACAGAATGAAAGGCCTTTGGTCTTTGTACTCCCAGTCCTAGCGGAACACTGGGTTTATAAAAAGTGTTCAATAAATGCTTGTTGGACTGCAATGAATTGATTTCCTGTTCTGGGACCTGTTGGCCTAGATGGCCTCTGAGCTGCCTTCCATCTCTGGCCTTCTGTGATAGGAATAATAAGAATACTTTCCATCTGGCGAACACAGGGCATCGAGTTTAATCAAGCCCTGACTCTTCCATGATTTCATTTGATCCAAACAGCAGCCGTCTGAGGGAGGCTGGGCAGGCCTCATTAGCCCTGTTTCACTCAAGTGGAACATGAGGGGAAGGGGAAATTAAGCTACTCCCAGCCCTGTGCTCTCTCCCTGGCCATAGGCCACACCACCCCACCTCCAGACAGTGACACCCCTTTCCAGCAGCCTAACTCCAGACTCTCAGTCTGGAAGAGTACTCTGAGGCCCTGATCCAGCCTGTCTGAGCTAGAATGATGAGAGATGTGCCTTTGGAAGGTCAAACAGTTCATGTCTGCCCCCCAAGTTATCAGTGGTGACTGCTTTGGTCAGTGGTGTCTTTGGAAGGCCAGGCAGCTCCCATCTGCTCCCCAAGTGGTCAGTGGTCACTCCTTCAGGCAGTGGCACCTTTGGAAGGCCAGACAGCTCCAGTCTGCTCCCCAAGTAGTCAGTGGTCACTCCTTTGGGCAGTGGCACCTTTGGAAGGCCTGTGTGGGACAGCCAGACAGTTCACATTTGCTCCCCAATTCATCAATGGTCACTTCTTTGGGCAGTGTCACCTTTGGAAGGCCAGACAGCTCCCATCTGCTCCCCAAGTGGTCAGTGGTCACTCCTTTGGGCAGTGGTACTTTTGGAAGGCCAGACAGCTCCCATCTGTTCCCCAATTCATCAATGGTCACTTCTTTGGGCAGTGTCACCTTTGGAAGGCCAGACAGCTCCCATCTGCTCCCCAAGTGGTCAGTTGTCACTCCTTTGGGCAGTGGTACTTCTGGAAGGCCAGACAGCTCCTGTCTGCTCCCCAAGTGGTCAGTGGTCACTCCTTTGGGCAGTGGTACTTTTGGAAGGCCAGTAGATGTGAGCATCTGCTCCCCAAGTGGTCACTGTTTTGGGCAGTGGAAGAAAGAGCCCCGGGCTAGCATTCAGGAGATTCAGGTTCTGGTCCCCGCTGGGGGTCAATTCACCAAGTATCCTTGGGCCGTTCAGTTCTGTCACCACTTCTAAGTGCCTACTACGTGTGAGTCCCAGGGACAAGCACTGGAAATGCTGTCTTCAATGCTCAGCCTTTGCTCAGCAAGCATTAGACCAGTTAGTATGCAAGGTCCCTCCAGCTCTGACACTCTTTGGGTTCTACGTTCCAAGGTCCCTCCCAGCACTGACATCTTATGGCAGGCAGGCAATGCTTAGGATAAGCATTTATGAAGTACCTACTGTGTGCTAGGCACTATGCCAAGCACTGGGATTATGCGGAAAGGTGAAAAAACATTCCCTCTTCTCAAGGAGCCCACAGTCTAATATGCCAACTACACACAAGCAAGCTAGAGATATTAGCACTAAGGGGAATGGGGAAAGGTTTCCTGCAGGAGGGGAGCCAGGAGGGAAAAAATTGCAGGCTCGGGGGACAGACGGTGACCGTTTCCCAGTTCCGGAGATCGATCCCAGACCACACGGGCTGAGGGTTGACTGGGAGATAGAAGCAGACTACAATTGAGGGGGAAGGGCAGGTTAGGAAGGACTTTGAGCATCAGAGGATCGAAACGGACCATTTGCTGTTTGATCCTAGAGGTGGTCTGGCGTCACTGAGTCGGAAGTCAGAGCTGTGCCTTAGAACACTCACATTGACAGCCCAGTAGAGGCTGGATTGGCATGGGGAGAATCTTGTGGGTGCTACAAAGACAGTTTGGAAAGGGGGAGGGGGCTTGGGGTGGTGCTAACGAATTCTGTTTGGGGCACATTGAGTGTAGGATGGCTACAGGACATCCAGTTTGAGACATCCAACTGGCAGATGCAGATTTGAGACTGGTGGTCAGGAGAGAGGTTAGGGCTGGATCAGAATCACCAGAATAGAAATGATAAGATATCCAAGTGAAATAGCATAAAGGGAAAAGAGAAGCCGGCCCAGGACAGAGCCCTATGGGACGCCCCTGTCCAGTGGTATCACTTGGATGAAGATCCAGCAAAGGACACTGAGCGGCGGGCAGAAAGGGGAGAGAGAAGAGAAGGGAGAGCAGCATCCAAGGCTGCAGAGAGGTCGAGACGGTCAAGACGGTTGAGACAGCCAGCGAGAATGGAGAAAGGGCCACTGCAGGTAGAGAACGTCCTCCCAGCTTGGACACTAGCTGTCCTAGGGGCCCTTCCAGCTCTGATTTATTATAGCCTATGCTCCCACCAGCCTCCATCTAGACTGAATCTGAACTAAACAGTTTATTACTGGCACAGCTGCCAGTCATTAGATGTTTATTAGTCTGGTGTCTCCAAACAAACCACTGACATCAGGGACTGAGGACACACAGTAGGTGCTCAACAGCCTGTAGCAGCCAGGAGCTTTCAGGAACTGAAGGAAGGCATAGCCGCTGTCCTCAGGCCCTAAGAACACATTTTCTGTTCTTAATTGGAAACCATGCGCCCCTTCCAACTTCTGACTCTATCTAATCCAGGGATTACAGGCAGCTAGGTGGCGCCATGGTGCACAGAGCACTGGACCCAGAGTGATCCTAGGCAAGACACTTAACTTCTGTCTACCTCAGTTTCCTCAACTGTAAAATGGAGATCATAATAACACCTACTTTGCAGGGTTGCTATGAGGATCAAATGAAATATCTGTAAAGCACTTAGCATAGTGCTTGACACATAGTAGGCACTTAAGTACTTCCTTCCTCCCTCCCTCCCTTCCTTCCTTCCTCCCTTCCTCCTTCCCTTCCTTCCTTCCTTCCTTCCTCTCTTCTTTCCTTCCTTCCTCCCTCCCTTCCTTCCTTGCTTCCTTCCTTCCTCTCTTCCTTCCTCTCTTCCTTCCTTCCTTCCTTCCTTCCTTCCTTCCTTCCTTCCTTCCTTCCTTCTTCTCTTCCTTCCTTCCTTCCTCCCTTCCTTCCTTGCTTCCTCCCTTCCTTCCTTGCTTCCTTCCTTCCTTCCTTCCTTCCTTCCTTCCTCCCTCCCTCCCTCCCTTCCTTCCTTCCTCCCTTCCTCCTTCCCTTCCTTCCTTCCTTCCTCTCTTCTTTCCTTCCTTCCTTCCTTCCTTCCTTCCCTCTTTCCTTTCTAATTTGAGCTCCTTGAATGCAGGGACTTTTTTTGGCTTTTCTTCGTATCCCCAGCACTTATGTTCTGTGCTCTGCTCTGCTCAGACCAGGCTGCAGTGCTTTAGGAAGAGCAGCGTTAACCTGGGGAGGTGGCACTAGGATGCTTGAGGCCTTGACGTCATGTCAAGCAAGGAGGCGCTGAAGGAACTGCGCTTGTGAGGCTGGAGGCATAAAGAGGTGGTGGTGTTTTCACGTGTTTAAAGGCTTGTCACAGACTTGTTTCCATAGGGGCTACTCCTTTTTCTGGCATTCAAGGCTCTCCACACTCTGCACTGGCAGACCTCACTAGTCTTATACAGCTCTCTCCATCTATATTAGGCTCCAGCCAAACTTGATGATTCTCAGTCCCAGGATGACAGATGCAGAGCTAGATGGGACCTGAAAGGCCATTGCATTCAGTCTATCCATTTTACAGCTGGGGAACTGAGACCAAGAGAGAAGTGTCTGGCCTGAGTGCATGCAGGGCCCAAGTGGCAGATCTGGGAAACTTCAAATGCAGTCCACATTCTCTTGCTTTGGTGCTGAAAGCTTCACCCCATTTCTGATGACTGAAATGTCCTTCCTTCCTTCTCCAGTTTATTTTTCCATCTTTTAAAGCCCAACTCAGATGGTATCTTCTCTATGAAGCCTTCGCTGATTTCCCCTCCCAAATCAGTAAAGACCTTCCTTCTCAGATAGCCACACACACTTCAGGCTTCTCTTCTGTCCTGACCCAGGATTCTTTTGTATGAGTTATTGGGGTCCTCTCTCTTTACTAAGTCATGACTTCATGAATAAATTCTCTCTTCCTCCAGTACTGAGCACAGTGCACTGCATACATCAAGTACTTAATAAACGTTTATTGAACAAATAAATGAGGGCTATGTTTGGAGACGGAAGGGCTGAGACTGGGCCCATGTTCTAACCCTTCTTAGCTCTGACTTTCAGCTGGTCATCTCCCCTTGTCTGGGCCTTGGTTGGCTCTTCTTTAAAATGAGGGCCTTCATCTGAAACAGGGATTCTTGACCTTTTTGTCACCAGTCTGGTGTAATGGAATCAGGGTTAGAAGAAAGTCTTTAAATAGTTGAAGAGGACTTCCGGGGCTGAAGCCAAGATGGCGGCTGGAAAGCAGGGACTTGCGTGAGCTCCCCACCATGTCCCTCCAAAAACCTATAAAAAATAGCTCTGAACAAATTCTAGAACTGCGGAGCCACAAAATAGCAGAGGGAAGCAGGGATCCAGCCCAGGACAGCCTGGATGGTCGCTGGATGAGGTCTATCGTGCACAACCAACCAGACCAGGAGCCAGGCAGGACAGGCCCTAGCACCCTGAATCAGTGAGCTGTGGCAGTTACCAGACTTCTTAACCCACAAACACCAAAGACAACAGAGAAGGTTAGTGGGAAAAGCTGTGGGGGACAGAGTTGGAGGTTTGGCTGCCCCAGGAGCCCCGGGGGAGGTGCAGCTACAGAACTACAGCTGCAGTTATTTCTGGCCCCAGGCCTATGTGGTGGGAGGAATTAAGTGGAGGATCAGAGCAGGAGTGAAGAGCCTGCTGAAGATTTGTGTCAGGTCTGAGTTGGTGGTTCTTGAGGAAGGAGGAGTGCTGGTGTGGCAGAGCTGGCTATATAGAAATAGCTCTGAAATCAACAGCACATCCCCTCAAGCTTAGAACAAAGTACTCTTTGCTCTACAAGAAGTTATACCCCGACGAAAAACTCAAGGGTCAGGTAAGTTGGCTGGGAATGTGGCCAGGCAGCGAAAACACACCCAAATTCAGTCTCAGACTTTGGAATCCTTCTTTGGTGACAGAGAAGATCAAAACATGCGGCCTGAAGAAGTCAACAAAGTCCAAGAGCCTACACCAAAAGCCTCCAAGAAAAACATGAACTGGTCTCAGGCCATGGAAGAGCTCAAAAAGGATTTGAAAAAGCAAGTTAGAGAAGTAGAGGAAAAATTGGGATGAGAAACGAGAATGATGCAAGAAAACCATGAAAAACAAGTCAATGACTTGCTAAAGGAGACCCCAAAAAATACTGAAAAAAATATTGAAGAAAACAACACTTTAAAAAATAGACTAACTCAAATGGCAAAAGAGCTCCAAAAAGCCAATGAGGAGAAGAATGCCTTGAAAGGCAGAATTACCCAAATGGAAAAAGAGGTCCAAAAGACCACTGAAGAAAATACTACCTTAAAAATTAGATTGGAGCAAGTGGAAGCTAGTGACTTGATGAGAAATCAAGATATTATAAAACAGAACCAAAGGAATGAAAAAATGGAAGACAATGTAAAATATCTCATTGGAAAAACCACTGACCTAGAAAATAGATCCAGGAGAGATAATTTAAAAATTATTGGACTACCTGAAAGCCATGATCAGAAAAAGAGCCTAGATATCATCTTTCAAGAAATTATCAAGGAGAACTGCCCTGATATTCTAGAGCCACAGGGCAAAATAGAAAGTGAAAGAATCCACCGATTGCCTCTTGAAAAAGATCCCAAAAAGAAAACTCCTAGGAACATTGTCACCAAATTCCAGAGCTCCCAGATCAAGGAGAAAATACTGCAAGCAGCCAGAAAGAAACAATTTGAATATTGTGGAAAAACAATTAGGATAACACAGGATCTGGCAGCTTCCACATTAAGGGACCAAAGGGCTTGGAATATGATATTCCGGAGGTCAATGGAGCTAGGATTAAAACCAAGAATCACCCACCCAGCAAAACTGAGTATCATGCTCCAAGGCAAAATATAGACTTTCAATAAAATAGAGGACTTTCAAGCTTTCTCAGTGAAAAGACCAGAGCTGAATAGAAAATTTGACTTTCAAACACAAGAATCAAGAGAAGCATGAAGAGGTAAACAAGAAAGAGAAATCATAAGGGACTTACTAAAGTTGAACTGTTTTGTTTACATTCCTACATAGAAAGATGATGTGTGTGATTCATGAGACCTCAATATCATAGTAGCCGAAAGGAATATGCATATATATGTATGTGTATACATATATATACATATGTGTGTGTCTATGTATGTATATATGTAGGCATGTGTATAAATGTATATTTATGTGTGTGTGTATGTATGTATATATATACACACAAAGGGCACAGGGTGAGTTGAATATGAAGGGATGATATCTAAAAAAATAAAATCAATTTAAAGGATAAGAGAGGAATATATTGAGAGAGGGAGAAAGGGAGAGATAGAATGGGGTAAATTATCTCACATAAAAGTGGCAAGAAAAAGTGGTTCTGTGGGAAGGGAAGAGGGGGCAGGTGAGGGGGAATGAGTGAATCTTGCTCTCATTGGATTTGACCTGAGAAGGGAATACCATACACACTCAATTGGGTATCTTACCCCACAGGAAAGAAGGAGGAAGAAGAGAAAAAAAGGGGGGATGATAGAAGGGAGGGCAGACGGGGGGAGGAGGTAATCAAAAACAAACATTTTCAAAAAGGAACAGGGTCAAGGGAGAAAATTCAATAAAGGGAGACTAGGTTAGGAAGGACCAAAACATAGTTAATCTTTCACAACATGAGTATTGTGGAAGGGTTTTACATAATGATACGCATGTGGCCTATGTTGAATTGCTTGCCTTCTTAGGGAGGCTGGGTGGGGAGGGAAGAGGGGAGAGAATTTGGAACTCAAAGTTTTATAAATAGACTTCCAAAAACAACAACAACAACAAAAAGGTTTTTTCATGCAACTAGGAAATAAGATACACAGGCAATGGGGCATAGAAATTTATCTTGCCCTACAAGAGAAGAAGGGAAAGGGGGGTGGGAGGGGAGTGGGGTGACAGATGGGAGGGCTGACTGGGGAATGGGGCAACCAGAATATATGCCATCTTGGGGTGGGGGGATGGTAGAAATGGGGAAAAATTTGTAATTCAAACTTTTGTGAAAATCAATGCTGAAAACTAAATATATTAAATAAATTTTTAAAAAAATAGTTGAAGGAAATGCTAAATTCCAGTTGGAGGTTATTGAAAGTGAAGCTGGATTTTTTTTCATTCTAAGTTCATGGAGCCCCTGAAATCTATGTCTGTGAAGCCTAGGTTGAGAACCCCTGGTCTGGGAGGTGTCCAAGGTCCTTTCTGTTCTTATAGTCTACAAGTCCGAGCTCTCCCACGGACTTTTCTCTTTTACACTTGACTCTATTTACCTGCATCATGTTATCATTAATGAGGGACAGAGCTAAGCTTTCAATCTTCCTAAGTATTGATCAGCTGTGACCCAGCAGGGACACCGAACGCCAGTGTGAGGGCCTTGGGGGCCCTCAAAAATCCTTGTCTGTAACATGATTACTGGGCTAGACGAACTCAAAGATCTAGCCAACCTCTAAGATTCCTCTACCTAAATGTTTGTTGGTTTGAATTAAGTTTTATCAGTGAGGAAGCTGAGTCTTGGGGGGGGGGGCGGTTAATTTGACAAGGTCACCCATCTAACAATGGCAGGAGTTCCTGCTTCTGTGGACACTTTGCAGGCTCATGGCCCATTGCTTCCCTTAATGCAGTCCGGCTATGTGGCAGCCAAAGTGGCCCATGAGGTACTAGCTGTGCATGACATCTGTCTTTTGTCTCCAGGCCTCTCCACAGACTGCCCTGCTCCTGGAAGGCTCTTCTTCCTCACTCCCACCTCTTGGACCCCCAAGGCCCCTTCAAGGGTCTTTCACAAGAGACCTTCCTGATTCTCCCATTTGTCTGTGCTCTGCCTCCTCCAAAATACTTTATACCTATCTGGTATTTCTTGTATGTTGTAACTGGGTAAAGATCAATGTTTTGGGTCCTTGGCTACCAAGATCCTTGAACCTGGTTTGTTTTGCAGGCACATGTGCTGCTAAAGAAATCATTTGCCCAATATGACATACAGTTCCCCACCCTTGCCTCTAGTGGCATGTAAACCCCTAGAGGGCAAAGATTCTCATTTTGTCTTGGTAATCCCAGAGCCTAACACATAGTAATAATGTAACAAAGGCCTACTGACTTGAATTGAAGGTTTATAAAGAAACAAGGCTGAGTTCCCAACCCATGTCTTCTGGGTCCAGATTCCATATTCTTTCCATGGCTTCCCATAGGAAGCTAGTGGCTTCTTTGAAAATGCCCTTCCTTGTCAGCACCTCTCAGCGTGACCGGGGACTTAGAAGTAATGTCCTTTTGGAAAATGGCCTGTGAGAGATCAGACGCTTGGAAGGTATCCTCCAGCCAGTGAGGCTGAGCCCCTCTGTCTTTTCCAGGGACCACAGAAAGTGGTCCATTTGGACACCTGCCTATTTTCAAATCTAGAGACAGACAGAGCTGCTCTTCAGGTGGTGGTGGATGGGACATCTTGGCCCAGTGCTCTGTCCAGCTGAGCCCACATCCCTGTCTGGGGCGGGACAGCCTGGGCAGGGAGTTTCATTTCTCAACTGGGAATCTGTGTGATGCCTTAAATCAACCTGCCCTTGTTGACTTAGTGGCTTTGGAGCTGTTCTTTCATCCCTGCCTGGGGCCCAGCATGCATGCACACTTCTGCCGTGAAGGGTCCTTGGGTTATTTCTCTCTTCCTATGGCTTCAGAGAATTTCATCTTTCACCCAAGCCCAGACAGATTCAGAGAGATTTCTGCAAGCTGAATGGTCAGCTTATTTTTCTACCCCCATACATTCTGGTCCAGTGCTAACTTGTATGGTCCCAATCAGGTCACCAGTCCTAGCCTCGATTTCCTGATCTGTAGAATTTGGGAGTTAGACTCGGTAATTATTCCCTTCTAGTTTTGATATTCTATGCTGGGTGGGGTAGCTCGGTAAAGAGGAAATGATACTGGGCTTGTCCTCAGGAGACAGCTGGCTTTCTCGCTTCAGTTCTACCACTAAGGAGTCATAGGACTGTGGGCAGATCATTTCCCTTTCTGGCCCTCAGTTTCTTGCTCCCTAAAGTGATGGAATTAGACTAGGTGACATCTAAAGTTCTCTCTGGCATGAAGGAGCTATAATTCCAGGTCTGGCCACATTGACCTTTCCAGCTTTTTTAGGCCGGATGCCCCTTCTCAGACTATTCCTCAAACTTGACACAGCCCCTCCATCTGCCACCCCCATGTCTTTGCTCTGGCTATGCCCCATGCCTAGAATGCCCTCCCTCCTTCCCACTGCCTGGTGGCATGCCCCTGGTTTCCTTTAAGGCTCAGCTCCAGGGCCACCTTAGACAGGAAGCCCTCTCTGCCCTCCCCAGCTATAAGTATTTGGGATCTTTTATCTTTTTAATATTTGTGAGGCAGCACCATATACTAGTTCGAGCCTCATCCAAATCCTGTCTACACTTCCTTAGGTGCATATCGTCTCTGGGGCTGTTGTTACTGCTCTTTGGGTTTCCGATGTTCTCACACTGTTCCTGAGGTACAATTAGGCACCTAAGCGCCTGCTGATTGATCTGATATTTAGGAGGCAACCTTAGAAGGACAAATCCTTGGTCCTTCCTTTTGGACCCTATGCTATGCGGAGGTCAGAGATACTTTCAGAAGGGAGGCTGATTCTGCATAAGTGATGAAGGCCAAAGCAAGACTCTTTGGACACTAGGATGCTCCTGGATGACAGCTTGACCTGATGGGACCTGGGTCTTACCCAGTCTTAGATGGAGGCAGCCTGGGGCAATAGAAGAGTCCCAGATTTAAAGCTGGATTCTGCCCCTTTCTACCTGAGTGACTTCCTGTCAGGCACTCTCTATCAGGATCTCAGGGTCTTCATTTATCAAAAGAAGGCCTTAGACTGGATGATGTCTTTGGTCCCTTCAATCTCCAAATCTTCTGTTCTAGTCTAGCTTGTTTCTGAGCCAAAGGGTCCTGCGCCATCTCTGAAGTCAGATTATCTGGCCTGTGGTGCTATTCCTGACGCTCTCCAGCTTTGGAGCCAGCCAGGGCCACTTTGGCAAACCTCAGATTGTCAGGAAATGTTCCATCGTCTCCACAGATTCTTCCAGGGATGTTTCATCGGGTTCTACCAGGTGATGTGGATTGCAGTCAGTAGTGATGCTTCCCCTCCCACACCACTGCACCCCATCTTGTCAATGTCCAGGGCTGCTCCCCTTCGGAGATGACTCTAGCACTCTGTACAGAGCAAGGGCTTTACACACGAGTACTCATTTTGTTCAAAGGAACCAAATGCAGAAAGTAAAAATGTTTTGAAAAGTTCTAAGAAGTAAATGATCCAGCCCTGCTTTTTGCCAATTCAGACTTCACCAATTCGCTCCCTTACCCCAGTTCTCAAAGCATTTCTGCCTACCTTTCTCTCCCAGGAGTCAGTGGAACAATCAGTTCACATTTGTTGGTCACTGACGCTGTTACTGATAACTGCTAAGCCTGGAAATACCATTTCAAAATGAAACATTCCCTCCTCTCAGAGTTTCCATTTTATCCAGGGAGGCAACATGTGTCTCCATAATCATGTGGAGGATAAATGCAGGATGGATACATCCAAGATAATTACAGCAGGAAAGAAGGGCACTAGCCAAAGCAGAGATCTCATAGTCTGCAATATGGCAGTGCTTGGGCTTCATTGCTAGGGAAGAGAGGGCTTCTGTGAGGCAGGGGTGGGATGGCAGCATGTTCCAGGCTGGAGCCCGCAACGAGGGATTGTATCATATTAGAGACAAGCCTGCAATTGGGCATCGTGGGGAAGGTGGGATGCAGCCCATCTCCCCAACTGCTGCAGTCACAGATGAGGTTCAGAGAGAGGAAGGGCTAAGTCCTGCTCCAATGTCCACCCACCATAAGTGTGACAGAGTTCTTGCAGGCTGTACCAAAGGCTTTTTCACCTGAACACCAGCCTGTCATCATCTGAATAGGCTCATCCCCAGCCTGGCCAAAGGGGAATGGCTTTTTTGGCCACAGAAACTCTCCAAGATGGCCTTCTAAACCATAAAGTGGTCATGGTGCCCTGAATGCTTGAGGTAACCACTTCCAACACCAGGAGGCGCCATAGTGCAACAGAAAGACAACTGGACTCCATGTTTAAAGACCTGCCTGGAGCTCTGGATCTGGTCCTTCTCGTTTGTGGAGGACCATAAGGAAGGGCATGACCATGTCCTTCACCAAGCCCCTGCCCTCTCTGGGCATCAGGGGCTCTTGAATGTGTTTATTTCTAGTCTTTGTCTTTCATTACCATCTTTTCCAAATGTAACCCCCCTCCCACCCAGAGAACATTGACCTGTACAAAGAATAAAAAAGAGGGGTAGAACTGAATTCAATCCAACAAACCCACACACTGGCCAAGCCTGGTCACTCATTCCGAGTCCTGAGACCACTGGCTTCCACCTCTGCAAAGAAGGCAGGGAGGCTGAGCCTCAGTTTCTTAACTGGTACAACGGAGACAATTACCCTTGTAAACTGCCTCTCATGGCCTTTAGAAGGAAATCACCTTGTAAATTATAAAGTGATGCCCCAGCGGTGCCATTAGGATGATAACTCCCTCCACAGAAGCTGCTTTTTTTGATCCTAAAAGTGGCCCTAGTAATGATAAAGAGGAAAAATTGTGACCTTTGTTTTACAGATATGGAAAATAAAATGCCATGTGGAATGGGAATTAGTGGAAGCAGGTTCAAATCCCAGCTTCAATGCTTCCTGCTCTGTGTGACCTTGGCAAGTCATTTCCCTCTCTGTGCCTCTGTTTTCCTTTTTGGAAAATGAGGAAACCCAACTCAATGACCTCTAATGTCCTTGCTTAGTCAATGATCACAAGACTTGGCCAAGGTTACAGGGCTAGTAAGTGGAAGGACTGTCCAAGAGCCAAGCCAAGCCCTCCACCTCCAAGTCCTGCATGCCCATTATACCCCCTTGTCTTAGTAAGCACCTACTGCATTCGAGGTCTTGGGGAAGCTCAAAGACAGTGAAGAATTGGAAAGTGGCCTGATAGAGACTGCCCAGTCCTGGAGGGATCAGGCTGTAGTATACAATGAACGGGGGAGAATAGGAGCATTGCCTTGCCCCAAGGCCTCCTTAATGTCAGAAGAGGGAAAGCCCAATTTTGACTTAAGTATTAGGGGAGGTTTTGAGTAACAGTGAAGGGAGGAAGAGGAAGGAGACCAAAGAACAAGCCAAGCCAAGCCTTGAGGTAGGAAGACACTTCAAGTGTGCCCAGGGCAGCGAGCTGCCCTTAATTCAATGCAACTTAGTAAGCACACATTAAGCATCCACTAAGTGTCTGGAACTATGCAACCCTAGGTTCTGGGGATGCAAAAACAAACTGGAGATGGCCCTGTGCGTGCAAAGCCTACAACCAACTGGGTAGAAAGAACACATACAGTCCATAGATAAGGAAATAAAAATATATGCAGCATAAGTGGGAAATGATTTGGGTGGCAGATGGGAGTACCCACCTGGGGAATTAGGGAAAGCCTCCTGTAGGAAGTGCCCTTTGAGCTGAGCCCAGGCAGGAGCTAGGAATTCTGGGAGGCTGAGGTGTGGAGGGGGAGCATTCAAACCGTGAAGCCAGCCTGTACAAATGCAGAGAGGATGGGGAGTGGTTGGTGTGTCCTGGCTGTGTCAAGGAGAAGAAGGAGATAAGATTTGAAAGACAAGAAGGCATCAGGCTATGAAGGGCCTTGAATGCCAGGCCATGACACTTGGATTTTATTCAGTAGGAAAAAGGGAGTCTGAAGCATGCTGGGCAAAGGAACAATGTGGCCAGGGCACATCTGTGCCTCTGGAAGATTAATCTGGCCAAAGCAAGAAGTACTAAAATCTTCTGCACTATAAATTCCTCTTCCAGAAGAGGAAGCTGGTTAGGAAGGAGCCAATCCCGAGTACAGGGGAGATCTAAGGAGGGCTTGGCCTAGGTGGTGACTCAGAATGGAAGTGAAGAGGCAGACCTAAGAAGTCTCGTGTGGTGGTATCAACAGGACTGAGAATGGATTGGGCCTGAGGAGGAGGAAGTAGAGGCGACTGACGAGCACTGCAAGCAGGGATCTCATATGCATTGAAAGAGGGACCTGAAGCCAAAAGCTAATTTTTCTTTTTAGAAAATTTATTTTCAGTCACATTTTTTCCCTCCCAGCTGCCACCCCACCCCACATTGAGAAAGCAAGAAAGACAAAAACATGGCTGTTACCTGTTGAGTCCAAACAATCCCTCCACTGGCCATGTCAGAAAAAGCCATGCTTAGTTCCTTAGCCACCTGTCAGGAGAGGGGTGGCTGTCTAATTGGGAGTTCTCTGTGACTGCGGCCAATCCCAAGAGTTTCAGAGCTGTTTATCTTTACGATGCGGCAGTTATTGTAGAAATTGTTCTCCTGAAGCCAGAAGTTATTTAAGATATCAGGTGGTTTAATTCAGTTAACTGCCAAGCATTCAAACTCTGCTTCAGAGAGTGCAACCCCCATGGATTGACCACATTGTTCAAATGCAAAACGTAGGCTTGCCAAAAAGACTATTTTATGGAGAACTCATGCAGGGCAGGGGTTCACGTGGTGGTCAGAAGAAGCAATATAAGGACACTCTCAAGAACTTTAGAATTGATTGTGTGACATGGAAGACACAGGACCGCCCAACATGGCGTGCCCTCATCAGAGAAGGTGCTGTGCTCTATTAGCAAAACAGAATTGAAGCAGCTCAACGAAAGTGCAGGATGCACAACATCAGGGAATCCACCCCCAATGTTCACACGGACTGTTTATGCCCAACCTGTGGTAGAGCTTGTCCTGATCTGATCAGCCACAGTTGGACACATTGAAACTTGACTCCAGCAAGGTGGTCATTTTGGTCCTCTTCCAGAACCGAGGACAACAACCAATCAACCAACCAAGCAATCAGATTTTTACTGAGATGCTCCTGAGAGGCGGCTGGTGGTGTCAGGAAGGCCTGAGTTCAGACCCGGCCCGACCCTGAGTTCAGACACTTACTAGCTGTGTAACCTAGGGAATCACTTCCCCTCCGTCTGCCTCAGTCTTCTCGGCTACAAGATGGAGACAGCAACAGCACCTCCCTCCCAGGGCTGTTGTGAGCATCAAAGGAGAGCATATTTGTAAAACGTTTGGCACATAGTAGGTGCTTACTAAATGCTTGTTCCTCTTCCCCTTCCCACTGTACCCACCACAGTGCCATGGAATTTGGGGATTCAGAAGAAATGGAAGATACAGTTTAAGCCCTCCAAGAACCTGCAATGCCTTTTCTGGAGAAGGCTAACCTTGTGCAGACGAGGCAGTAAGAAATAAAACAAGGACAAGGAAAACAGAGCTTCAGGTCCTAAAGCAAACAGAGCCAAGTATTACACTGGCCGAGGGAGTGGTCAAGGCCAGAAGAGGGCACTGGGCTTCATGGAGGAGGCAGAGGAAGAGCCTCAGCACCAGGAATCCAGAGACTGGGCATTCAGAACTGGCTGCATGACCATGGTAGTTCACTTGTCTCTGGGGCTCAGTTTCCATATCTGTAAAATGCGGCTGATGATCCCTGCCCTGCCTACCTCACAGGAACCTTGTGAGGGTCAAATGAGAAATGGTGGAAATGTTTTGTAGCCATTAAGCACTACATAAATCTAGTCTAATTGTATGAGCATTTATTAATCACCTCCTACATGCCAGGCACTATGCTAGACACCAAGGCAAAACCAAAAGATAGCCTCTGCCTTCAGTAGCTCATGTCTCCTGTGCCACTACAATATCTACTTAGATAAATCCATCCAGCATCATCTGAGGAGGGACAGAGCCCCAGCTACTACTGGTTGGATGAGGAAAACCTTCCTGTTGGAGGTAGTGGACCATTGATGAAAGCTAAGGGTCTGAAGAGGCTGATAGGAGGAAGTCCATTGCAAGCACATGGGCCCACTTACACAAAGGCAGAGATAGATGCCATGTGTGGAGAACAGCGAGCCGCCAGTTTGGCTAGAACAAAGACTGCGTGAAGGAGATCCAGGCCAGGGAGGCTCGAGCCAGCCTGGGAAGGCCTTGCCACGCCAAGGGGAGGATGGTGGATTTTCATCCCAGAGGTAAGAAGAAATTACTGAAGATTCTAGAGTTAGAATTCATTGCCTGTAAAGTGAAGGGGTTGGAGTGGCTGATCACGAAGCCTCCTCGCAATTAGAACATTCTCTCTATTCCTCCTTCTGTCTGTGGCTGTTTCCTTACAGCTCTGACATCTTGTATTCTGTGCTCTCTGCTCTAAGGTCCTCCTGGTCTCTGATGTTCAGCTTACGGCTAGGCAATGGTGGCCATGAGTCCTTAATCTCTGAGAGTCCTTCAGAGGGGACCTCCATGCATGCCCCTTTCTCTGAGCCTGGGGGATGTGACCCACTTTTATTCCTCCTAGAATCAGAGCAGCACTCAGGCCTCCTTCCTAGGCTACTTTTCTTTCAAGCAGTGAGTCTGGATGGTTTTCCAAAGTGCCATCACGCACATGGAAGTAAGGGATGCCCCAGTCCTTTCTGCCCCAAACTAGCCTGTAAATCTCCTCCACAGCAGCCTGCAAGGGGGCACTGACAAAGAGACCTGGCGTGTTTGTGCTGGAGAGAGGGGCCCTCCCCCTGCCCCTGCCTCCACCCCCCTCCATCCCCATGTAACAATGCCCCATTGGGCTAGTGTGAAGGCCTGTTGCCATGGCGATGCGTCAATAACATTATCTTCTGCATCTGTCCTTTAAACTCCCAGGGAATGGATGGACCATGCATTGGTAAATGCCGGAGAAATGCTCCAGCCTTCAACAATCCCCCCTGCCTTTGCCAGGCCCCTCCTCCCCACACCCAGAGCCCAGGGAGGTTTTTTCTTCCACCTCATCAGCAGAAAATGATGAAGCCCCAAGGAGGCTATTAGTGACAAAGCCCTTTCTTGTGCCCCACTTTCCATGAATAATTACCACTCTTCGGGCCGACTCTGAGCCCAGCAAAAGACTCCTTTGCAGGCTTTGGATGGTTAAACAAACATTTGCCTACACAAGCATTTCCCCCTTTTCATGCACTTTTCAAGAATACAGAGGGACCAGAGGGGGAGAGGGAGACCAGGGGAAACTCCCAAGAGGCCATGAAAGGAAGACACCAGAGCCATCTGCTTCCTCTTCTGGACATCCCTGGAGTTCAAGGGAAAGGTCCGCACATGGATGTTCAGAGGAGGCGTGTGGGGCTTCCTTTGTCCCAAGGAATTTCTGTGCTTTCTCTATACTCAGATGTACCACCAATAGTAATAACCATGAACACCATCATCATCATAATAGTGATAATGATGATAAGAATATAATGGCTGCTGTCCAAGGACCAGCCTGGCTAAGTCTGGAACAGTCCATGACCACAAGGATGATGACTAGTTGGTGAACAAATATTCATGGCTGGGAGAAGCCTCAGAAACCATCCAGTTCCCCTCTCTCCCCTTTTTTCAAATGAGAAAACCCAAACTCAAAGCCCTGAGTGAGGCCAGGACTCCAACCCCGCTCCTCATTCCCAGCGCTGCGTTTTCCCCTGCATTTTGCCCCTGCATCCTTGCTCTTCCTCCCTTGAGGAACAAGTATTTACTGAATGTGATGGCAGTGGGGGAGGCAGAGAGGACCCAGTTGTATTCCTTGTCCTAATTCAGCAAGCATTTATTTGAGTATTTTCCAATAACTGAAAAAGAGAGAGAGAACAAAAAAGTGTCGGGGGTAGAAGGAGGCAAATGAATAGTCTCGCCTCCATGCATCTCACTTTCATTGGAGTGGGGGAACAGCTGGGTCACAGATCAGCAGGTGCACAGTAATTTGGGGGCCACTGGGGTTTCCTGAGCACTTTCTTTCTAGGACATAACTCCTCACTGCCTTTACCCATTCATTCACCACTTTCCATTAAGAGATGAAGGCCCAGGGGTGATGTTTCAAACCTGGGTCACTGGAAGGATGGGAGTGCCCTCAGTATTAAAAGAGAAACCAGGAGAAGGTGAAACTTTCCTGGATTTCCTCACCTGGGAGCCCTCATCATTCTGAAACTCCCACCTCCTTAGCACCCCCTGCCCCAGGGACCCTCCCTCCCTCTAACTGGAGAGGGTGGAGGATGGACCTTGGAGGGCTTCTCCTCCATTTAAGCATGGCTCTCCTCCTCATTTCCCAGCCATCTACTTTCCTGGGCTTTACTGACTCCAGAAACTCCTCATTCTGAAAGATTAAACCAACTCAGAAAGTCTCACCTCCTGATCATTTCCCACCCACCCCTTCCACTAAAGTACTTCATCCTGCCCACTTCTGTGTTTTAGCTCCTTTTATGTTTGTCTCCCCTGTCAGACTAGGAGCTCCTTGAGGGCGGGGACTGTCTTATGTCTTCCTTTTTGTCCCCAGCACTTAGCACAGTGCCTGGCACATAGCAGGTGTTTAATATATGTTTATTGACTCGGGCTCTGGACCAGAGATAATGAGTTCTGATTTGGATGCTTAAGTTTGAGATGGTTGTAGGAAATCCAGGTGAGACGTTCTGCCAGCATTTGGAAATGTCTTGAGAGCTCAGGAGAGAGGTGAGAACTGTGAATCATTAACAAAGAGGTGGTAACTGGAGCCCAGGAACTGATGAGAAAGTGTAGGAGAAAGAGGAGAAGGCCCAGAGCTTATGACCTCATGGAGAAGCTATGGACAGGACAGTCTGTCCTTTGTGATGTCAGTGGGATGTGAGGGCCCTGCCTGAAGCACCTACAAAGTGTGGAGCACCAGAATTCAGGGAAATCAATATTCCGCAGCCCCAAAGCCCTTCCCACACTCAGCTCTTAACTTTAGACTCCCCTCCACCTCCTCATCTGTGGAAACCAAGGCCAGCCTCCGAGCACCCTCAGATGCCACCTCTTCCTGTGTGAAGTGGGGCCAGTGGTGGCGGGAGTGCGGGCTAGGAGTACCCTGACTGATGTGGACTAGCTGTGCTACCCTGGACAAGTGGGACCTCTCTGAGCTGCAATGTCCTCATCCGGAAATGGGGGTGGGGTGGGCTGGTAATAATCGCTGTGCTGTCGATCTCAAAAGCTTGTGGTAAGAAATTTTGTGGGGAGGAGAATTACTACTATGACCCCACCAAAAAGGACCTCTCCCCCTCTGCACCCAAGCACATCGTATCTCTCTCCCATGAGCACCCTCCACATTCTCTTAAAAGACTTTATCCCCTTTCCTTGAAAGGAGGGCCAGAAACAAGCATAGTTAGTCTTTGTTTCCCAAAAAGGCAACTTGTACAGAGTAAGTTGTTAATGAGAGCTCAGTGAAATGAACTGATTCAAGAACTTTATTTTCCCTGTGATGCTGTGAAAAGTAATAGATTTGTACTTACAAGATCTGGGTTCAAATCCCACCTGTTTTGCTTGGACAAGTCTATTCCTATCTCTGGGCTTCAGGACAAGATATCTCTTAGATCATAGAACATTTTCTGAATACGAAATGTTCTATGATGCAAGATCTCTCCCAGCTCTGTCATCCCCTGTTCTAAGGCTCCTCCCAGCTCCAACCACTCTGATCACCTTTTGAAATGGGAATCCCCTCACAGAGCTGTAAGGACCATGTGAATGAAATAAGGTATATAAAGCATTCTGTAAACAATGATGTGCTTGCTGTCTAATCTCATCGTGATGATTTGTTCATGTGTTTAATAGATTAAAAATGATCTTGACTTAAAAGACAGGCTCATGCCCTCTGATTCTCCCAGTGGCATTTTCAGCATTTGTTCTGTCACCAGAATGAGGAAGGCTGGTCTGGGCAGGGCTGGACTGGACTGGACAAGGCAAGGCGAGGTGTGTGTTCGGTTTCCAGGGGCAAGTCCCCCAACGCCCTCACATGCTGCTGCACTGAGACCTACCCAAACGAAGACAGCCTTTGGGCTCCGGCAGCATCGACTAATTACATGCTGAGAACATTCGCACTGGGAAGTGGAGCCCAGAGATACACTTAGGATGATGAAGGAAACTTCCTTGGAAGAGGCCAGACACTCACTTAGCATCTCCCTCCCCCGCCCTCCCCCTCCAAATTAAATACACTCTGGGCACTTAGGGCTGAGTGAAGGCGCCAGCCAGACGGACTAGCCTAGAGACCAAATGCATGGATTTACCAAAAACAGAAGCCAACGGAGGCCTGGCCACTGACTCACTGGGCTACAAGATGGCCTTGGCCCTGCAAGGCTTTGAATGCGGCTTGAACAAAGACTGGATCACAAAGCCATTTGGCTAAAGGGAATAATGGGCAGAGGTTCCCTTTTTCTAGGCCCCTCCCAGCATGTCACCAGAGGCATTTGAGGAGAAAGAACACCACCCAGGGACGAGAAGATGCAGGGAGGTCCCCAGGTGGGAAGCGCTTGGGGATCCTGGGAGGACATCAGTGGGGACCTCCAGGAGGAGCACAGGCCTCCAAAGGGGGCCAGGGCTCTCAGCACAAGCTGGTCTACCCCCCCCATGGAAGTGGCCAGGCAGCAGTGGCCAGCCAAGCCCTGAGTTGGCCTGTGATGACGAGGGAGGAGTTGAGGGAGAATGGTACGTTCTAGGACTCGGGAGGTTGAAGGAAAACCTGGATTTCATGCTAATGCTGCTATGCAGGAGCTGAGTGACCCGGATGGACAAAATAGCTCCTGAGTCTCCTGCTTCCTATTTGTACAAAGGGGACTGTAATATCTTCCCTCCATTCATCATTGTTATTTCATGGGATTAGGACACTCTCAGAACAGGAAACTCCCTTTGCCAGTGCAGGTCAGGGCCTCAGCTCACCGCCTGGGGCCCTGAGAGGTTCAATGATAGTCCCAGGAAGGTCAATGATGGGATTTGAACCCAGAGCTTGGCTTAGAGGCTGGCCCTTGGTGGACTACATCACACTGCTTCTCACAGAGAGAGGCAAAGATAAAAAAGGAACATGTATTTAAACCACTTTGTCAGTTGTCTGGCATCATGCAAAGATTCAGGCAGATTCCCGCTGGCCCACCCAAATCCTTCTCTCTGGTGACACATCCCTGGCATTTGAAGGCTGCAGGGCCTCTCCTTGGATCCTCACAATTGTCAGTGAGGAATTTGCCATGACTATCCCCGTCTCACAGATGAGGAGCTGAAGTCCATCAACTGCCTCAGGTCCGTAGACTTAGCCTGGGGTCTCCTGACTCCTCCCAATACACCTCAGAGGGTGCTTGGTGTGGGGGAATGAGGCCTGCACTGGGGGGTCAGGAGGTCTGGGTCTACACCCAGCTTTGTCTCAACTAGCCATGACCTGGGGCGAGTCATAGCCCCTCTGGAGGCCTCCATTTTCCCACTTCTTGTGTTTGTCTTTCATGTTCAAAGAGGACCAGTGACATCACAGGGTTAAACTTTAGGTTCATAATAATGGTTAACTCGCATTTCTATAGAGCTTTGACGGTTTACAAGATGTTCTCCCCACAACTTCCCTGTAAGTTCAGTAGGCCACATATCATCCCCGTTCTTCAGGTAAAAACTGAGGCCGGACAGGGAAAGTGAGCTAGTTTCCCAGGCTCCCACAGGTTGGAAACATAGAGCTGGATTCGAATGCAGCTCTTCTGGCCCCAAGTCCAGCCCTCTGAGCCTTCAGTGCCACTTTTCTGATGTCCTCAGCTCTCCCTTCTGGCTCAAACATTCTGCAATGCCCTGGGCTCCCGAGCCTGCACCCAAGCCTAACTCTGCATCTGTCCTCCAGGGCCCTCCACACCAGCCCCTCCCTCACTTCAGACCCTTCCTGAGCCTGAGCTTTTCTTATTCACTGCCATATTTCTCAAGGCAATCACTAGGTGTCACCGTCACCAAATGAAACTTTTGCTTCAGAAACTGAAAATTCCATTCTTCCTCCATCCCAATATTCTGCAACATGGCAGGTTCAAAAGGTGAAACTTCTCAGTCTTCTTGTTCTTCCTCCCTGGAACCTGTTGTCTGGCACTACCCGACCTTTCTCTAGATGCAGCACGTGTTGCAGTCCAGAATGCAATCCATGCTCCAGTCTGTCCCTGCTTGTGCCCTATGCTCTGGGGCCCTCAGGGTTTTGGTCACACTTTGTCTATGCTCAGCAGTCCTTTCCTTTTCTCCTTGAAAGCCAAACTCAAGGTCACCCGCTCTGGGAAGCACCACTTTTCCCTCCCATGGCACCATATCTCACAACTTTTTTGTGGCCACCTTGTGTCCCATTGGGTTAGCATTGCTTGTTCTCACCCACTGGACTTCAAACTCCAGGAGGGCCAGAGCCGTAGCTTTCTCTGACTTTTCCTAGTCATCATCATCATCATCATCATCACCATCGTTAAACCAAAGCCAACCACAGCACACCTGGCCAGTGTGAGGCAGCAGGCTCTCCATACGTCACCTCTGGAGGATGACGGCTCTCCCTCACCTGCTGCACAGAATGGTTGGACTGAGGCATCTTGGGCCCTTCTAGACTGCACATCTCATCTTCCTACCACATCCTCCCTTTGGTTGTTAGGCTCACTGATACACAGATGAGGAAACAAAGGGGGGAAATGACTTGTCCAAGGTCACACAGACAGAAATAGGAAGTGAGTTCAGGTTTTCTGATTAAAAATCCATTGGTCTTTTAGTTTTAGGGGTTTTTTTAAACTGTCTACTATTTATTATTTTTAACACTCTTTTCCTTTTAAATTTCGAGTTTCTTAAAATTTTAAAATTTTGAATTCTTGATCCTCTCTCCCCCACCAGCACCCCCCTAAGAAGGCCAAGAGGGCAAACAGTAGGATGGCAATTATATGTGTGAAATTTCCATATTAGCCCTATAGCAAAAAAAAAAGGAAAGCAAGAAAATAGTACTTCAGTTTGCACTCATTTCCCTCCCTGGAGGTGGGGAGCATTTGTACATCATGAGCCCTTTGGAACCGTCTCGATTGCTGTGTTGTTCAGAGAGGGCAAGTCTTTGGCAGCTGGTGGCTGTTATGACACTGCTGTCCCTGTGCACAATGATCTCTTGGATCTTCTCACTTTGGTCTTTTAGTTTTAATGAAAAAAGCCTCTGATCTGTCTCCTATATCGGGGAGGGGGGAAGAAGTCACTAATGTGCAAGATTGCTGCTCACAGTATGAGCTGGGCACGGAGGATTTGGGCCCCAGTCAGACAAGATAGAATCCAGGGTTGATGGATTGCACCTACTTTAAAATGGAATTGGAAGATAACTCCATGGAGTTCAGTCGTGTCTTTCCTGACAGTCATTAATCCCAGCGGTTCCATAGTGTTTAAGGTTGAAGTGCTTTACAAACGCCTCATCTGAGCCCCTGAGGTGGGGGAGTGCCATTATCACCCCCCCATTTTCCAGATGAGGCATCTGAAGCAGATAGGGGTTAAATGACTTGTTCAGGGCTGCTAGTTGTCATCTGAAGCTGGATTTGCACTCAGATCTTCCTGACTGCAGGGTCAGTATTCTATCACTGCATATACTACTCACGATAGTCATCTAGCCTTTATTTGAGAACCCCCAGTAAGACTCCCAAAGCAGCCCATTCTATTTTCAGATACCCCAGTTTTTCCTTCCATAGGACTTAAATATGCCTCTCTGCTATTTCCTAATCCCTGTCAGTGCTGCTAACTGCACCCTCTGGGACCAAGCAGATCACAAGGGGCTCTCTTCCACATGAGAATCCTTTAGGTATTTGAAGGCAGCTCTCAGGTCCCTCCTAAGGCTTCTCTTCCCTGGGCTAAATGTCCCGAGGTCCTTCAAATGATCCTTTTGGGACAATTTTGAGCCCCATCAGCAGCCTGTCTGCCCTCCTCGTACCCCACTCATCTTTTCAGTGCCCTTTCTGAAACACAGCATCAGGACCAAATACATACTCCAGATCATGTCTGACTAGCCGAGTGAGGCAGCCCACTCACACCCCTAGGCTCGGGTACTGCACCTCTCTCTTCATGTTGCCTATGATCCATCTGAATAGAAATACGGAGACGAAGAGCTGAAGGTGATCTCGGGGCTTACATGTTTGAAAGAGTTAAGAAGGCAAGTGATTTTTTTCTGAACTCTCATTAACACACAAAGCCAAGTGGACACATGTTTAACGTGACCTTTCTGGTTGTACATCTGACATTATCAGAATCCACATCTACCAGATGTCCTGCCTCCCCATCAACATAGGAAACCACAACAGATACCAGGGCTAGAGAGGATCTTAAGGAACTTTAGACATGGAAGGGACCTTTAACAGAATGTTAAAGCTAGAAGGAGCCTTAGAACCTAGAACCTCAGAACTAGAAGGGACGAATAGATTGTCCACTCTGGAGGACATTTTTATATTTGCATTTACAATGCACATGGCACTGCCTGGTATACAGCAGGCATTTAATAAATGCTCAGTCAGTTACTGATGGTTGATTAAATTTAGAGATCTAATCCAACCCTAGTATGTTACAGGTGAGGCATCCAAGGGCCCAGGAAGGGGAGGGGTTTGTTCTATGTTGCATAGTGCTCTAATTGGAAAGGAAACTAGAAGCTGAGTCTCCTGGTGCCAGGTCCAGAGTTCTAGGATTTCTGTGTTTAGTTTGTGGTTTTGTGCACCTTCTGGTTCTCCCTAGGGAATGGTGAAGACACACCAGTGCATGGGTGGCCCAGGGAAGGGAGGCAGTGCCACCTGGCAGCCCTCTCAACAAACAGACCATTTCCAGTTTCAGAGTGGCTATCTAGTCATTCCACTATTAGCTTGACCATAAAGGGGTCAAATCTGGCCTCAGACACTTATGAATTGTGTGATGCTGGGCAATTTGCCGAACCCTGCTTGCCTCTGTTTCCTCATCTGCAAAATGAGCTGGAGAAGGAAATGGTAAAGGACTCCAATATCTTTGTCAAGAAAACCCCAAAGGGGGCCCTGGAGAGTGGGACACAAGCAAAAAGTGCCTGGACAACAACAAGATGACAACTGCTCCCATTTCCACTGGACTTCAAAATTGCCTCCAAGGATTGACACTGTGGGGGAGGTGGAAGAATTAATATTTCTATATTACAGAGGCAGAAGGTGATGCTTAGAATGGAAAAGTGATTTATCTAAGGTCACACCTTTTTTGCTTAATCACTTTTTTAAAAAAAATAGTATTTTTCCCAGTTACGCGTAAAGAGTGTTTTCAGCATTCATTTTTATAAGATTTTGAGTTCCAAATTTTTCTCCCTCCCTGTCTTGCCTCCCCTTCTTTAGGAAGACTAAAATGTTGGGTAATTTGATATAGGTTATACATGTGCTATCCTGTAAAACATTTCCATATTAGTTACAGTTCTGAAAGAAGAAACAGACCAAAAGGGACAAAAAAAACAGGAAAAAGAATAGAGTAAGTGAAAAAAGTATGATTGGATCTGCATTCACAGTCCATCAGTTCTTTATCAATGTGGAGAGCATTTTCATTCATGAGTTCTTTGTACTTGTCTTGGATCATTATGTTGCTGACAAGAGCTGAGTCATTCATTGCCAACCATCACACTGTGTTGCTGATACTATATACAGTGTTTTCCTCGTTCTGATCATTTCGTTTTGCACCAGTTCATATGAGTTTTTCCAGGTTTTTCTGAAATCTGCCGGTTTATCATTTCTTATTGCACAATAGTATTCCGTTACATTCATATACCACAGTTGTTCAGCCATTCCCCAACTGATGGGCATTCCCTCAATTTTCAATACTTTGCCATAACAACAAGGGCTGCTATAAATATTTTTGCACATGTAGGTCCTTTCCCCTTTTTTATGATCTGTTTGGGATACAGACCTAGTAGTGGTATGGCTTGATCAAAGAGTATACGTAATTTTATTGCCCTTTGGGCATAGTTCCAAATTGTTCTGCAGAATGGTTGGATCAGTTCACAATTCCGCCAACCGTGCATTAGTGTCCCAATTTTCCCACATCCTCTCTAACATTTATCATTTTCCTTTTTTGTCATATTAGCCAATCTGATAGGTGTGAGGTGGTATCTCAGAGTTGCTTTAATTTGTATTTCTTTAATCAAAAGTGATCTATATGCCTATAGATAGCTTTGGTTTCTTCATCTAAAAACTGCTCATTCATCTCTTTTGACTATTTATCAATTGGGGAATGACTTGTATTCTTGTAAATCTGACTCAGTTCTCTATATATTTGAGAAATGAGGCCTTTATCAGAGATACTTGCTGTAAAGATTGTTTTCCAGCTTTCTGCCTTCCTTCTAATCTTGGTTGCATTGGTTTTGTTTATACAAAAGCTTTTTAATTTAATAAAATTGAAATTATCTATTTTACATTTTGTAATGCTCTCTATCTCCTGCTTGGTGATGAACCTGTAACTCATTTAATTCTCCTTTAAAAATCTGGATGCTATACTACTTGGTGCATATATGCTTAGTAGTGGTATTATTTGATTGTCTGTGGTATCTGTAAGCAAGATGTAGTTTCCTTCTTTATCTCTTTTAATTAGGTCTATTTTTGCTTTTGCTTTGTCTGAGATCAGGACTGCTACCCTGCTTTTTTTTAACATCAGCTGAAGTATAATAGATTCTGCTCCAGCCCCTTACCTTTACTCTGTGTGTCTCTCTCTGCTTCAAGTGTGTTTCTTGTCAATAACATATTGTAGGATTCTGGTTGCTATCTGCTTCTGTTTTATGGGAGAGTTCATCCCATTCATGTTCACAGTTGTGATTACTAACTATGTATTTCTCCCCATCCTATTTTTCCTCCTGTTTGTCTTCTCTCCTTTCATCCTTTCCCTCCTCAACAGTATTTTGCTTCTCTCTACTGCCTCCCCCCATCTGCCCTCTCTTCTGTCAATCCTCCCCACCCTACACCACCTTTACTTAATCTCCTCCCCTCCTACTTTCCTGTCAGATAAGATAGTTTTCTATATTCAACTGATTGTGTATATTATTCCCTCTTTGAGCCAATACTGATAAGAATAAGGTTCAAGTAATGCCCATCACCCACCCTCCCACCTTTCCCTCCTCTATAATAGGTTTTTTGTGCCTCTTCACATGAAATAATTTACCACATTCTACCTCTCCCTTCTTCCTGCACCCAGTATACTCCTCTTTCTCATCCCTTAATTATTTTTATGTCATTTCCTCAAATTCACCTTATACCCTCTCCCTTTGTCTATCTATATTCCTTCTAGCTGTACTATTAGTGGTACAATTTTTAAGAATTACAAGTATCATCAGTTAGATTTTGTACTTTCTTTTCCATTTGGCCAATTTAAGCAGTTGTTTTCTTTTACCAAGCTGTTGATTCTTTTTTCATAATTCTCTTGCATCATTCTCATTTCTCTTCCAAATTTTTCTTCTACCTTTCTTATATGATTTTTAAGCTCCTTTTTGATTTCTTCCATGAGTTCTTTCTGGGCTTGAGACCATTTCCTACTTTTCTTTGGGGTTTTGCTCATGGTTATTTTGACACTAATAACTTGGAAAAAAGAGTAAGATTGTCCTATTTCTAATGGAAAACAGCATGGTGTAATGGAAAGTCTTGGAGAAATATAAAATATGACTAGATGTAGGAGAGGAGCCCAGTTCCCTTATCTGTTGTTAGGGAAATGCTTTGTAAACTTTAATATGCAATTAAATTGGGAGCTATTAGTATAAGTATGAGCTATGAATTCAGACTGTCACTGAAGAGGTAGGACTCTGGAAGAAGAGTTTCAGGATGACCAGCATCAGTTCACCTTTGTGTCAGGTCCTGTGCTTATAACTGTTGGAGAACTAGAAAGAAATAAGACAGGACCTCTGCCCTCAGGGAGCTTCCCATCTAGTTGTGAGAATGTTAAATGACCCAGGTTATTCTTACATATTTGGTATATGCTCATGTTTCCTTCTAGAGAATGTGAGCTCTTTGAGGGCAGGGACTGTTTCACTTTGGTTGTTGTCAGTGAACTAGTCAACAAACATTTATTAAGGGTTTCCTCTGTGCCAGCACTGAGCTAAGTGCCAAGGATACAAAGACAGACAAAAACACAGGTCCTGCCCTCTTGGAGCTCACAATCTAATGGGAGAGACAATACATAAAAAGCTATGTACACACAAGATGCATACATATATACACATGCTGTACTCTGTGTCTGCAGATGAAATGGAAGGCAATGTCAGAGGGAAGGCCATTATGGGGAAAGAGGAAGAAGGAAAGAGGGAAAGGGACCAGGAAAGGTCCCATCATCTAGGATAGTATCTTAGATGTAGTAAATTCTTAATTGTTGATTGGTTAATTGGAGGAGACCTTGGGACTCAGATCATAGAACCCAGAATGACTGAGCTGGGAGGAATCTTAGAGACCATCTGGTCCAACCTCTTATGGTATAGAGACAAAGAATGAGGTCTAGAGAAGGACAGGAATTTGTTCTAGATCATACAGTTAGAGGTGGAGCCAGTCTAGAACCCAGGACTTAACATGATCATATAAGGCCAAAGATTCTTCTTCTGACTAGAATGACTTCTTTTCAGAACTGGGTCAGCATGGGAGAAAGAGACAAACTGAAAGAAGAGTTTTTTTTTTATCTACCAATTACCGGTTCTTCATTTCAAGGAATTCCTGAGGGGCTTTCTAGATCATGACTTCAATGTGTAAACCTTCAAGTGCCATAAAAATGTCCTCGTAGTAGTGTCTTCCTTACCTGTCCACGCACACTGGCTGGATTGGCATTTGTCTGCTTCTCACCTTCCCAGGTAGAAAATGCAAGGTCACCTGAGATGAGATCACAGAATCTCAGAGCTAGAAGGAAGCTCAGAGGTCCTACGTGTACCCGACCAGGAATGCCCACCCTTCCATCCCCTCAGATGATGGAGACCACCAGTTCTCCATCTCTTTATAATGGTGGTCCCCCTCCTCTGGATGCTTTGTAGCTTGCTAATGTCCTTCCTAAAATGATGTGGCCAGAAGGGTGCACCCTCCTTAGAACACATGAGGACTGCCTTCTCCCTCATTCAGGGCACTGTGCCTCTCCAACCACTTTCTTTCTAGGACATAACTTCTCACTGCCTTTGCCCATTGACTCACCACTTTCCATTAAGAGATAAAGGCCCTGGCATGTTATAGCTTGGGCCTCATCCACTTTAAAATGGGCTCCAGCATTGCCTTCCATTTTGGCATGGGGACCATCCAGGAAGTCTCATACAGTCATTACTGGCAATGAGGATCCTGCAGAAAGGTCACCGCTGAGAACTGCTCAGGGCAACAGGGGCCTAATGTACCTGATGGAATTATACAGAAAAGAAATATTAGCAATCTTTCCACTGCCCCATGCATCCTCAAGGCTCACAGTGATGAAAACAAGGGCCCCAATATCCTTTAAGAGAGACAAGGCCCTTTTCTCTTTCACAGATGTAGAAATTGAGGTTGTAAAGAATTGTTACAGCTGAGGTTTGAATGCAGGTGTTCTGATTTCCAATCCAGCATGGTTTTTCCTGGGCCACAATATAAAGTGTTATGTGACATCTAAGGAAGGAAAGCTCCTTCCTGACTGCGGAGCTCCATGGAGGAGGTGGCCTCTGAGCTGGGCCTGGAAGAAGAGGCAGAAGTTCACCAGAGGAGGAAGAGGGGTAAAGGAAGCTAGAGAGGGTGCCTAGTCACATGCACGTCAGGGCTCCCAGCCATTCCCTACACTTAGCCTGTCTAATTCAGCCTCCCTGGAGCTTGTCCTCCATTCCTGGAGCTCACTCCTTCATCTCTACCAGGCAGCATCCTCCTTGTCCTCTCCTCCTGCTTCCCAGTTCTCTTTGCTCTGTCTTGAGTGACTTTGCATTTGTTTTGTATTTCCTTGTGTGTATTTGTTACACACTCCAGAAAAATGTCCATTCTTTGAAGGCATCTGTGGCCCCAAGCCCAGTATCTGCCACATGGAGGGGCATGAGAAGTGCCTGTTGAATTGAAGCCCCAGCTCAGGCACCATCGCAGCCTCCTTGAAGCCTTCTTGGATCTCTCCTCAGATTTTCTGAGCATACTTGGAGCGGATTTATCCAGTGGTCCCCACGTCTTATCTTTACTTGGACTGGAAGCTCCATGAGGGCCAGGGATGGCTTGTTTCTCATCTTAGTGCCTCAGTGCCTAGAATGGGGCCTTGCACATCAATCACTTAACAAGTGCTCTTGGAATGGATTCATTGCATTCCAGGAACCTGGCCACATTTGGTCTTGAAAAAGGAAGCACTGAGTCTAGGGAAGGTGAGGAGCACAAGTCCTGCATTCCCATCTCCCTGGAAGCCAAGTCAAAGATTCCCCTGCCCCAGATGTTCCAAGAGAGTGAGCTCAGCTCACAGAGGACATCCCACCAAGCCCAGGTTCATGGATTTTAGCCAGGTGGGACTCTCTAGCCCACTAAGAAGACTAGACATTCAATAAGAAATTTCAGCAATCAATCAACATTTATTAAGCACTTACTGTATGCCAGGCTGGAGGCACAGTCAAAATATAACTTCTTTATAAAGTGAGTGTCTGTCAGTCACCCAGCAAACACTCACTGAGCATTCATGGGGCATTGAAATAATAATGATGTCTTCTATCTCGAGAGCACTTTGCAACTTCCAAAGAAGTATGTTTGAGCGTGTTATTATCTCCTCACCAGAGCCTGAGGTAGACAGGACAGGGGTGAGGAGTGAACAGACCATGAGAGGCCAGGTGGGTAGTCAACCAGCATTTATTAAGCGCCTGCTATTTGCCAGGCACTGCTAAGTGCTCGGGACGCAAAGAAAGGCCAAAACCAGTCCATGCTCTCAAGTTGCTTCATGAGGGAGATATTATGCAGACAATCGTGTACAAGCCCCATATATACAGAATCACCTGGAGACACCGAGCTTAAGGAGGACGGGGGAAGGCCTCTTACAGAAGATGAGGCTTTAGCTGAGATCTGAAGGAAGTCAAGGAGGGAGGTCAGGAGATGGAGATGAGGAGGGAAACAATCCCATACATGAGTGAAGGCCAGAGAAAATGTAGAGTCTGGAGATGGAGGCGCCAGAGCATTGTGTTTGAGGAATGGCATGGGGGTGGGTGTTATGGAGGGGAGTAAGGAGAGGTTGGGGGGTGGGGGACTGTTATAAAGGGCTTTGAATGCCAAGCCCATGACTTTGTATTTGATCCTGGAGGCAACAGGGAGCCCCTGGAGTGTAGGAAAGTGACACGGTTACACCTACACCTTAGGGAGATGGTGGCAGAATGGAGGATGGATTGGAGGGCAGAGAGACCCCCAGCAGCTATGGACAGTGAGGTGATGAGGGGCTGCATGTTGGGTATGTAGCAAGGTCTACATCTGGTCACAAAGTGAGGCAGCTGAGGCTGGGTAAGGGCCAGGCCCTGCTCATGACCTCATGATGACCTAATTGGGAACTACAATCCAGACACGGGCATCACTGTAGGGCAAAGAGATATAAAGGCCATGGGTCTGGCTCTGAGCTCTCCTCCTTCCTCCCTGGGTGGTCCTAGGCAAGTCAGTCCCATCTCTGGGGCCAAATCTCTCTGATCTATCATGAAGATGATAGGATCCCTTGCTGGTCCAGCAGTATGGTCAATGGCCCCTCCCAACTCTGATATTCTGTGCCTTCGCTTCTTCTGTTCTCCCTCCCGACATCCTCAGTCCTGTGTTCTAAGAACCCCTCAGTCCTAAAGGCCCTCTTAGCTCTCACAGCCCGTGATGCCATGAGAAGCAGAAGAGTGAGCCATCTCCTCCTTACAGAGGAGGAAGCTGCCTGCTTGGCTTAGCCTGGGTAAAGCAGCCTCCCTTGGAGCCATCCCCCATCTGTGGAACAAGCCCCTGGAAAAGTCCAAATAAGAACAACTGGGGACTATTCCTGGCATGGGCTGGAAGGCCGCAGGATGACCAATTCTATTAATTTGCTTCTGTGGTGACAGTGACACCAGTCTCAGTCGGTAAATACTATGGGAGCTGACCGGCAATTATGATTCCCAAAGTTGAGTTGACAATTACATGTTTTGTTTGGTTTTGTTTTTTCCCGATGAGACCAGGCTTCTTCCCAGTGGTTGGGAAGATGAAATAGTCTTGGATTTGCAAGATATTTACCCATTATTTATGCCATTCCTTCCTGGCCTGCCATACAGTATGGCTCCTGTGGTCAACAGTTACCATATGTGCAGGGCCTGCATCCCTGGGGGGGTCTCAATTGTCATCACCCATTTTGCCTCTGACTCCTCTCTCTGGGCTGAGGCTGGACAGCTGACTGGGTGCTGCCCTGCTGGGAGAAACCCATTGGAGGGGGGATGGCTTAGGTCAGCAGAGCAGTAAAATCCTTCCTACTGAGAGAGCTTTCACCAAGAGCAAAAAGTATTGACTCACTGTAGAGAGCACTTTACAATAATAATTTGCTTCCTGTAGTTCTTTAAGGTGTCCAAAACACTTTCTACACCACAACCCTTCTGGGTGCGAGCACAACAGATTTTATCCTTATTTCACAAAGGAGGAGACAGGCTTCCCACTAGTCACAGCTCATGAGTGTTGGTCTGGGGGAAAAACCCAGACTCCAGGGTTGGGGGTGGGGGGCGAGGGAAAAGGTGCTCTTCTGCCCCAACCCCTGCCTCTGCCATTAAGGTCCTAGCTGCCCCTTTCAGAACCTCTATTTCTCCATCTGTAAGATGGGAATAGTAATAGCCCCTGGCTCTCAAAGTTACCATCATGAAATGAATAATCTCTGTAGAGTACTCTGCAAACCTCAACATTTCAAATAAATATAAGCCGCCATCATCATCACCATCACCATCATCACCATCATCACCATCATCACCATCATCACCATCACCATCATCACCATCATCACCATCACCATCATCCCCATCATCATCATCACCATCATCACCATCACCATCATCACCATCATCATCATCATTGTCATCATCACCATCATCACCATCATCACCGTCATCATCACCACCATCCTCATCACCATCATCATCATCATCATTATCACCACCACCACCATCATCACCATCATCGTCATCATCATCATGATCATCATCACCATCATGATCATCATCACCATCATCATCATCATCGTTGTTGTCATCACCATCATGATCATCATCACCACCACCACCATCATCACCATCACCATCATCACCATCATCACCACCATCATCACCATCATCATCATCGTCACCATCATCACCATCATCACCATCACCAACATCATTTCAGTATTCATGATAACAAAGTCCCTTAGAGTCACAGTCATAGAATCATGAACTTTCTGATCTGGAAGAGCTGTTAGTGAGCTTCCAGCCCAAGGGTCAGCCAATATAGTGCAAAGGCCAAGTGAGGCCAAGCCACCGGCTCCCAATGGCTGGTCAGCAAGGACTGCTTTTTTACATTTTTAAATAAAGTTGTATTTAAAAATATAGAGGACATCCTTGACTCAGGCCATAGGAAGCACATGGCTGGCCAGACTTGGCCCTCGGCCACAGTTTGCCCACCCTGTTCTAGTTCATTTCCCTCTTTTTTATGGAAGAAGAACTGTAGACTCAGAGGAAGTGCTTTGGACAATTGCCCCAGAGAAGTTAGAGGGCGAGGCTGGGCTCATAGGATCTAACCTCGGAGGCTGTCTAGTCAAGCATGTTGATTCTGTAAAGGGGGGAAACTGAGGCCTGAGTCCATTAGCGGTAGGATGGCAGACTCAAGTCTGTCTCTGCTGTAGCAAGGTTATCCTGATTCCTCTTCCATCTGATCTTCCTATTGCCTTTGTGAGGGCCGCAGACCAAGAATGATCCCCATTGGATAGACTCAAGCAGGCAAAGAGATTTGCCAGGTCAGGCAGCAGATCTGGGCTCACACTCAGGTTCCCTGACTGAGACTCGGGATCATAGGATTCATTCATTTATTAATTAGTTAATTAACTTGACAAACACTTATTGAGCCCGCTATACATATGGCAGGCACTGTGCTGGGCACTGGGCAGACAAAGGGAAAAACAAAGCAGTCTCTCCCCTCCAGGAGCTTATATTCTTTCAGAAATATCAACATGTCCCAATATTACTAAATAGGAAACACAGACTGAGTTCAAAACAATGTGATTTGTTGGAGCAGAACACTGGCAGCTGGGGGAAGGGGTCAGTAAAAGCCTCTCATCTCAAAGGTTCCTCCCAGCCCTTGGCTTTCCAGGATGCAACTGGTCAAACCAGATAAAAGTTGTGGTTTTGGTCCTTAAACCATCCAGTTTGTTTCACAAAAAGAAAAAAAAAAGTAACCCTGATCTTGGATGGTAGCCCTAATTCCTTTCAGACACTCTACATGGGTGGGTGAGGGTGGGGGTGGCTTAGGGCTGATCCAGCTCTTCTACAGGAGAAACTGTCAGATCTACTGTCAGATCATAACTTTGGCTGGAAAAGACCTTGGAGACCACTGAGTCAAACTTCCTCACTTCACAAAATAGGGATTATCTCCTTTATTTTCTCCTCAGGGCCTGGCACACAGTAGGAGCTTGATTGCTTGTAAATTGATTCATATCCTATTGAAATGCAAATTTGCAAAGCTCTTTTAATGACCCCAAGCCTCCAAGGCCCATCTTTTCAAATATCAACATTGTGCCAGTGTTGGTGTATGACTGTGAGGCCAGTACTGTAACAGTCTTCAGAGAATTAAAAATCCCCATTACTCAGTGGCCAATGGAGGGGTGCCTGGTGGGTATGAGCAGACTGTAACATATAGCTAATGAGGAGCTGTGAAGAGAGACACAAGTACAAGCTGTTATTAATGAAATGTAGGATGGAAAGAGGAGATTGCTTGGGCATGTGGTGAGGCCAAGGGATAAGAGATAGACAGCCTGAGGGCTCCACGGTGCCCTCACAGAAGGCCCCCAGCATTGACTACTGGGCCCCTGCAGTAAAATACTGGGAGAGAATGGACAGACAGATGAGAACAATATGACAGGCATAAAGAGGCTGCAATCTGCATCATTGGAGAAACTCCCAAATAGGTGACATCCCCAGTCCGCTGGAGGATGTGAGATTCAGGACCAGCTTCCTAACAGTTAGAAATCCCCCAAAGTGGCCCAGCTGCCCCCAGGAGGCAGAGGGCATTCCCCCTCCTTAGGGGCTTTCTCAAAGGCTCGCTCAGGATTTGTTGGGTATGTATACTATAGTGTGAACTCCTCTCAGGTGGACTGTATGATCATTGAAGTTGGTTTTACCTCCAGCACTTACATATGATTCAGTCATTATGACTTAAGTCCAGAATTATTTTCTCTTACCATGTCATATTTTTATTTCAGTATTTTACTCCACCTAGGAGTTTTGTTTTCTTTAATCCTTGCTCTAATTACTGTAGAATGATGGGATAGATGTAGAAAGTAATCGATTTATGATCTTTTTCCTTAATGTGTTTTAAAATGTTTTTTAATAGAAGAAATAGAGGTGAGTAGATTATATCTGACATCCTGACTTCTCAGCCACGTCTGATGAAATCCTCCCTACTGGGCTCCCTTCACAGGCAATCTTGGTGGTAGCTACTTAAGGGGTAAGCCCAGAACCCAGGGAGCTTAAACCCATACTCTTTACCCTACCACAGTTTAAAAGAAAGAAAGAAAAATGCCACAGAAGGATAGCCCCCTAACTGGGAGAAACAGAAATTAGAGTTTATTTAGGGAGGAGGATCTAATTTTGACATTATTTTCAGTATTCAGCTCTTTAGAACATTGGCATTGCATCAATTCAGTTTGATTATCCATGGATTCAGAGTTGGAAGGAATTTCAGAGATCCTCAAATACAATTGGGCAGCTAAGTGGTTCAGTGCACAGAGGGCAGGGCCTGGAGTCAGGAAGACTCCTCTCCATGAGTTCAAATCTGGCCTCAGACACTTGCTAGCTGTGTGGCCCTGGACAAGTCATTGAACCCTTTTTGCCTCAGTTTCCTCATCTGTAAAATGAGCTGGAGAAGTAAATGGCAAACCACTCCATTATCTTTGTCCAGAAAACCCCAAATGGGACTACACAAAAAACCCCCAATAATTTCCTTACTGTATGGGGGAGGAGAAGTTGTGACTTCCCCACATCACACAGGTAGTCACTTACAGAACAAGGATTTAACCCTAAATCCTCTTTCCATGACACCTCTCTGATGTAGTTCCAGTCTCTGGACCCCTTACTAAGTGGTCCCCTGAGTGCCTGGCCATGACTGCCCTCGGTATTGTGGGATCTCCAAGAGCAGTTTCTGTATTAAAGAGAATAGAGTACCTTGCAAACCTAGTGTCCTATATTTATAAAAGGTCACATTAATAAGGCTCTTTAGAGGTTTCTAATCCTTTGACCCACATTAGCTCATGCAAGGCTTACCATGTTACCACCTTGGGAGGTGTAGTCACCCTCAGCTAATGGATGAGGGAACCGAAGTGCCCAGATGCCACAGAGCTCAGAGCTCAAAGAGAAGCCAGAAAATACCCAGTTCACATCTAATTTTACAAGTGAGGTAACTAAGGCCCAGAGTTGGTCCATCCCCTGCCTGAGCTCACTCCAAGAGGTGGCAGAGCCCCAGCCAGGCCCAGCCTTCCTGCCACTGCATCGAGCCTCTCTGCAAAGCCAAGACATGCTCCTCGAGAAAGAAAAGACCAAAAAGACCAGTGAGGCTGTCTCTGGGGGAAAGGGAGCAGACTTCTGCCCTACGAACAAGTCTGCCACAAACGACTTAGGGAGCAGCCGCCAAAGTTTGTCTGTGTCCCTGTTGGCTGCTTCCTGCCCAGTGGACGAGATTGTTGAAGGGGTGTGATCCCCAATCATCACAGTTGTTTATGGGGTGGAATAATAATAAAAAATAATCGACCCCATTTTATGGACCATGTGTGGGAGTCTATTCAGCAAGGAAGGAGCCTGCCGCAGTGGGACGCGTTCTGCTTTATGAGCACATAAATCTTTTTCATTAAAAACCAAAAGCTATTTATCCTGTGGACTACCTGTGCTGGCTTTGAGCCTGAGGGGCCAGCCAAAAAACCTGCCAAGACCACAGGCAAAAGCCGGGCCTCCAGGGAGCCAACCTTACCACAAGGAGGGCCTTTCAAAAGCAGGTCTTTGAAGCCAGCTCAGGGATCTCAGGAGACCCAATCCCTGTTGGGGATCTCCTCACGGATACCCTTCCCCTCTCTAGGCTTCCGTGATGCTGCTTCCTTCTGATTCCCCACACACTGATCCATCACTCTTCCTCAGCTCCCTCAGCTGACTCTTCATCCAGGTCCCACCCACTAACCTCAGGATACCCCCCAAGACTCTGCCTTGGGTCCTCATCTTTATTCACTCTAGACTCTCTTGCATGGTGAGCTCATCAGCTCCCAGGGGCTGTTTTATCAGCTCTGCGCAGATGATTCCCAGACCTACATATCTAGCCCTGTTTTCTGAGTTCCAGACTTGGATTGCCAACTGCCTTTTGGACATCTTGAGCTGGATGTCCCACAGGCATCTCAAACTCAGCATGTCTAAAGCAGTACATGCTGGCTCTTCCCTCTCACCCCAAACTCTCCCTCTTTCACATTTCTTTGTTGTGGTCAAGGACTCCATAATGCTTTGGGTCACCTAGGCCCACAAATGGAAGCCATCCTCAGCTCCTGATTCTCATTCCCCCTTCATATTCAGTTCATTTCCAAATTGTGTGTGTTCTCTGTGGCTTGTAAATGTTCTCCTGTCTCTCCTCGCACAACCATGACTCTAGTTCTGGCCCTTATCAGCTCTCACCTGGCCTGCATTGCAATGGTCTCCTAACTGGTCACCCAGCCTCAATGGGGTCTCTTCACACTGGAGCCCCAGGAGACACCTCTAACATGTAGGTCTGCCCTTGGCACCTGATGGCTCCTTATTACCTCCAGAGTCAATCAAATACAAGGTCCTTTCTTTGGCTTTTAAAGCTCTTCAGAACCCAATACCTTCTTACTTGTCCTGTCTTCTGATATTGATGCTTTTTCTCTGATTGCTTACTGAAGACATCCCTCAAGTCCTACCTTCTGCAGGAGACTAGTGCCTTCCCCTCAAAGACTACCTTCCATCTACTCTGGATCAATCTAGTAGGCTGGTCCCGTTCAAGTTTGTCTCCCCATTAGAATGGGAGCTCCCTGAGGGAAGGGATTCTGCCTTTCTTTGACTTCTTGTCACTTAGCACAGTGCCTGACACATAGTACATACTTAAAGGATGCTTCTTGACAACCAACAACCAAACAGAGGATCAAAAATCCTCCTTCAGAGTCAGATGCACATAGAAACCCAGAGTGTTTGGGCTGGAAGAGGCCTGAGAGCATTTCATGTTAGAGTTAGGAGAGACTGGGATATGGAATGTGAGCATTGGGAGAGACTTTGGAATATGAAATGTGAGCATTGGGAGAGACCTTGGATTACGTGTTTAGAACACCAAATGTCAGAGTCAGAAGGGGCCATAGAATGCTTGGGGGGTAGGGTGGCATCCTTTCAGAACATCCACTCCAACTCCTCCCTTTACAAAGGAGGAAATGGGGGCCCAGGGACTTGCCCAAGGTCACACAGCCTTCTTGTCCTTGGCAAGCAGAGGCATGTTGTGGGTCCAGAAGCACGGGTTTGGCCAACGCTCAATCTGGATCCTGCTCTGAGAGAACCTTGTTCTCTTAACGCGATACAATGGGAGACATTGACAGGGGGGTACATTTATAGAATTCTAAGCAAATATTTGTGCTCACTGGGGCTAAGGAGTTGGCCATCCAGGAAACTGTAGCTCTCTCTGTGTCCCCAGGCTCATTTCCATGCAGGCAGTCAGTGTGGAAGCTTCCCAACACTTTGGCCTGTGGGTTTTTCAACCCTGCCCCAATGGGACTCTCTCCCGAGAGGCAAGGGAGAATGCCCTCTTTGTGTCTCCCTTGCCACTGTGGGCACTTTCCAGTCAGCTCCTCTGATTGGATGGATCCCGTGCCCTGTGGTTTTAGCATGCAGCCACTGGTTGTCTGGGCTCTGATCCCACCGCGCCCAAGTCACTCCAGGAAGTTGGCCCATTGTAGCTGACTCAGGCCAAGGCACTGAGGGGCTGTTATCCTCTTGGCCGCTTCAGCTTGTTTGAGGATTTGATGTTTGGGTCATGGACTCCCCAACTAAGAGACTAAGAAGTACTGTAGAATGAGTGCTAGGTTTGGAATCAGAAGACTGGGCTTCAAATCTTGCCTCTCCTAGTTACAGACAGCTCTATTTGTGGCCTCGGTCAAGCAGAGGGGCTGTCTTAGATCATTTCTGCCCTCCTGCTCTGTTCTGCAACTCTCCGTCCTAAGGAACATCCCAGCTCCGACCTTCTCTAACTTTATAGTCAGATATCTGTGAATGAGAACACTTATTGACACAAAGCAGCACTCACAGCCTTTTCTCTGAATCCCCCTCAACTGCTACCCATGTTTCTGTCGTTCAGATTTCTTCCTAGCACCAAAATTCTATTCCTGTCACATCTCTACTCCAAAACCTTTGGTGGCTCCAAATTGCCTGTTGATTAAAGACTAAGGTCCTAATCTTGACATTCATCTCTGCAGTCTCACTCCAACCCAACTTTCCAGGCTTATCCCATAATTCTCCCTTTTACGTACTCCTTATTTCAGTCAAAGCATCCCGTCTTGTCCGACCTGGTCATGCCTTGGCAGCTTTGCTCATACTATTCCTTAGACCTAGAATGATCTCCCTATCTTTATTTATGTCTCCAAGTCCCTTCCTTTCCTCATGGCCCAGATCTTCCATCAGATGTCCCCTGGCTCCTTGAGTCTCTCCTGCAAAGATAGAAAGAATCTCTCCATTCTTAGATTTCTCTCCGATTTTTGCCTGCCCTTTTCCTTTGCCCATATCTCATTCTTCTTTGAACCATAGTCACTTGGGTACATTTAATTCTCCCCAAGTTAGACGCCACCTTGCCCCTGCTACCATCATTACAGAAACAGAAAGAGACTGATACTTGGTTGGCTGACAGCATCTGTCCTTTGGACCACACTTGAAGTCTTCCTGGCACACTCAAACCTGCTGGAAATACTATAAAGGATTTCCTCTAGGAAGTATATGGTTGCACAAGAAATTGTGGCCAGTCACATTAGGGTCTGAATGCTGCTCTGGTCTACATCAGAAGACCTCAGGGAAGACCTCCAGCACATTGGCTTGATCCCCTGAGGAGAACTAATAAAAGGACCCAGGAGGAGAAGGCAAGAATGGCTGGAGCGCCCACATCAATGAGAAAGAGCCTCCATCCTTTGTAAGGATCCTATAAATAAAGGGCTTTGTAAATGCTATGGGCTTGAGAGGCCTTTACATCATTAAGAACAACAGTAATAACAAAGTCCTATGAAGCAGATGCCACAGACTTAGAGGCAAAGGTATCTTCCTCTTTGTAAGTGGTCTCAAGGGTCCTCCCTCAATGTCCCTTCTGTGAGTGCTAGTCCTGGAATCATGGACTCTGTGATTCCATATGAGGGAGGGAGGAGGGAGGGAGCAAGTGAGGGAGTGTGTGTGCTGCTGCTTTGGGAATCAGTTGACTGGAGTCAAGTCTGGACCCTGATATTTATTCTCTCTGTGTGTCTCTCTCTCTGTGTCTGTGTCTCTCTGTGTCTGTGTCTCTCTGTCTCTCTCTCTCTCTCCCCCCCCCATCCATCCATGATCTCTTTAAGTTTTACTTAATACATCTCTGAAATGGAGAGAACTTAGCACCACCTCCCTCCCAGGGTTATTTTGAGGAAGGTGCTTTGTAATCCTTAATGTACTAGGAACATTGGAGCAATAAAGTGTTTAAAAAAAAAACATGGGTGGTTCAGACTAGAAGTACTCTAGGTGATCAGACAGTGGAGACTTTATCAAGAGCTGTGTTGTCTGGGATGAGATATGGGACGTCCTTTGCTGTCCTGCCACCCGGGACAGCAATAGGTGTGCCTGCTCTGCCAGCAGGCCTCACATGAGACCAGAACTGAAGTCAGTCCTTTTGGGTTTGTATGCTGGGTGCCTAGCCCAGTGCCTGGCACATAATAGATTATTTATATAATACACTATTAAATGAATGAATGAACTAGGAACAATTGGGGAATGAGTTAAAGGAAAGCAGATTTCAGCTCTACACCAAGGACAGCCTCCTCTCCATCAAGCCATCAGCCAATAGCACAAGCCCCAAACGGGCAGGGAGCTCCTCATCATGGATATCCTAAGCAAAGGCCATGATCATTCGTGGGACATGCTGAAGGGAAGACAAATTCTTGGGGCTGCAGGCTGGATGGCTGGACAGGAGAGTGGGGATGTATCCCTCCAGTTCTGGGAGGCAACCCTGACCAATCTCAGGCATGGTACTTACTGAAAGTTCAGTAAGAGATGTCTAAGGACTAGGCCCTGAGGGCTTTAAAATCCTATCACACGAAAAGCCTCAGCATAATATGAGACAGTACAGGCTTCATTCTGGGTGATATGGTCTAGGAAGGGCAAGACAAGCCAGGAAGAGTCCAGAGGAGGGTCATGGGGAGGAGGGGCTTTCGTCCATGTCTTTTGAACAACAGGAAAGATAACTGAGGGTTTTTACCAGAAAGTAGAATCTTCTAAGAGAAAAATGTAGGCTTGTTGTCAGGAAAATTCTCCTAACATTTAAAGTTGTTCAGAAGGGAAATGTGATGCCTCCAGAACTAGTGAAGGCACTGCCCCACTCTGGAGGTCTTCCCAGAGCCTGTCACTAGTGGCGTAGTAGGGACTCCCAGGTGTGGGATGGCTCACATGACCTTGGAGGGCCCTTGTAATGTGAATATTTTGTGATTCTGCAGTGAACTCAGGGGACTTCTCTGGCTGCCATACCTTCCCCTCCCTTCAGAGATGTCTCCTAGACTGCTCCTAGGGTGCCCAGCCCCTGGGGATTGTCCGAGAGAGCAGGGTCTATGGTGGGGCAGCAGACAGACTCGAGAGGAAAGAGTGCTCAATTTGGCATCACCACTTATCAGCTGAGAGACCTTGGCTCTGTCAGTCACCAAGCATTTATTAAGGGCCTACTATGTGCCAGGCACTTGCTGAGTTTTAGGGATACAAAGAAAGGGGAAGGACAGTTCCTGTTGTCAAGAAGCTCACAGTCTAATGGGAGAGGCCCAGTGGTAAAGAACAAGGTCTAGAGAAGGTACGTTGGCAATGGTCTGGGGGAGCCACAAGGAGGGCCCAGAAAGGCTTCCTGTGGAGGGGGGATGTTAGCTGGGCCCCAAAGGAAGCCAGGGAGGACAGGAGGCAGAGACAAGGAAAGAGAGCATTCCAGGCCTGGGGGAGAGCCTGATGAAAGGCCTCAAGTTGTGTGATAGTCTCTAGCTTGGGAGGCAGCTAGGTGTCCTCAGGCATCGAGTGCTACGCTGGGAGGCAGGAACACCTGAGTTCGTATCCTGCCTCAGACACTGACTAGCTGTGTGACCCTGGGCAAGTCACTGAACATCTCTGTGAAGGGATAATAACAGCACCTGCCTCACAGAGTTGTGACACTTAAGATGGGTGAAGTGCTTTGCCAACCTGAAAGGGGAATAAAAACGTGCACTATTATTGTCCCAAGTCGCCTTATCTTTCTGTGGCTCCGATTCCTTAGCTCTAAAATGGGGGTACAATACCATTAATTATGCTAATTATGTCGACAGCACCCAATGCGGAGACTCCCAGGAATCCACATCGGTAAAGAGTTCTCTAAACCTGCACAGCACCAAAAGTGCCTGGGAGACCTTGGCTTCCCCCTTCCCAAGCCAGGACCCCACCCACAGAAGAGTCTTAGGATTTGCTGAACTGAATCCACTTGGGTGGGAGCAAAAGCTCCGGGTTGGCATGTGGTCCAGGAGGGTCCGGAGCACTGACAGAAGGACCCTTCCCTCGTGACCCTTCTGAGTTCCTCTGCCTCCGGACGTTGTCCCCCCCGCTCTGAATGGCTGTGCCAGCATCCCAAGATATTGACTTTTCCCTTCCTCCACTTCACTCTCACAAGAACCTGGCACATTCCTTAGTTCAGGGTATGACATGAACCTCAAAGAAGAGGCCAGAGTGGAGGACAAGATGCCCTGGGTTTGGAGGCAGAAGCCCAAGGTTCCAAGCCCTCCCTGACACACTATCCCTTCCCCTGTGGGGGAAGGACAGAAAACTGCTCTGTAACCCTCAGGTGCAGAAAAACAGGAGCCAATGATAATCAGAATTGGCATTGGTGGCTTTTAGTTCTGACTCCACCAGGGCAACCAGGAGACAGTGAACTTCCCTCTTTGTGCATCACCTTCATTGTTGGCACAATGAGGGGAGCCAGAAGAGGGGATGTCCCTTCCAGCTCTGCTTCCATGATTGTCTGATGCTATGCGCTACCCCCCACAGAAATGCTTTCATAGGTCACGAGTAGCTGGAGAGCCTGGGTTCAAGTCTCAATTGTGTCGCTTGTTAGCTGTGAGACACTGCTTGGGTCACTTCTACTCTCGGGGACTCAGTTTACCCATCTGTAAAAGGACCATTTCAGACCAAATGGTTTGAGGGCCCTGCCAGCTCTCACATTCCATATTAGTGAGGCATCACAGCAACATGAAAAGGGCCGAAGTCACCTTCCCTGCTCACACAATTAGCAAGTGTCCAAGAGAAATTCTGCATTGAGCTTGTCCTGAGTCTCAGCCCACCTCCATGAGCTTATACACACTTGAATTCAAATCATTCTAGTCCTAATTCCCAAGCTCTATGTTTGTTCTAGGGCTTGAGGTAATCTCTAAAATCTAAACAAAACAAAACTTCAGTCACCTCCAATGGTTTTCCTGTACTTTCGGTGATAATATTACAAACTCTCTTTCATCAAGGACTCTCCTTGCCCAGATCAGCTGATGCCAGGAACTGACATCAGAAAACAAACAACAGCCAGGAAAAGCCAGGCTTAGACAAAGGGAGCTAAAATCTGAGTGAAAAGAGTGAGGGGAGATAAAGTCAGGCTAAGTAGGCAGCGCCTGCCCTTCCTTCCCAGAGGTCAGCCAGCCAGGTCCCAGGACTAGAATGATAAAGGAGTGGTACTAGTGAAGGGAGCTGGAAGCCTCAGAGGAGACATGAGGGCTGTCTTCATGGACCTGAAGGGCTGGCTAGTGGAAGGCATCAGCTGATCTGCTCTAACCTAGAGGGCAAAACCAGGAGTAGGGATGGGGTGGGTGCAGAGAGGCAGATTGAGCTTTGAGGTAAGCAAAAGCTTCCTAACAATCCAACTCCCCCCAAAGCCGAGAGGATCTGTTTCATGAAAGGAGCTCTTCCTCCTTCCACATCCTCCTCCTCTTCCTCCTTCCCTGTCCTCCTCCCCACTACTTCTCTCCCTCCTCCTCCTCCTCTTCCTCCTCCCTTCTACTTCTCCTCCTCCTCCTCTTCCTACCCCTCCTTCTCCTCCTCCTCGCCTGGATAGTGATGAGGGCTCTGGCCCTCGAAGCCCCGTAGGCCCAATCTGTGCAGGGCCCTCCTCAAAGTCACCTTGGGAAGTGGGTGGGTGGGCATGGATCACTATACCTATTCTACAAAAGGAAAAGCTGAGGAAAGCCAGAGCTGGCAGGTAGACACCTCTCCTAAAGTCCCATTGTTATGAAGGGTGTGAGCCTAGGTGCCTGTTGTTGTGGCTGTAAGATGTAAGACGGGAGCTGTTCTTCCTTCATTTTCGGAGGACACATACACACACAGCAACAGCAGCATTCTTACATCAGAGGGGCAGCCTAGTAGAGGGGCTGGGGGGCTAGCCTTGGAGTCAGGAGAGACCTGAGTTAAAGTCCAGCCCAAACATATACTGGCTGCGTGACCCTGGGCATGTGCCCGCTCAGTGCCCCAGCTACTTCCTGAGACTCTGAAGTTAGAGCAGAGATGCTACTGATGCACTGGAGAGCATGTTTCCTCGCTGGGGTTTCCTACAATGAGAAAATTACAGATCTGGACAAATAAAAGTCGCTACTTCCCAGGGTTCTTTGAGGGTCTCCTGGGATTATGTCTGTGGAGGACCTAACCTCAGAGCCCTTTGGAATGGCAGCAAGGATGATTGATCCTGGGCCTTGTCCAATGTTGTGCAACTAGGAGATAGCAGAGCTGGGACCCTGCAGGGACCTTCTCCACCAAGGTCTGATTTCCACTGCAGACAGCAGGCCGGTTCCTTGGGAAGCCCTTTGCCTCTCCATCCTTGGCCAGGTCTCTCAAAGAGATGCAGGCCTCTATGGGACCAGCTGCTGCCCAAGTCCTGGGTCTAACAAGCCGGAGAATGCCCAGCCTGGCCTGGCCCCTGCAGCCCTTCCCACTGAAGCCTCAGCCAGAACAAAGGCCACCTTGTTTGAAGTCAGGCCCTCATCTGAAGTATTCCTCACCTAAGTGAGAATTCCAGATCCTCCCCAAGGACATCAGCTCCCCAAGGAAGGGGAGCAAGTGACTAACAGAGACTGGCTTTAGTTTAGAGCTCCAGGCAGGGCTCAAGAACCTGGCTTCATTCATCAAAGCCAGGCCTCACCTCTCTTCTGGGCTGAAGAGTTTCTGTGCTATAGCCATGAGTATAAAGCACTGGTGAGTGACAGTCTGTGAACAGATCGCTGACCTAGGAACTAGGAGGCCGGTGTGCAAGCCAGGGCTCACCAGGCACAGCCCAGCACAATACTTATAGCCCAATCACCCTCTCTAAGGCATCTCAGAGAGTCCAGTGTGTAAGAGCAGAACCTCAGAGCCAGAAGGGACTTCGGAGGGAGCCCCTTCTGGCCCTGTCTGAACAGAAAGCCCTCTTGACATCCCTGTCTAGTGGTGATGCAGCATGGCCCCGTGAAGGGGATCCAGCACCTCTGGAAGTGGCCTGCTCCCCTTCTGAATAGCTCCCCACCATTGGGAAGGGGCAGGCAGGGGGAGTGGGAGATAACCACTTATGTGGTGCCCACTATGTGTCAAGTTCTCTGCTAAGTGCTTTACAAGGACCATCTCATTTGATCCTCACAGTAACCCCATTCTGCAGTGGAGGACATTGAGGCAGACAGAGATTAAGTGACTTGCCCAGGGTCACTCAAGTGTCTGAGGTCAGATTTGAATTCAGGGCATCCTGATTCCTGGCCCAGTCATCGATTTTCCCCTACATCAAGCAAGCCACCAAAATACACTTAAAAGCTTGCTGTATTCCAGCTCTGTGCTGGGGTTAAAAAGAGGCTAAAGACAGTCCCTACTCTCAAGGGGCTCATAATCTAACATGTGTGGAGGAAAGGGACAGCACACCAGCAGAGATCCACAAACCAGCCACGCACAGGATAAATAGGGAATAATTAAGAAAGGGAAGGTGTGGAGATAAGGAGGGGTTGAGAAGGGCTTCCAGTGAAAGATGGGACTTTAGTTGGGACTTAGAGAAGTTGGTAGGAAATGTCAGGAGGGAGATCATTCCAGGCATGGGGGATGGCCAAAGAAAATGCCAAGAGCCAAAAGATGTGGGCCTTGTTCATGAACCAGCCAGGAGGTGAGAGTATGAGCTGGGATATGAGGTATAAGGAGACTGGGAAGGTAGGAGGGGACTCCACTGTGAAGGGCTCTGAATGCTAAATCGAGGGGTTTGTATTTGATCCTGAAGGTGATAGGGAGCCACTGGAGTTTATTGAGTAAGGGGGTAATGTGACCAGACCTTTGTTTTAGGAAAATCACTTTAGTGGCTGAATGGAGGATGCTCCGGAGTAGGGGAGACCTGAGGTAGGCAAACAGGCTATTGTAAAAGTCCAGGTGGGAGGAGATGAGGGTCTGCACCAGGGTGGGGGCAGGGTCAGAGGAGGGAAGGGGGAGAATTGGAGAGATGTTGCAAAGATGAAACGGGCATCAGATTGAATAGTGGGGTGGGGTGTTGAGAGACAGTGAGGAATCCAGGCTGATCCCCTGGGCTGGAAGCCTGAAGGACTGGGGGACGGTGGTGCCCTCTACATCAGTAAGGAGGGTGGGAAGCAATGAGGGTTTACGGGGAGAGATAATGAGTTCCATTTTATACATAGTGAATTTAAGATGTTTACTGGACGTCCAGTTGGAGGTGTCTAAAAGGCAATTAGAGATGTAAGGTTGGAGGAGAGCAGAGAGTTTAGGGCAGGAAAAGTAGATTTGAGAATCATCCACATAGAAATGCTCATTAAACATGGGAGCTGATGAGATGACCAAATGAAGGAGTCTAGAGGGAGAAGAGGGGAGGGCCCAGGATCGAATCCTGGGAGATACCTCTGGTCAGAGGGCGTGATCTGGAGGAGGGTCCAGCAAAGAAAGCAGAGAAGAGCTCAGAGAGGAAGGGGGAGAACCAGGAGAGAGGGGCGGGGAGTGTCCTGAAGGGAGAAGAGAGTGTCAGGGAGGAGAGAGTGGCCAACAGTGTTCGAGGCTGCAGAGAGGTCAAGAAAAGTGAGAACCAAGGAAAGGCCACAGGATTTGGCAACTAAGAGATTACTGATCACTTTGAGAAGAGCAGTGTTAGCGGAATGGTGAGGTAGGAAGCCATACTGACAAAGAGAAAAGAGGAGGCACCTCTATATAAATGACATTTCCAAGACTTTGGCTCCTTACACAGAGCCAGACTGGGCTTTTCCCCATGGCCCCTAATTCTGCCCTCTCAGGCCAAGAAGGACTTGAGGATCTCCTTGACTCTTCTCTGGTCCAGGCTAGCCATTTTCCACCCCGATAGGACCCTAGGCTGGATCTGCCAGGCACATCATCACCTCTCAGACCCTCTCATCCATGCATGCCAGACTGGCGAGGAAAGGTCACAGAGTGGGCCATAACCCCTACAGAGCAGCCTGAGATGGGCTGGACCATCAACGGAGCTAATGTCCAGGCAGCAAATAGCATCAGAAGGCTACATGTCGTAGTAGAGGCTGCTAGGTGGCATGTTGAGACAAAACTGGACTTGAGTCCCAGCTCACTCGCTATGCGACCCTGGACACGTCACTTAACCTCTGTCTGGCTCAACTTTCTTCTCTCTAAACAGGAATAATAATGTCACACATATCATGGGGTTTGAGGATCAAATGAAATAATACAGAGTATTCCAAAAATCTCCGTGCAATCTTAAGCTAAGGCACTAAGACTTTTGGGACACCCTGCATATAGTGTTTTGCAGTGCTTAAAATGTTAAATAAATGTCAGCTATTATATCACTGGATAACACTAAGAGGAAGGTGCCAGAAGCAGGAGGCATGTGCATGGTTTTAAACTAGAAGGTCAGCAACACGGGACCAGAAAAATGCAAGGATTAAAGGGTCAGGAAAGAGTCTAAGTAACCAAGCTTCCAAATCAGTTCAAACTCAAACAAATGTTGAATTTCCCAATTTTACTCACTCTTTGGAGGACTAGTATTTGGGACTGACCCTGCTCCCTTTCCTTCCTTCCTTCCTTCCTTCCTTCCTTCCTTCCTTCCTTCCTTCCTTCCTTCCTCCCTCCCTCCCTCCCTCCCCTCCCTCCTTCTATCTCTTTCTTTCTTTCTTTCTTTCTTTCTTTCTTTCTTTCTTTCTTTCTTCCTTCCTTCCTTTCTTTCTTTCTTTCTTTCTTTCTTTCTTTCTTTCTTTCTTTCTTTCAATAGAGTGCTGGCCATGGAGTCAGGAAGACCTGAGTTCAAATCCAGCGTCAGACACTTTATGTCTGTATGACCCTGGGCAAGTCACTTTAACTGCTTCAGTATCTTTATCTTCAAGATGGAGACAAAAATAGCACTTATCTCCTCGGGCTGCTGTGAGTCTCAGATGAAATGAAAACTTGTGAATTACTTGGCACAGTACTCGGCACATAGGAAGGACTATCTAAATCTTAGCTATTATGGTAAACACTAACAAAGTTGAACAAATCCCTATACAAAGAACCAAGAAAGGAGAACTGGATCTGAAATCACAAAGACCTATCACACGTAGATAGCAAACTCAATGCTAGTTTCAAAGCTCTCCTTGTCTGTCTCCCTCTTTTGTACATTAAAAATACTTCAATGACCCCCTTTGGTTTCCTTTTTTTTTGCTATCTCTATCACTTCCATTTCTTTACAAAGTCCCCTAAACATTTTAAAATACCTCTCTTCTGGCAAATAAGCAGAGTTAGGCACAAGAAATCCCCATATGGGCCAGATCCAGAAACGCACGTCCCATTCTGTGCCACTCCCCTAGTGCCTCTTGACCATGGGACAGAGAGACTATTTCTACATCAGTCCTTTGGAATCCTAGATTGGTTACTTCATCGATCAGAGTTCTTAAGTCTGTTGAAGATGTTTTTCTTTACAACATTGTAGCTTTTCAATAAATCATTTTCCTGATTCTACTCACTTCATTCTATATTAGTTCGTATAAGTCTTCCTGGGTCTCTCTGAATCTATTCCTTTCATCACTTCTTATGGCACAATCACATCTGATTATATTGATATACTATTCCCCACCTGATAAGCACCCACTTTATTTTCAGTTCTTTGTCAGAACGGAAAGCGCTACTATAAATATTTTTGTATATATGGGTCTTTTCCTAATTTTTTTTATGCACCTGGATATGTGCTTAGATGTAGTCTCACTGGGTTAAAAGGAATACATAGCTTTAGTGACCTTTGGTGTAGAATTCCAACTTACTTGCCAGATCTCTATTCTATAATGTATTAGTGTGCCTGGCTTCCTCCATCCTCTCTGATAAGTGTCATTTTCTTATTTGTCATCTTTGCCAATCTTATAAGGGTGACGTGTCATCTCAGAGTTGTAACTCTTATAATTTGGAGCATCTTTTAATATATTTAATATTTAATATATAGTTTGGATTTCTTCCCTTGAAAAATGCCTGTTCACATAGGCTCTTACCTATTGGGGAATGACTCTTATTCTTACATATTTGAATCATTCCTTTCCATATCTTGGATAGCAGACCTTTACCAGAGAAACTTAATGCAAAGATTTTTTTACCTCAGTTAACTGTTATCTTTTCAATTTTAACTGTATTATCTTTTGCTTGTGCAAAAGCTTTTCAGTGTTACGTAATTAAAATTATCCTATGTATCTCCTGTGATCTTTTCCATCCCTTGCTTTGCCAAGAATGTTTCCCCCCTCCATTTCTGTGAAGGTGTTTAGTTTCCTGCTCCTCTCATTTGTTTGTGATATTTCCTTCTATGTCTAGGGCCTGTATCTATTTGGAGACATTCTGGCACATGGTGTAAGATGATGATCTAAACCTAATTTCTGGCAAACAGCTTTCTAGTTTTCCCAGCAGTTTTTATTGACGATTTGGCACAGCAGATGGGGTCTTCGGGTTAATTGAACACTCTGCTGCTGTGTTCATTTGGTCTATCCTCTCCCCCACTCTTAGCCCTGTTTGGTCCTGACTCACTTAGCTCATGTCTTCTCTCTAATTTCCCCTCCTGAAAGGTCCCTTCCAGCTCTCTATGACGATGATCAGGTGTTAGCATTTAAACTCAGGTCTTCTCACTTGTTAAGTCCAGAGTTCTTTTGCCTATACCTCACTGCTTTAAAAAACAAATAGTAGTTCACATTTCTATGGCTGTCTAAAGCTTACCAAGCACCCAGATCACAGCCATCCTACAAGGAGTCCTCCATTTTATGGCTGAGGTGCAGAGGTGTGAAATGCTTAGAGTCATAGAGAGGTGAGCCCCTGAGCTGGGACTTGAACCCAGGCTGCCACCTCTTGACTCCCAGTGATATATTCCATACAAATGTCATTAGCCCCATTTTCCCCATGAGGACATGAGGTTTACGGCAGTGGGAGCAGCTACCCGAGGATCACAAAGTCAGGAAGTCGTGGCACTTCCATGTGAACCTGGGCCTTTTGTCTCTCTGGTCATCTTAATATGCCATCCCAATCTTTTTTTGGGGGGGAGGGTGGATTCTGTTAAAGAACTAATAACATAATTGCATCTCTGAGTCTGGGGCTGACACAAAGACATGTCTCCGCTGAAGCAGCCTTGGCTAATTCCCACCTCCTTCTGGGATATGACACCTTTGGCCCCTCTCCCTTATGCCCCTGAAATTAATCCATTACTCCCACTTTCTAGGCCTGAACCAGGCCCAATTTTGCATTTCAGTTAGGGCTTTGAATGAGCATATTTGGTTGACCTTATCTGTCCTCATCTGTCTCCATACCTCTCCATTTCATGTTTTTCCTGTTCCACACTTTTCTGAGGACCATTTAATAACCTCTGTAACCAGTGGCATTCTTCATGTGATAAGAAGAGCCCTCAGTAACTATGAGGTCAGCTAGTTAGAGATGGGCTGTTTCTCATTTATCAAAATTCTTACTCTTTTCAAAATCTGCTTCAGGGAAGAAAGATGATTCCTTGTTGCCTGTCTCTGACAAGGATCATGAAGTACAGCCACCCCTTTGGTCCTCAGGGCTGTGTGCCACTGGGATCCTAGATGTAGGGGTGGAAAGGCCCTCATTCTGAAAGTAGAAAATGCAGCCCAGAGGAAGCTAGGTGACTTCAAAGGGTCTCAGAGAGCCAGGACTCTATCTCTGCTCAGTTTCCTGCTTCAGTAGGTCAGTTTCCTGGGAACAGGGGCAGCCAAAGCCAGGGATTTGAGAATGGTCCAGGTCAGGCCAGGTTATCCATTGGCCCTAGAGTAGCGGGTTTGTTGTTAATGGAGGCAGGGCACAGCATATCCAAAGTCCAGAAACCTGATTCCTAGGACTTGTTCTCCTAGCATTCATAGCATGCCTTTGGAAAAGTTCCTTGCCTCGCTCTACACATACTCAGCAGCACCAAGACAATCCTTCTTGCTTTGGAAACACTCCACCTCCCAACCTTGGGCGTTTTCACTGGCTGTGCCTTTGCCAAAGTCCTATCTTCTGCACGAAATCTTTCCCATCCATTTCCACACCAGGAACCTCCCTCTAAGATGGTCTCCAATTCATCTTGTATTTCTCTCATTTATACACAATTGTTTGTGTGTCATCTCCCTCATTAACATGGCAAGCTCCCTGAGGGACTGCTTTTGTCTTTCTTTGTATCCCTGGGCCTTAGTGCAGTGCCTGGCATAGGGACAGACAGCTTGAATCGCTCTCTGAATGTCATTTCACTCCCCCTGTAAAATGAGGGAGCTGGACTAGCTGGTCTCAAAGAGTCGTCCAGGTTCTGAGGTCCTATGACACTGATGCTCTCTTCCCGGTGAGAGAACCTTCCCACACCAACCAGCTCTCCCCTCCCCCACCCTGTTCTCTAAGCCCCAGGTTAGGAATTCCTGGTTCTTTCAGCCATTCCTTGTATGATCCTCCGCCCCTTCAAAAGCCTTCTGTGAGGCTGTTGGTCCCAGTGACCTTCTTCTTATGCAGGCTCTTGTCCATTAATGTCATAAGTATTGAGATCTCCAAGAAATATGAATACAAAGATGATAGAATCATAGATTTTCATAGTTGGAGAGACTAGTCCAGTTTCCCCTGAGTGAGAATTTCTTTCTCAGCCTCCCAGCCTTTGTTTAACACCTTCGGTGAGGAAGAGCTCATTGATCAGGCGGTCTAGCCTCCATTTCTAGACAGTATTCACTGTTGGGAAATATTTCCACCTATTGGACTAAAGTCTGCCTCTCTTTAACTTCTCCCCATTCTTCTTGGTTCCTCCCTCTGCGGTCAAGCACAACAAGTCGAATCGTTCTTCATCATGGAAGCACTTCAGCTGTTTGAAGACAGCAATATTCTACCAGGTTTGTCCTTTGACCCAAGATGGAGTTGTTGCTGGACCTGCACCATGAGCCTGGCCAGCAGGCAGGCTAGGTCCTGCCAGAGCTCATGTTCCACTGGCCAAGCTTTCCAGAACCCAGGGTCCTGGCTACACTGTGATTAGATGGAGGAGGAGGAGGTCTGGGGCATTTCGATTCCAAATGCCAACTGTACAAGTGAAGAATGGTCAAGTCATGGTCAGAAAACATGTCCAGGTTAAAAAAGATCTGGGGGGTTAAATGAACAGCAGGCTCAATAGAAGTCAATAGTGTGGCTAGCTAGAAAAAAGAAAAAAAATATAAAAGCTGGTTAAGAGAGTCCAGACCAGGCTGCTGGCTTCTTCCCTGGTCAGAGCAAGTCTGGGTGGGCACCACATTGTAGGAAGGACATTGATCAACTAGGGTGCATCTGGAGGAAGATGACCAAGATGGTAAAGGGAAGTGAAGACCATGCTGGGCATGTGTAGTCTAGAGTAGAGAAGCTTGGTGGAGTGCAATGTGATTGTGATCATCGAGTATCTGCAGGGCTGGCTGGGAGAAAGAGGGATCACTCTTGTTTTGCTTGGGCCCAGAAGGTCCAAGGCTCCTTCAGAGGAGGCAGATTTGTACTCTACAAAAGGAAAAATTTCCTCACCATGACACCGTCTGACAGGGCTGCTTTAGAAGGTAGTGAGTTCTTCAGTCCTGGACGTGTTCAAGCTCAGGTAGGCTCTCGGACAAGATTTTTTCCAGTACCAAGAGTGGGATTGTACATTTGTCATTAAGGGCCAGAAAATACCATGGTTTGACTTTCCGATCCACAAGCTTGTGACACGAGACAAGAAATCCATTCCTTGGCTCCTTTTGCCCCATTCTAAGTTCATCTGTTGTTTTATTTCTGCTAATGAGGTGCAGTGTGGGCCCAGGGGGCATTTGCAAGTGCTCTGTCCTCAGGATTTAGAGAAACGAGTCCCACTTGCCCAGTATATACTGTGATCGTTTAGCCACTGGGGCTCAAAGGTCACTCCTTTTGAAATTATGGGCTGCCTGAGGAGCTGTTTATCACATGCCAGGGCCAGAGAGGCCTGGGCGCAGAAGCTGAATAGCTGCATTTGTCTTGGGGCCAAAACTATAAAGGAGAAATGAAGCCATCCAAATGGAGCGAGACAATCAATCACAGGGCACAACAAGGCCTTTTTTTTTTTAAAGCCAGCTTAAATTCTCTGCATGTGCGGTAAAGTTAAGTAACTGCTCTCACCCTCTAAAGTCATTGTGGTGGAAAGAGAAGAGCTCTAGGCTGGGAGTCAGGAGAACTGGGCTCTCCTGGATGGCGGATTTGGGGCAAAACATTAACCTTTTCTGAACCTATTTCCTTATTTGTAAAATGGGAGGGGGGTGGGGGGGTGGACTTACCATATAAGCTTCACTTTCTGCCTTAATATTCCCTGTTCTAAGCTCCCCCCCCCACCCCTGGCATTCCCTGTTCTAAGCCCCCCCCCCCCGACATTCTAGGTTCTAAGCCCCCCCCCATAATCCCTGTTCTAAGGCCCCTCCCAGCTCTGACATTCCCTGCTCTTAGCTCCCCCACTCACCCCTGGTATTCCCTGTTCTAAGCCCCACCCCCACCCCTGACATTTTAGGTTCTAAGCCTCCCCCCATAGTCCCTGTTCTAAGGCCCCTCCCAGCTCTAACATTCTGGGTTCTAAGCCCCGCCTACCTCTGACATTCCGGGTTCTAAGGCCCCTCTGCGGGGATTTATGGAGAGCTTAGAAACCCATTGCTGTTTTCAAAGACTGGACAATCTATTGTGTTCCTTCCTTCCACAGCCACTTTGGAGAGGGGCCCAGACTCACTGATTTTCTCCCTTTCTTCATCTTAGTGACACCCACCAGAGAAACAGCAGTAAGTGCTTTCAGATGTTTCAAAGGCTGCTCCCCTCCACACCCAACTCTCCCACCTCTGCTCAGTCTCATCAGAAGAGGGACAAGAAGAATTCAATTAGCAGCCTGACCCTAGGGAGGTTACCAGCACTCAGTGTTTGTTTGGAGCCACTATCAAGACTCCTTTTCAGAGACAAACAAGCCTCTCTGATCAAGATAGGGTAACAAATGAGCAGGAGGATCTGTCCTTGGCAAGCCCAAGTCTTCTGGGTAATGATCCCTAGGAGACATTTAATAAGCTGTCGGGGAGGGGCAGCTTTTGCACATGGACTGTATTATAAAACCTTCACTCCTAAGTTGTCTCCTCATGAGGCAGACTCCTCTTCCTGAATTCAAATCTGGCCTCAGACACTTACTAGCTGGGTGACCTTGGACAAGTCACTTACTCCTGTTTGCCTCAGTTTCTTCATTTGTAAAATGAGTTGGAAAGGAAATGGCAAACCTCTCCCGTATCTCTGCCAAGAAAACCCCAAAGGGGGTCCCGAAGAGTCTGACAGGACTGAACAATGAGTTGTCTCTTCAACTTCAGTCTCCCTTCCCGTAATCTATCTTGGAGGTCCTGCCAGAATCATCTCCTTAATTCCTGGTCCAGATCCCACAACTCCCCAAAGTGTGCCAGCAGCTCCCCATTTTCCACCCAAATAAAAGACAAACTCCTGGCAATAAAACCCTCTATAACATGACACCAGATGACCTTTTGCCATTTCTCTTACTGTTCCCTTCCACATGTGCTGAGCTTTATAGCCAAACTGGCCTGTTCTCTGCCCTGCCCTCCATTCCTAGACATCTCCCCTGCTCTCCTGCCTCTTTGATTTGTTCATGCAATACCCTACGCCCAAATGTCCTCCTCTTCTTCCTCCTCCTCCTCCTCCTCCTCTTCCTCTTCCTCCTCCTTCTCCTCCTCCTCCTCTTCCTTACTCCTTTTTATTGATCTTCATCTGTGGGATGCTTTCAAACAGCTTACCAATCCTTTAAGATCTTTTATTCAACCACCTCAAATTTTCACCTCTTCTACAAAGCTTTCCTGGACCCCTCAGACAGAAAGGATTTTTCCTTGTTCTGAACTCAGTACTTTGTGGCTTTCCAGTACATATTTCATGTCTCATTCTGCTTGTCTTTGCTTCATATCCTGCTACCAGAGCAAACATGGTGGTGACCCATCATGCATACTTAGGTGTTTAATAACTCTTGGTTGGATATATGAATGACAGAGAGAAGAAAGGAGGGAAAAACTCAATCCTTCAGTCAATCAGCAAACATTTACTAACCACCTTCCAGGGGCCAGGCACTAGGCAGAGGCACTATGGGATGCCAATTCAATAAAGGAAATAATCTCCCCTCTCAAGGAGCTTTCATTCCAAAAGGGGGACGACAAAGACAAGCCTAAGTAGAACTGGAATGAATACGGTCGCTACACACCAAAACAGGTGGGAGTGGGGGAGGAACAAGCAAGCAAGGCCTCAGCCTCCAGGCTTCATGATATGGTTCATGTATTCTGGCCTCTTCGCTCTCTGCCCATCCAATCAATGGCACGTCGGGCAGCTCTCCCTCCCTCCCAGAACCTCCACTCAATGCAAGCTCTCACCCCCCACCCCATCTACACTAGAGCAGCAGCCTTCTCTTGGGGTGCCTGGCTTCCAGTGTCCGCCTTCAATCCATCCTCCACCAGCAGCCAAAGTAATGTTACACTAGCACACATCTAAGCAAACCATTCTGCTCCAGGATCTGAAGGGGCTCAGACAAAACTCCCCAGCTTGGCATCTAAAGGCCTTTGGAATATGTCTCCAGTCCATCCCTTTCAGGCCAGTTCCACCTTACTTCCTTTCATATGCTTTATGTCCAGACAAACCGGCTCACTTGGTGTTCCACAAGCACAGCCCTCCCAGGCTTGCCTCTGTGCTTCTGGACAGGCTGGAAGGCACTCAGTCCTCACCCTAGATTCCAATCAACCCAAGGACAAGCATTTATTAAATACCTACTATGTGTTGAGTTACCAGGCTAAGCACTGGGGGCTACAAAGACAAATGTAAAACACTTCCTGCCCACAAGAAACTAACTTTTTAATGGAGGAGTCAGCATGTACTTACACAGGAATATAAAAGCTACAAAGTAGAGATCAGGTAACGTTAAAGAAGAAGACACTAGAAACCAGCCACTGGAGGGGCTAAGGGAGGCCTCCTGAAGAAGATGGCACCTGAGCTGAGTTTTGAATGAAACCAGGTATTCTGAGAGGAGAAGGGGAGGAGAGAGACAATCCCAGGAATGGTGATGGGAAATGGGAATGAGCTGGCCGGTGGGTTAGACTACAAATGTGGGGAAAGGCATCTCGTATACGAAGACCAGAAAAGGGTTGTGAAGAGCTCTCAATTCCAGAGCTGATGCCTGATCCTCTAGGTAACAGCTAGTGGAGTTTATTGAGCCTACTGGGGTCACCGTGGTCTACTTTGCACTCTGGGAAAATCACGTTGGCGGCCGTGTGGAGAATGGGCTGGAATGGTGGGACGTGGAGGTAGGATAAGTGAGGAGGATGCTGAAATGGTCTGGTTGAGAGCCATCCCAGGCTGGGCCTGCATGAGGATGGTGTCTGTGGGAGCGTGGGCCCCTGGAGAGATCTGTCGTGAACCTGGTAGCCTGGGCCTGTGCCCGGTGATCTCTGCTGGTTAAGCAGATGGATTCACTTGAGTTAAAAGGCCGGCAGGTACAGGTGGCTGTCACACAATTCTGTCAGATAATGCTATTTCACTTTGATAAAGATGCTTGGATTCTTTAACCTAAAGTTTAGAGGTGGAAAATGGAGAGAATTTCAGGCTTGGTGGTAGGAGCTATTTCTGGAGGCAATGCATAGGGATAGCGAGGTGTAATTGGGCTTGTAGTTAGGACCCCCAGGCTCCCAGCTGGCTTCAGCCATTGATTAGCTGGCTTGGGGCCCTGCAGGTTGGGGGCTCCTGGACTTTGGGAAAATCACTGCCTTTCTGTGGGTCTGAGTGTCCTGCTCTGCAAGGGAAGGAGGCAAAGTGGACAAGGCACTGGGCTTTGAGTCAGGAAGTGCTGGGTTCAGATCCCACCTCTGACAGCTTACTATGTGCTCCGGGGCAAATCATTGAATCTCTCTGGTTCTCAGTTTCCTCCTCCATAAAATGAATGGGTTGGACCCGGTGGCTCTGAAATCTGCCCCCTTATGATTCTTTGGCTGTCTGGGACTCAATCTTCTCATCTGTAAAGCGGGGATAAGAATCCTCACGTTGCTCACCTCTGAGGCCTAGGTTGTGCGGATTCAGAGATGTGCTTTGTAAACCCAAGAGGGCTTTATAAACGCCAGCTACTCTCATTACCGTTGTATTGGCTGCCTTTCCCAGGCTCCTCTAGGTCGCAAGGAACAGAGCTGGGATTGAACCCAGCACCTTTAAAGATGGCCACACATATCATTTACTCCTCATCTCTGTGCTTGGATCAAACCAAAAAACAGAGCCCAACCTCACAAATGCCTTACGTGCATCTGTCCACCTTCTCCTCCCTACCCCACCATGGCTGCTGAATGTAGCTACTCTTGCCATAAAAATCCTCTTTTCTCCATCAATCTGCTCTGGCCCTATAAAAAATCCAGTCTGGGTCTGGAACATTGCAGTGGCCTTCTCTGGGCTCCCTCTTGGACAACGCCAAGGCCTTCCCTTACAGCGGGGGGACTTTTATAATGTGCAAGCTGAAATCCGGATGGCACTGGCAGCCCAGCCAAGTGGTTTCCATTAAAGACCCCACCACCATTCGCCAAATAGGCCCAGAATGGGAACGATTTATCTGGAGCGAAATGACTGGCAGGCCTTGGAGATAATGACCTTTAAGTACACCATGCCCAGGAAAGGCTCAGCTCTGTCTCCACCCAGGCCAAGGAGTTGGGTTTCTCAGCTTTGGATTCAGCTGGAGAAGGGAAAGGGGGGGCCACAGTATGGGGTTCCCAGAAGATTGATTTCAAGCAAAACTTTTTCATTTCTTAATTTTTCTAAAAAAAACCCTTAGAAACTTAGAACCAGCTTTGGTGGTTCTAATGGAGTAATTTCTACCACATTAACAAAGCTGATACATTTTTTCTCCACCTTTAAGTAAAGAAGATTATTGAGGCCCTCTGGCCGGGTGGACATTAAGTTTGGGATGAGGAGAACTGGGTTTATATATCCTGGCTTGGTTACCTTGGTTACCTTGGGCCAGGCCCTTCCCCCTCAGTTTATAACACTGACAAAATGAGGAGGCTGGACCAGATATCTAAGGAACCTCCTAAAGCTAAGATTCTTATAATCATCGTCCTTAGCATCATTTTTAACACAGTAACGAGCTGACTTTTGTATAGCATTTTAAGGTTTGTGAAACATTTTATGGATCTTATCTCGTGTGATGCTCGGCTGTCTGTGGGGTAGCTGCTACAGGGATTATTGCCCCATTTTGCTGATCAGGAAACTGAGATTCACTGAAACTAAATGACTCGCCCAGGCCAGAATTGGAACAAGAGGATGTCTGGCATGCCTACCATCTCTAAGAGCGCAAGGGTCCATGATCAGCGAGCAGCCACCCGCCCAGTGAAACGCAGTCTCTGGATCTCCTTTTGGGAGAAGAGTCCTTATCCCAAAGTCATTGCTCAGATGCTATAGAACTGCTGAGCCTGGAAGATGAAGGGCATAGGTACCCTGCCCAGAGAGCTTTGGGGACTAACCATCCTAAGGAGCTCCCAAATAAGTATTCCAGCCTTGACCCTCTGCCCCCTTCACACATTCCCCCATTAGAGTCAGCTGGCAGTGCAGTGGCTGGAGCACTGAGCCTGAAGTCAGGAAGACCTGGGATGCAGACACTTACTGGCTGTGTGATAGTCACTTAACCTCCGTCTCCCTCAGTTTCCTCAATTGTAAAACAGAGATCATAACAGCATCTCCCTCCCAAGGTCATTGTGAGGACCAAATGAGATATTTGTGAAATGCCTCAGCACAGTGCCTGGCACATCGGCACCTAACACCTTCTTACTTCCTACCTTTCTTCCCAGTTTATTCTAACTTAGATGATGCGGTGGTCATTGTCCTGCTCTGACTTTCAAACATATATCTCTAAGTCCTGAGCCTCAGACCTGCACTTCTGCCTGGTCTATCTGAGGTTATCTTCCCTGTCTCTTACCTCCCAAATTTAATCAGTCACAAGTCAGTCACTCATCAAGCGTTATTTCTCATTAGCAGGCTGCTGACAGGAGGGTTGGTTTGTTTGGCCACAGCCAAAAAATGTCTTGGCTTGAGGATCCACCAAGCCAGAGAGGATACTGTAATCTGCATTGGTGGAGGAAGTGCCCAGATGGGCAAAATCAGAGACCCTTCAAATCCTGAAGTCTTTGCATCTTCTTGTCTAGTTCCCAGCACTGGGGCCTGTTCATGGTTAGATACTTAATAAATGGTTTGGGAATGGACTGGATAGGATCCAACCCTGCCCATGGAGAGCAACTTTAACACATTAGATATCCCCTGGGCACCTACTGTGCATAGGACCCTGTACCAGGCTCTGAGGAAGAAGAAGAGTCTCAGACATGGTCCCTGCCCCCAAGGGTCCTACAGTCCATCTGAGGAGAAGGAACAAAACAGATACATCTAAACACAACTCATAGTATGAGGCAACATGCTAAGGACCAATGAACAGCATAGGCCTCAATTATTTCAGGAAGGAGAGGGCACCAAGCACTGGGCCAGTCAAAGAAGGCTTCATGGAGGAGGCTCCATATGGATTGGACTCCACATTTGGGCTCTCTGCCTTCACATGAGAGGATCTCCAAGCTGGAAGGAGCCATGGAGGTTACCTCTTCTAACACTCTTATTGAACAGAAAGGGAACCAAGGCTAAGACAGGAGGATTTGCCCAAAGTCACCCAAGTGACCCTAATCTTCCAAGTCCTTGTTCTTTGCTTTTTCCATCCCATGAGGCTTCCTGGGATCTGAGGATCCTGCCAGCCCCTGTTTTTGCCCCACGGCCCTTCAATGGCTTCCTCTACCTCCTGCCTAAGTCTAGGTCAGGGACACAGCCAACCATGAGTTCAATGACCAAAGAATGTCTGAATCAGAGCATATGTGCTCCTGGGTCAGTCCCAGGGGGCCTCCAACCCCCACGCTAAAAGGAGCAAGTTGCTCTCCCAGACATATTTGTTTTCTCCTTAATCATCTTCTCCCTCCCGCTACTCCAACACTTCCCTAAAAGATTTAGCTCCACTTTCTGTTGACTCTTCTCCTGCCTCCTGGGGCTTATGAGCACCAAGGGCCTGGGAGCCTACTCCAAGGAGATTAGAGAAACAAGGCACATCCAGAACCACTTTTTAAAACCAGCCAGAAGGAAGAGCTCCTCTTCTCTCTTTTACTTTGGATTGGACAGAGTAAGTATCACAGGATAAATGGGCATGGACTGGATATGATCTTCTCTAAGGTCTCATCATTTTATTTTTCCCCAAGCCATCCTCCTTCCAGCTTCCCTATTACTGCTGAGGGTACCACTAGACTTGAGTCATTCAGATTCCCAACCTCATGGTCATCTTTGACTGCTCACTCTCCCTTACCCCGCACATACAATCAGTGGCCAAATCTTGTTGCCTCCTCCACAACACCTATTGCAACTGTCCCCTTCTCTCTGCTCATGCAGCGTCCTGCCCTACTGTCCTGTCAATCAAGGCCAGGAGCCCATCAATACAAGGCTTCAGCCAGTCCAGACTGCACACCTGACTATGAATCCCAACAAGATAGCTTGTTTAAGAAAGTTTCATCTGGCTTTCTCCCCCCATTCCCTCCAGAGCCCTAGAGAGTAAGGTATGCAATAGAAGCATTTCCCCACCAGGACTGTGCCCTTCAAGGTTGGCAGAGCCCTGAGCTCCCAGGGTCCCCCACCAACACTTCTCCAAAGAAGGTTTCTGCCACCAGTAAACCCAGGTAAGAGGGAAAGGGGAGAGAAGACAAAGATGGCAGACATTGGCTGGAATTCAATGCCCCATCACTTTCTGTTTCTACAGCATTAAAACCCTCATGACTTGTCCCATGTCTACCATATCCCCAAGAGAGAGACAATGAGGAGGTGCGGGAGGTGGCTTTCCTCCTAGGCACTTACCATTGGAGCGGTGAATGCAGGTGTGTTGGTTATCACTCAGGAAAAAGCCCTCCCGGCACTGGCACTCATAGCTTCCCATCGTGTTCACACAGATCTGCTGGCACCCTCCATTGTTATCCAGGCACTCATCCACATCTAAGCCCAAGAAAAAGAAGACAAGGAACAAGTGAACCCTTGATGCCTTTGAGACATATGAGCTATGAAGAAAATAGCAAAAATCATAGGTTTCAAAGCTACAAGGGAGCTTAGAGGTCATTCAGCCCAGTTCCTTCATTTTATAATCAAGGAGAAAGGCCCAGGGCAGGGGAGTGACTTACCCAAGGTCACGCAACTCGCAAAGGACAGAGCTGGGATTTGAAGCTAGGCCCTCTGCTCTTCGTCAGTGGAAGGAGCATCTATACTCCCAAAATCAAGCAGTCTGGAAGTAATGATCCCTTACTTGAAACCTGGCACATAGTGCATGGCCAATACATGAGTGATGAATGGCTAAACTTATTTGCATGGTGCTTTACCATCTTCAAATGGTCTTTACATCTATAGTTTTATCCAGGCCTCAAAATAACCTCATGAAATAACTGGAGCATGGATGAGTCTGACCTTAAGTTAATCATGGGGGCTGCCCTGGGCAATTTCTGCCCTGGAAGGGATTGGAATCCCTGATCTGGGAGAGCACTTCTGGCTTCAAGATTCCATCCCTTGGATTCCTGAGTTCTGCTCTAAGCTGAAAGTGGGAGGTTGGCGTAGGTGACTTCCCAAGCCCTTTCAGGACATGGGTCTCATGGTCTTATGACCTCAACATTCTCTTCTAACTCTGTATTACAATGATTGATTTGACAGTAGGTCATTGTCCCTGTTTTACAGAATTCATGACAAAGCTGGTATCCATTGAGGTTCCATCACTGGCCCAGTGACCCAATTAGTCAGTGACAGAACCAAGTTTAGAATCCAGGTCTTCTGTCTCCTAGTATAGTGTATTAGGTCAAACAATCCACCAACAAGGATTAATGAAATACTTCCTTTGTATCAGGGACTGTGCCAGTACTTAGGGGATAAGTACAAAGACTGAAATGTTCTTTACTGGCGAAGAACTGACAATCTAATGGGAGAGACCACAAGTACACACACAAGTGTATATAGCATAAATACAAAATGAGTAACAGCAAATCTGTACAAAGTGACAAAATACAAAGCACTCAGAGAGGGAGCACACTGGCAGCTGGGGAGACTAAGAAAGACTTAAATTTGAGCAAAATTATAATAGTAACTAAAGGAGACAGACAGGAGAAAGAGGGAGACAGAAAAGAGAAGGAGAGGAGAGAGGAAAAGTGTGTGTGTGTGTGTGTGTGTGAGAGAGAGAGAGAGAGAGAGAGAGAGAGAGAGAGAGAGAGAGAGGTGGAGGGGCACTGTGGTGTGTTTAGTAGAGGGGCCAGCTTGGTAGTTAGGAAAACCTGGGTTCAAATCCTGCATTGGATTCATCCCAGCTGTCTGATCTCAAGGCACCTCAAAATTTCCCCATGGCAATGAAATCTGGGGTCAAGAGCCCATCAAGAAGGCTCTTGGAGCACTATGGGGCTTGGAGCTCATATAGCTTATTCACATCCATCCTTACAGCAGCCTAACAATGGAAGTAAAGTCTGTGTTATTGTCCCCATTCCTCAGGCAATGAAACTGAGACCATCAGAGTTATCCCTTGATCACGGTGCTATAAAGCAGCAGAACCATGTGGGCTAGAAGCCATGACTCTGGACTCTGTCCAGGTCATGTTCTTCTACCCATGAGGACACATTTGTGTGTTTGGGGTGGGGGGAAAGTAGGAAGGAGCCCTGGTCTTAGAGCTAGAAGACTTGGGACTGCATTTCCATCCTGCCGGTTAAAAACAATTCACATTGTGAGGGTACTTGCGAAGGACTTTCCTCACACCCACTCTGGGAGGAAGACTGAGGCTTGTCCCTCCTATCAGGAGATCAGGAGATTAAGGGACTCATCCAGGGTGGCGCAGCTAGCAAATATATGAGCTGAGAATGTAAGCCCAGTTATTCCGGATGCCATGTTCAGCACTATCCACAGTGCCAAACTGCTTCCCACACAACATAGCACAGTATGGAGGTCAAGAGCACCTGAGTTCCCAGCCCACCACTGACCAGCCATGTGACTTTGGCCAAGCCACTTCACCTCTGCCTGTCTCAGCTTCCTCATCTGTACCATCAGGGTAATAATTTCTTGTGACACAGGATTATGGTGAGGCTCAAAAGAAATGATGGATCTGAAGCATTAATCAAGCCTTAAATTACTAAAGAAATTGATCCTATTGCTAATAATTTTTAAAAATCTAGTTTGACCTGTGATTTCTTCAGCATTGGATAACTCTAGTGAGGAAGCCCCTGTAACCCCTTCAGATCACAGACTATTTTGCAATTTGTGGTCTTGGAGAAAAAGCTGGGAAATGCTGAAAATTAGGTAATTTACCCAGGCTCATATAGACAGCATGTGTCAGGAGGTGGAATTTGAACTCAGGTCTTCCTGATTCCAAGGCCAACTCTTTATCTACTGCACTATGCTGTTGTTAAGTTGTTTCAGTCATTTCTGACTCTTCATGAGTTCATTTGGAGCTTTCTTGGCAAAGATACTGGATCAGTTTGCTGTTTTCTTCTCCAGCTCATTTTACAGATGAGGAAATTAAGATAAACAGGGTTAAGGGACTTGCCCAGGATCACACAGCTAGTAAGTGTCTGGGGCCTGATTTGAACTTAGGAAGGTGAGTCTTCCTGACTCCAGGTCCAGGGCTCTATCCATGGTGCTACCTAACTGCCCCAATATTATACCATACTGTGTTCTATTGCTTTTACTATCATCATCATCACCACCACCATCATCATCACCATAATGATCATCATCACCATGACCACCATTATCACCATCATCGCCATTACCACCATCATCACCACCATCACCATCACTACCATCATCATCACCATCATCTTCATCATCACCATTATCATCAACATTACCATCACCGTCATCATCACTACCATCATCATCATCATTACCATTATCACCATCATCATCACCCTCATCATCATTGCCATCATCATCACCATCACCACCACCATCACCACCATCACCACCACCATCACCACCATCACCACCACCATCATCATCACGATCACTATCATCATTATCACCAGCATCATCACTACCACCACCACCATTGCTATCATCATACCATTATCATCATCACCATCACTGTCATCATCACTAGACCATCACCATCATCATCACCCTCATCATCGCCATTACCACCATCATCACCACCATCACCATCACTCCCATCATCATCACCATCATCTTCATCATCACCATTATCATCAACATTACCATCACCGTCATCATCACTACCATCATCACCACCATCACCACCACCATCATCACCACCATCACCATCATCACCATCACCACCACCATCACCACCATCACCACTACCATCATCATCACCATCACCATCATCACTATCACCAACATCACCACTACCACCATCACCATTGCTATCATCATACCATTATCATTATCACTTGTACTGTCATCATCACTAGACTATCACCATTATCATCACCATCATCACCATCATCATCTCCACCATCACCATCTTATTTTCACCATCTTATATAGAAACATCTGGGGAAAGTTGCTGTCCTACTGTTGTTTCTTTATCTTTAATGTTCTATGGAATTTTTCGTAAGGGATAAAATAATCCCCTTTTGTAGTTGAGTAAAACATATAGGATGTAAGTGCATCTTCTTTAGAGTCAGTGAAAGTATCCTCAGCGCAACACCAGTTATACAGCAGACAGGATACCAGGGAGAATGTGCCCTTTATCTTGTTACCACATTCTGATCTCCCCCACCAGATCTTTGAAATTCTTTAAAAGATTTTCCTTACACGTAGCTTGGAGGTAATGGGCATCTATTACAACTATTGTTCTTAAATTTTTATAAAACAGTGCTACACCCAGGTGATGGTGGGCCATAACTCTAACTGTGATAATAGCTCACTTGTAATGCAGTTCATTGGTTGTCTATGATCGCTGTCTATAGTATTGAATTGTTATCTTTAAAGCCACAAGAAATAGCTACCTTCTGATATATAATTTTAGACACTGGTCATGTCTTGCTAAGTGTTTGGTGGGTGCTAAATTTATTCCTCCTGCACTGAGATGCTGGCACCATCTCCACCATTTCTATTGGATAATCTCCATTGATCACCAAGTGCAGGCTCCATAAAAATAGCTCTTTAGTTTCTGGTGCCAGTGAGGTGGTCCTGAATTGCCCTTATGAACCCTTCTGTTTCCCCAAAGAAATCTGCCCAACTCAGACCTGGGTTCCTTGATTCTTTTTGGACATTGGGTTGCCAAGCTTATGTACACGTTATCTGCGGAGGCCCTTTGGATTCCATTCTTCAGCACATTCAGTAACATTTGACAAATCTAGTGTCTTGTGATCAGTCTTGGCTATTGCTCACTGGAGTGATGTCAGCTTATTCCCAAAGTTTTTGACCTGTTTATCACATGCTCGTAGCCACCCTTTCAATCCCTTTCCTTCATTTTGTCATGGAGCTGTTCGTCTTTCTTCAGCTGCCTTGTGGTGATGACATCCATCTTTTGTTAACACTGTCCAGATTTTTGTTAGGGTACTTTCCAAATCTGCCACAGTCCATTTTGCATTTCAGAAAGCATGTGTTATCATGTACATGCTAATTATAATAATTATACAAATTAGCATTTATTTTAAGGTTTGCAAAGCGCTTTACATTTGATTCTCACAACAAGCCTGTGAGCTAAGTGCTATTTTTATCCTCCCCATGTTACAGATGGGGAAATTAAAGGTAAATGACTTGTGCAGCATCACACAGCTACTAAGTGCCAGAGGTGAGATCTGAACTCAGGACTTCTTGATTCCAAGCCCAGCACTCTTTCCACTGCACAATTTCCCTGCCTGAGCTAACTGCTTTAAACATATTCTTCCCATTTAGCTCTGATTTTAAAATGCCTATAAGTCTCTGAATGGATGCAGTCATAGGCTCCTCTCTGATATCTTTGTGATTTATGTGTCTTGACCAAGGAATTTGTGAGTGTTGCCTTCAACTATTGGTTCAAAGCAAAGTCATCAGTCTCTAACTTTGCATTACATATGTTAAAAAATTTGCACTTGGCTCAGATTCAATCTAGCTCAGTAGATTGAATCTGGCCTGCTTGTGAAAACAGGCATCACAAAGGGTGGGATTTCTTAAGACAGCCCATTATGGTGAATAAACTTTGTCTCTTCCCTTGGCTGAGAAGGCTTGAGTAGAATTCTTTTGGCAGGACCCAGCGTGGAGGTATTTTGGGGTCTCGAGCACCCCTAAAAACCTATGGTTTCCTTACCATCATTCATCATTTTTCTTAACCTCTTCATTTTTTTGGTTCCCTGACCAGGAATACTTCTCATCTCAAGTTCTTCTCCAGCCAAGACTGGAAGGTAAGCCTCACCCTCTCCCAATCCCCTTCTTGCTCTCCAAGCATTTTGGAGGTGCTTTTCTGGCCTCACTTCCCAGGTCCCCAGTAGGTCAGACAGCTGCTCGCTGTCTCAGACTCAGTCTGACACTCAGGTTCTCAGTCCCACGGTTTATGTTCGAGGCTGTGGACCTGGGCACACCTTCTGAAGCATAGAGGACAAGGACGGACCCCCTATCTGGAAGTGTGCCCCCAATTTTCTCAATTCTCTCAGCTCTAGGGAATGGGAAAACCCCAGGCACCTTTTTGTGTTTCTTTTTCCTTTCTTGCTTTGTTCCTTTTGGAGGCTTACTCCCAGATCCTCCTTGCAGAGGAAGGGACTTCCAGTCCCCCAAGCCCACAATGGGTCAATCCTCCTTAATCCCCCAAAATTTACCCTTGGGCTGTCTTTTACAAAATTCTAAAAGATTTAAGTTCTCTAAAGAACTTAAAAAGAAAAAGCTGGTGCTCCTTTTCAATACTGTTTGGCCACAATATCGCCTAGAAGGCCACGAAGAGAGGCCTATTTTTGGGACTTTACAATATAATACTCTCTTGCAGCTAGAGCTATGCTGCTGGCGAGAAGGAAAATGGAGGGAAATTTCCTACATAATGGCCTTCATCGAGCTCTCTCGGAAGCCCATTCTCAGAAAAGATTGCAAGATGCTCATAGCTAGAGCCCCCATACAAAGGGGCAATGGGGGTCAACAGGACATTTTGGATAACCCCCTCCTTATGGTCCCCAGGGCTTTGGCCCCAGCCCCTCCTCCTGCTCTCCAACCTCCCCAGATCACCCTTGTTTCCTGTGCTCCCCCTTTCCATGGCCATCCCCTCTTTCTCTTGGTTTCCTGTAGTGCAACCCCTATCTTTTCTTCACCATCCAAGTCTCCTATCCTGCATCTCCTCCCATGGCCCCTCCCCCTTGGCAACCCATGCTCAGGTCCCAGGCAAGGGTCTTGTTGAGGTGCCTTCCTCTGTGGCCCCTTCCCCTGAAGGAACCCCTACTCAGGTTCTGGCCTCATGGCCTACCCCCGAGGCAACCCCTACTCAGGTTCCAGCCTCAGGCCCTGCCCCCATGGCAGTACCTCCTCCCCTGGCCCCTCTCTCTGAGGTGGCACCTGCTCAGGTCTCTGAGGTAGCCCCCCCTCTGGCCTCTATCCCTCCTCAGGTACCAGCTGATCTTCTCCCCTGACAGCCAGATGCCCTGGCCTTGCAGTCTAATCTAGGTCAGCTGGCACCCCCCAGCCCCTCCCTCACCAGAAGCCAGACTTCCTATATGCCTCCCCAAGCTCCAGGTCTCACAGCGCCTTCAAGGCTTTTTCCCCTGACGGAAGTTCCTGTCCCCCCTACCGGGACAAGGAGAATGCATGTTCCATTCTCCACTTCGGATCTCATCTAAATTAAAGAAAAACTGGGGGGATACTCAGAAGATCCCACTAAGTTTATTGAGGGTTTTAGGGATCTGTCCTTACAATTTGAACTTTCTTGGTGTGATTTGCATATCCTTTTCTCCACCTGTTGTACCACTGAGGAGAAGAGGAGAATCTGGGAACAAGCCCAAAAATTTGGGGATAGTTTGGCTAGCAATAACCCCATAAAATACCCCCCAGGTACAGCTGCTGTTCCCACTAGTGACCCAGGATGGGATTATCAAAGGAGTGAGGATAGAGAAAAGAGAGACCATATGGTGATTTGCCTGTTGGAAGGCCTAAGAACTGCATTTCAAAAGCAAATAAATTTTCAAAAAATTAGGGAAGTTACTCAGGGAGAAAAGGAAAACCCTGCCATTTTCCAAGCCCAGCTAGTAGAAGCTATTAAGAAGTATACAAATTTGGATCCTGATTCTATTGAAGGGGCAGCAATACTTAACATGTATTTCATTAATCAGTCTGCCCCAGATATTAGGAGGAAACTGCAGAAACTGGCAATGGGACCCCAAACACCTCACGCACAATTACTGGAGACAGCCTTCGGAGTTTTGAACAATAGAGACCTGGTTGCAGCAGAGGAAAGAAAACACAGGGAGAGAGCTAGAGACAGAGAACCCCCTCAAGTCTTGGCTGCTGCCATGGGCAGGAAAAGACCCAAGGAGCGCCCCTCCAGGGCACGACCTTGGAGGAAGCCCTGCGACTTGGGCAGTGGGGAAACCTGCTTTTGATGCCACAAGGAGGGTCACTGGTCCAAGGAGTGCCTCTCTAGGGTGCCTCCCTAGAAGAAGCTTCCAGGATCCATGCCTCCAGGACTATGCCCAGCATGTAACCAGGAGGGACATTACAGGGAGGATTGTCCCTGAGGTTGGAAAAGTGGTAAAGTCTCCTCCCAGTATCCTGTCCTCCAGTCTTCTCAAGACTCAGAAGGAGAGGAAAACCTAGGGCTTGGCAGTGCTCCCACTTTCTCTACCTCTCTCACAGGGCCCTGGGCAAAATCAAGGCTGAAGGTAAGGTTACCCACTTTATCACAGCTATGTTGTCTTGTTTTAACTAATTGCTCTGGCCCTACACACCCCTCGACCCATCTGGTCAAGGGCATCAAGGATCTGTTGTTTGAACACTCCTTTCTTACGCTCTCCTCTGGCCCTGCCCTCTTGTTGGGAAGGGACCTGATGGTGAAATTGGGGAGCCAATTTTCTCTAGTTAAAACTCATAACTCCTTTTTCCCTCTGTTTACCAGACCTCCCCACATTGCCCCAGAGGTGTGGGAGAGGGTTGAGCCAATTGTTTGGGATCCGGGAATTCCTGGGTAAGCTACTTCAGCCACCCTGGCCATAGTTCCTCCATTGCCTTCAATATCCAATTAAGCCCAAGGCTTGGGAGGGACTGCAACCATTAATTGCCACTCAAGGCCCTGACTCACTTCCTCTAGAGTGGGGACCTGACCAGACTAAAGCTTTTGGGACTTTGAAAACTAAACTGACCACCACTCCAGCATTAGCTTTACCTAATCTAGAAAAACCTTTCACTTGGTATGCTGATGAAAGGAGAGGACAGGCTTTGGGAATCCTAACGCAGTCCTTAGGACCTGACCCCAAGCCAGTTGCCTGTTTTTCAAAACAATTAGACTCCATGGCTGCTACAGGCACTCTAATTGAGGAAGCTTCTAAACCTCTACTTGACCAGCCCTTAGAAACTCTGACTCCCCATCGAGTTCAGAGCTTCCCAGAAGCAGATGGCCATCAGTGGCTGGCTAGCCACAGGCTCACCAAATACCAAGCCTTGCTCTTAGATACCCCTGACCTAATTCTTCAGGTGTGCCACATACTCCTGAACCCTGAAGCAGTGTGGTACACAGAATAAGTGATTAGGGGAGCTAGGTATGAAATAGTCACCTTCAATTCCTTCCAGGAAAATTGTCTTTTACACCGGGGAAATTGTCCTTTCTCTTTACTCCTATACTGTCTGTTTAGTTGTTTGCTTAACCTCCTTGCCAGGTTTGTCTCCTCCATGCTCCAAGCCATCAACTTTCAGATGACTGCTCAGGCTATGTACCCCTTGAACTGGACCCATCGAGGCAGGGAGAGCTTTATGTCCCTTGCCAGCAGGAAGCAGTTTCAGAAGCCGAGACCTTTATCCCTGATCCCAAAAGAATTTAGGTCCCATTTGTTTGAGGGGGGAATGATGGGGTTCAAACTGTGGGAATCCCTTGGACCCCAAAAGAATTTGGGTCCTATTTGTTTTAGGGGGGAATGATGAGGGCACAGTTTCTGGGAACCCCCTTGAACTCTCCTTGAATCTTCCCACTTGATCTGGCCTCGGCTTGAGACTATAACCTTACGTTATCATTAGGCCCAAATCTCTACCTAGCCTGGCCCTTTATTGTCCAGATACTTACTTTTATACTATTCATATCCATGCCTTCAGCTACTTCCCCCCCTTAATCTCATTCTCTTGGTTTCTGGAGTCTGGCCTCATCCTGGTCCCATGGGGCTCCTCCTTAGACTCCTTCTCAAGACCCTCCCTAAACCCCTCCTCTAGTCACCCCAGACCACCCCTCAATCCCTCTCACAATCTTTGGGTATATAAGTCTCTTCTTGCCTCCATGAAGGCGCTCAGATCCAATCTAGCTCGGTAGACTGAATATGGCCCACTTGTGAAAACAGGTGTCGCAAATGCTGGGGTTTCTTATGGTGAATCCTTAATAAACTTTGTCTCTTTCCTTGGCAAAAAATGTGCACTTATGGAGTCCAAATGAGGCTTTTCTATCATTGGGAAAAGATTCCACAAGTTGAAGGAATTATTTTATTTGTTTTCTAGGGAAGCCGTATAACTTCATGTCATCTGTCTGTATGCATTAAGTTGTTAATAAAACATTTTGGTTCAATTTGTTCTTTAATTTAGAAGCCATAGTTCTAGTTAAGAAAGATCATAACATATTCAAAGTGAGGCAGACCTCGAGCTTAAACTATATTACTGAATCCCACATTGTATACAACTTGTTCTTGACAGTATTTTGTGGGTGACATGTTTTAAATAAAGAATATTTTTTCATAGGGACATTGTAATAGCAATTTATATTTGAAGATCTTTCTCACCATTAATAGGCCATGTGACCTCTTTACATCACAGGAAGCCTAAATCACATGTGGTGGGAGGAGCTTGCTGAGAAGAAAAGGAAATTGTATCACAGGAAATGCTGAGAGAGCAGTTAAGACAGTTAGAGCTGAGGCGAAGAGCAGACCTGTGATAGCTGTGCTGCAAGTTTGCTTGTTGGTGGCAAGGCCCCAGCAGGGGGCAGAAGATTGTGGGATGGAGTGGTCATCTGCTGTGATTTCATTTACTTATTGGTTATGGGGTCTGGTTATTTCGTGTCTGAATAAATGGTTAACTTCTTCTACCTTCTATGTGGACAGTCTCATATATTTTGTGATACAGAACCACACAAGCATTTTGACAATTATCATCTATATTATGATTATTGCCTTGCTGATACAGACATCAAATACTCTAGCATTCTTACTGTACTTGGGTCTATTTTATGCACTTGCAGTTTGTGAGTAAGCCATGAGTGCAGAACTGAGTCAAAGGCCTTACAATAATCAACAAAGGAAGTCTCTATGTTGTGGTACATTCAGTAATTACTGAAGCAACAATAAGTTGCTCTTTTCCCCTGTGGGACTTTTTAGCAAATCCTTTTTATTCCTTAGTCAAATATTTGGGTTTTTAAAAAGTTTATTGTTTTTTCTTCATGATACAAGTTATGAATGTTTTATATATAGAATATAGACTCATAGCTCGACTATGTGGGGTGGGGGACACTTGTATCATCATCCTTTGGTACTAGATGTGTACTCTTAGCCCCCACCCCCAATTCCTAGTTTTACAAAGAGTCTAGAGTTTCAGCTGCTTCCCTTCATGCACCTGTTCTTTCTCTCACTATATTAACGGTGTGTAAGTTTTCTGGGTCTTTTGTGATACAATTTTGATTTTCACTTTATCGGGTTTCTTTCTATCATATAGATAACCAGAAATTTTCCACATCTTCCTTCTTCACAAGTTCTGTCTTGTTCCTTGCTGATTTCATAACTTGTAAAGTTTTCAATCAGTACCGAATTATTTATTTTGTCATCTGTGATGCTTTGATCCTCAATGTCACCTTGACTATTTTATTTTGGCCTTCAATCATGGATTAAGGGAACCTTGAATTTTTGGTATGCTTTATTTTCTTGATTGCTTTACATGGTTCTTTTCTGTTGCCTTTAATTGGCCAATATGGCATTCATGTTTTCTACCAGTGAAGCACTGATGTCATCTTCCAGTGCCCCTCCACAGATTTTCAATGAATCTCTCAAGCCACTTGTTCTGTGGTGGCTTTTGGGGCGTTCCTTTATGGCTCTGCTTCATCTCCTACTGTTCTTATCATGGCAGCAGTTTCCACACCTGCTACACTGTGCTGGTCCTGATACATTTCTATATTTCCTGTCAAATACCATAGGACAATGTGTTTATTCATGATGGTTATTGCAGATACCAGCTTTTAAATAACTATTTTATTATAATTTTGTCTGCTAGTTTGATTCATGTGATGAAATTCTAAAACAACTTTTGAATTCCAGCCTAAGTATGTGCATCTCTTCTCCAGAATTATTTGAGACCTTCATGCTGTTTTTGATAGGTTTTCATCATCTGTTCTTATTCTCATCTCTTTTTCTGATGGAGCTCAGATAGACGGATCCTGGGCTAAATCCCCATTCTGCTATTATCTTTTCAGATTTCATGTCCTGAACACAGTTGCACAATAAGAGTATTGAGCTGTGAATCCCTCTTCCTTAGGCTAGCTGAAATGTCTTCAGAATAACTTCAGGAGTGCAAAAGGAAGGGCAGCAGTGACGTGGGCCTCAGCCTGTCCCCACCTGGTTACTGCTTTGGCTTGTTCTCTTTGGAAAGCATTTCAGTCCCTGTGATTTGGAGATTAGGAGTACTTGGGAAGGCAATGTGGCTGTTAAAACCACACGACGGATCAATGCTTGGTCGTACGAGAAGGGGTTTAAACTACCTTCCTAAAAATGCCGTATTTTATATGAACTGTTCTTGGCACTGTTTCAGTGGGGTCATTTTTAAAATAAAGTTTCTCATGTAGACATCGCATATTCTAGGTTCCTCATTATAACTGGGTCCAGTTCATATTCAGGGTGTCCCCAAAGTCTCAGTGAAGTTTTACATCACAGCTATTAAAGCTTACACCAGCACTAAGACTTTGGGGACACCGGTTTTTGCCATCTGCGAATATACCTTGCATGCCAACCAGAATCCAAGGCTTTGCAGTGCCTCAGTGATTCTGGGCTCAGGAATTATGAAATCAATGATGCCGCTCTTTTTACTTTCAGGGTATCCTTTTTGCTCCTTAGCCAATAGCTTTGTTGCTTTCTTTAAGGTGGTTATACGTTTTTAACGACTTTTCAACAAGTCGCTGTTATTATTATTGCCAAGCGACCTTGGACACCTTAAGTCTCCTCTCTGAGCCTTCATGTCATCATTTATAAAAAATGGAAGAGGAGGGAATTTGATCATTTCCATTGCAGGTTCTTGGTTTAAATCCTATAATCCTGTAAAATGCATGGTTGGTTTTAGTTGCAGTTCTGACTCATTATGGGACCTTAGGCAAGTCTCTTCTGCCCTCTGAGCCTCTATTTCCTGGCTCGTGAAATGAGGATGTGGGCATGAACAACACTAGACCCCCCTGAGCTCCGAGATCCACCAACCACACCAGGACTCCAGGAAAATGCCCCTAATGCTGACCCTTCCTTTCAAGCTGCTGCCACATGGTTTCCAACCCACGAAGGGAGCAGGTTTTTGAAAAGGCTAGAGGACCAGGCCCCCGAGCCCACTGCCTAGGGTAGGCAGCCCTGGGCTCTGCTGTGCTCCCTCTGAGCCTCCACAGACAGAGTTCGGAGGTGGGAATGCAGAGGCAGCAGACACAAAGGGTGTTATTGGTGCAAAGAATCTTGATGGATCCCCGGTCTCGGAGAACACATCGTGTTTCAATTAGAGCCCTTGTAACCTCCTCCCTCCCCCGCCCCCTTTCTCTGGCTAGCGTTTGTTTAATGCCATTCAATGAAAGGAGGGCTTCCTAAGTCCCACTGTTCCACGTCTCTGCTGTCATTTGAACAGGCAACCCGACCACAAAGCACTCTCCGCTACTGCCCCCACCGCCACCCCATGCCATTAAACATTTTATGAAGTTCTTTTTAACATAGGTATATATTTCACTCCTGGGACCCAGAAGGCATAACAAAGGTTGAGGGGGCCAGGCCAGGCTTTAAGACCCACTTTCAACCTGACCAGGACCCGGAAAGGTGTCTGCAGTGCACAGGGTCAGATCCTGAGTCAAGCAGTCACGAGGTCACCAGCACAGATGTCCTATGTTACTTCACATAAGGATGGTGGGCTAGCAAACAGCAGAGACAGACCTGGAGCCAAGGCATCTGGCTCCTTCCATTCCATCCCTGCCTCGTTAACACTGTTACTTAAGGGAAGTTAGATTAAGTAGGGGATATTAAAGGTCACCGAGTCTAACCCTTAGGGCCCTTGGAGGGGCAGTGACATCTTTAAGGCCACACAGGTAATAAATTCCAGAGGCAGGATCCCAAACCACTGTGCTTCCCCCTGCCTGGTGCTCCCTGCGCTGCTCAGTACCTAACGAAATGATGCATCAGGTCTACATCTTGTCCCAGGGAGGCAAGACTGGCAGCGGCTTCTTCTAATGAGCTGGTATTTCTCAAACACCATGCCATGGACAGCAAGTGCTTCCTCTTCAGCTCCTCAGCTCCTCATTTTGATAAATGTATTTCAATAGAATTGATTTCCTTTGTGATCCTGTGCATTTTATTTTATGCACTTAAAGCAGGATTCTGAGAAGAGGCCCGGTGGCTTCACCAGACTGGGTCTGAGGTGTCCAGAACATACAAAAGGTTAAGGACCCTCGGTTGTTCTCATTCCTTCCCTCTTGAAACAATTTAGGGTTTGCTTCCCCCATGTTAAGCTTTTATTTTGAGTGAATTATGAAATAATATAGGGTCCCCCCACAGAAATTAGCTTGTTATTCCCTGCTAGTAATCATTTCACAATGCAATGAAACAGATGTAGACAGTTTCTGTGGAGCTCAGTAGTTAGTGCAGATCACATGCCGAGACACACTGGCTCACATACCTCAGCAAACAGGGCTATGACTGAAACTGTAATTGCTTCAACACCATTTTCATATTTATACAGAGGAGGCGCTGACCTGCATAGAAGAGGGGCTTTCCTTACTTAGGAGTTCCTTATGTTAACCAGTGAAACCAGTCAGTCAGTAAATAAAAATTTACTAATCACCTACTGTATGCCAGGTACTGTGCTAAAGTGCTGGGGATACAAAGAAAGGCAAAAGAGTCTCTTCTCTCTAGAGCACCGGTGCTAGAGTCAAGAAAACCTGAGTTTAAATCCAGCCTCAGACATGTACTAGCTGTGTGACCCTGGGCAAGTCACTTAACCCGCGCTGCCTCTTAAAATAAAGAGTCTCTTTTCTCAAAGAGTTCACAATCTAATGAGAGAGACAACCCACAAACCACTATGTACAAACCAACTAGAGACAGGATAAATTGAAGATAATCACCAGAGGGAAGGCTTCCTCTGGTAGGATTTTATCTGGGACTTGACAGAGGCAGGGAAGCCAGGAGGCAGAAATGAAGAGGTAGTACATTCCAGGCATGGGCACAGTCATGGAAAATTCCCTGAGTCTGGAGATGTAGAATCTTGTCTGAGAGACAACAGAGAGTCCAGTGTCACTGGAACACAGATGACATGGGCTAACTGTGGTTTAAGAAGACTGGTGGAAGGAGGGGTAATATGCAGGTTTTGAAGGGATTTAAATGCCAGAGGATTTTATATTTGGACCTGAAGGGAATAGGGAGCCACTGGTGTTTCTTGTGTTTCAGGAAGATTGTTTTGACAGCTGAGTGGAAGATGGACTGGGGTGGGGAGAGTTGTGGCACGGCAATAGGGGAGTCTGGAAGAGAAGAGGGTTTGAGGGGAAGATCAAAACTTCAGTTTGGGACACGTTGAGTTTCAGATGTCTCTGGGACACCCAGTTTGAGACATCCAACAGGCATTTGGACATGGGAGACTGGAGGTCAGCAAAGAGGTTAGGACTGATCAAACAAATTTGAGAATCATCAGCATAGAGATGGTAATTGAATCTATAGGAAGATATTATATAGAAAGAAAGGAAGAGAGCCCAGGACAGAGCCCTGAGAGACATACATCACTGATGGGCATACCCTTGACGAAGATCCAGCGAAGGAGATCGAGAAGGCGAGGCTGGATGGATCGGAGGACATCCAGGGGAAAGTGGTGTCCCAAAAATGTGGAAGAAGAGGGTGGTCAGCAGTGTCAGAGACTGAAGAGAGGTCAGGAAGGATGAGGATTGAGAGAAGGTTGCTGGGTTTGGCAACTGAGAAATCACCAATAACTTGGGAGAGAGTGGTTTGGGTGGGATGATAAAGCAAGAAGCCCGACTGTGAAGAATGAAGAAGAGAATGAGCAAAAGGTTGCAGCATCTGTCGTAGACAGCCTCAGCAAGGAGTCTGGCCACAGATGGGAGGAGAGATGTGGCATGTTGGTTGTTGGGGATGGACAGACCGAGGGAGGCTTTTTTGAACCTGGAGGAGATAGTTGTAGGCAGTGGGAAAGCCATTAGCAGACTACTCCAGTCCCTATTTAGTTCCTGCTCCTTGCCTGTATTCACTTTTGTGTGTGAGTTCCCCATATGTTATGTGTTTGTAAGTAAATTCCCTGAGGGCATGGGTTGTTTGGTTTCTGTGCTGATATCCTCAGTGCCTAGGGCAGTTCTTGGAACACAGTAAGTACTTAATATTTGTTGATTCGAATGACCAGTCTCTAACACTTTTAGTGCCAAAGATGGTAGTGTAGTGGCAAGACTGTTGGAGCTGGGGTCAGCAGAAACCTGCACTGAAATCCCGTTTCTGGCACTAGCTGGGTGACCCAAGGCAAATGCTTCACCTGGAGAATCATAGACATAGAGCCAGAAGTGACTTTAGAAGTCATCAAGTCTAGACCTCTCATTTTACAGATGAGGAGCCTGATGCTGAGATCAGTTCAGGGACTGGCTTAGAGTCCTACATCCAGGACTATCTGAGGCAGAATTAGAACTTGGGTCTTCCTGGTTCCAAACCCCATGCTCCATCCACTGCACCACCTAGCTGCCCAGGTAACTTAGTTTCTTTCTTTGGAAAATTCACATAAGACCTACAAATAGCTACTTCACAGGGCAGTTGGGAGGTTGAAGGGGCAGAACAGTAAAATGCCCTCTAATTCCTAAAGCACTGGGGAAATGTGAACTCTGGTTTCTTCTGAGACCTATGAACCTTCACAAAAACTCTGAGTCACCTTTTCCCCTTCCTTGTCCCCTGGTCTTGCTCTTTCTGTGCAAGACTCCCTCCTTCTAGCAGCTTTGTTTCAGGAGCCTCCGCACCTTATTTCCATGTCTGGTGCTCTTTCACCAAACTGTGCCTCTCCACATCTTGGAGGAGATTCCATTCGGGGAGTAGGTCCAGGGAAGGGAGTGAGGGAAAAAATAGTGCAGAGAATTTGAAGCCAAAGGGGCTATAGAAAAAGTTCTTATAGCATTAAAACCTTATTCTTCACATTGGTTGTTGTTTTGACATGTGCGAATATCAGTTGCAGCAGAGGGGGCCGATATCTCCTTTTTCAAGATGTTTTAGAAAGGATTCATGCATCGGGAGGGTTCTGGCCTAGACCTAAAGTCTCTTCCAATGCTGAGATTCTAGGATTCTATGTCTATTGAGAGTCAGTATGCTAACGCTGTAGCAGCAGACAGAGCCCAGGCAGACAATTTCACTGGTTTGCTAGTCTTCACTAGAGTGGAAATGCTCCCATACAACCATTCTGCCTCATCAGAGATAGCCTAGTTATTAGGATTGAGATTGGCTTTTCTTAACATGACTAAATGGTTGATGATGCATTTGTCGAATTAGGCAAAATCTCCACTTTAGTTTTATTGTGGTGAAGGTGGCTGGGTGGTACAGTAGATAGCACTGGACTTGGAGTGAGGAAGAGCTCAGACACTAGCTGTGTGACCCTGGACAAGTAACTTAACCCCTATTTGCCTCAGTTCCTCATCTGTAAAATGGGGAAGGAATTGGCAAGCCATTCTAGTATTTTTGCCAATAAAACCCCAAATGGGGGCCATGAAAACCCTGAACGAAACCTCAATGAAGAGTTGGACACAACTGAAAATGACTGAACAACAAAGCATTCCTAAATGATTGACGGACCGATTTTACTGAATTTGCCAAAGTTTCAATTTTAGTTTTATCGTGGTGTAGTGGAATGATTGGGGCAGCTAGACGGCATAGTGGATGGAGCACCGAGTCAAGAAACACTGGAGAAGGAATTGGCAAGCCACTCCAGTATCTCTGCCAAGACAACTCCAAACGGGGTCATGAAGAGTTGCACCTGACTGAAACAACCGGACAACAAAACTTTTATGAATGTAAGCTCTTTTCGTGATATTACTTCCCTGTTTCATGACACATAGTAAGCACTTAATAACACTTGCTGACCGACTGAGGGATACCTGGTTCTCCATGAGCTTACAAGATAAGAAGGAGAGAGAGGAAGCTGTATAGCCAGTGATTAAAGGGAGAAGATGACAGGGACAATGAGAGAGCCAGGCAAAGTGTTAAGTTAAAGACTTTAAGGAGGGAAAGATGGCTTTCACCTGGAAGGTGAGGGAGGGATGAGGCAAAGCTCCAGGAGGGAGGGAGAACCAGAGTTCCTTTCACTAAACGTGAATTAAGGCCCTGCAGGGTGAAAGCTGGTCCTGGAATCTGGAAACCCTGGAGTCCTGTCCCGCCTTCAGCATTTCTAGGCCAATCACTTCATCTCTCAGTGGCCTGAGCAGCTTCCTAAGATTTTCAGTTGCTTTCGGAAATGCTGCTGATCTGTATTGGTGGAGGGAGTTCACATCCTGGGAATGGAATTTGCTACAGTGATGAAATCATACGAAGAACATGTGCAAAGCATTAAATTGAGCCTAGCAGGGAGAAACTTTACCAGGTGGAGGAGGGGGAGCAAGGGGGAACACAAAAGATTCGAAAGGATCTGGATGAAGTCGAGGGCCGAAGCTTATCGCTCTTCTCCGATGTTAGGCACAGAATTCAGCATACAGTAGGCTCTTAATAAGTCATTTTTGTTGAACTAGGGCCCAAATGCCATTCTTCAAAAACCATTCACCAGCCCACCTTCTGTGAATTTCACTCCATTGTCCCATACATTGATTTCTAACTCATCTCCCCCGAAATTTAAAATAGATTTAAGTAGAAATAAAAAGGAAATCAATACACATCACACACCCACAACATCAGTTTCTTTTGGGACCAGCGGCTGGCCTTCCAAATGTTGGTGTTTACATTAGCACAGAACAACTCAACCCATCGCTTTCCAGTTCAGATGAATAATTTGAAACAAATGCAAGGTCTTGTAAACATTATTTTTTAGGCTCCCAAACAGCAAATCCCCAAGATTTCGCACTTGCATTATGGGACCAGCCCTTTCTGCTCCCCTTCCCCACCAGTGAAAAGGGTTATCTGTTCAGCTGCTCTAGGGCAGGCTAGTTTGGCTGGGGACAGAAAAGATCTTAGGATATTTTTGGCTCTTTTCAGTTTATGATCATGAACTTGAGACTTAGGAGGGAGCTGGAGGATTGTCTAATCTGGCCATTAGTGAGAAGGACCCTGGGCTTCAGAGAGGGAGAGTCCTTCGCCCAAGGTCATGCATCTCAATGGCCTTGGGTAGATTGTTTTCTCTCTGAGTCTCAGCCTGCTCATATTTAAAATGAGATTGGATTAAGTCATCTCTAAGGGCCTGTCCAGCTCAAGGCCCTCAGATTCCAGGACCTTTTTTGTCCATAACCAAAAAAGACAATTTTTAAGTGCCGAGTTAACTCTCCTGATGCATTCAAATTAGACAAAGGAAGCAATCTGAAAATAGACTAAAGAAGACTAGAATCAGTAGATTAACCCGACAGAAGACCCGTGTCCTGCTGTTAGAAGCTGGATCTCCCTGGTTTTTTGTAAAAAGGGAATCAGGATTGTCATCCCTCTCTGAAGTCACCCAGTGCCTCATTCTGATGTGCAGGTGGGCTCTCAGAGGCTGGCAGGGGAGTACAAAGTCCATCAGGTCCTACTAAGGTAGAAAGACTTCAAAGTGGGGCAGGCAGGTGGCAAGCGTTTATGAAGCAGTTACTATGTGCCAGGCCCTGGGCTGAGCACTGGGGATACGAATACAAGCAAAAAAAAAGAATGCCTACTCTCAAGAAGTTTACATTCTAATAAGGGAATACAGTACACAGAAAGGAGCTGAAAAATTGGGGGAGGGGGAGTAGTGGTCAAGATACCAGCAGGGGCTGGGGAAGGGCACCTGGGAGAAGGATGGAACTTGATTGGCCCGGGATCTCCCCAAGATGGAGGCCCCAGGAGGCCCTCGCCAAGGGGAGAAGGGAGAAAGGGGCTGGCCTAACAGAGGGGACGTTCTGGGTAAGAAGATCCTGGGGCCCTGTGACTGGCTAAATAAACTGAGGCTTGTGGCTAGAAGCTTGGCCCAGACAAGGTGAATGGTTTAGCCCCAGTGAATGGTACAAACTACCTGGTGAAGTCTGACGTGGCCTGCACCATCTTGAAATCCTTCGATGTTTACAAGCGTTGCTCTCAGGGCACATCCTCTATCAGAGCCCGACGGCGGCAGCCTCTTCTCTTTGTCCCCGCTGGCCTCCCACTAAATGCACTTGGGTCCCTTGAGCGTGTGGTGGCCCACCAAATCTCACCCTTTCTTTCTCCTCACAGTTGCTTGAAGGACATTACTCTTTCTGGCCTTATCTTCGGGTTTTGCAATTACTACATAGAAATACTGGTGCTCTTGTAGATTTATTTTCTTTCCTTACTATTTTACTGAAGCTATTAATCATGCAGCTAGGGGGCTCAGTGGATAGAGTGCTGGGCCTGGAGTTCCGAAGCCCTGAGTTCAAATTCTGTCCCAGTCATTTATGGTATGACCCTGGAAAATCATTCCACCTCAGTCTGCTTGCGCTTCCTCAACTATAGATTGTTGTGAGGTTCAGATGAGATAACTTTGTAAAGCACAGTGCTTGGCACAAGTAGGCAGTTAATGCTTATTCCCTTCCCACCCCATATTTCCTATCAATGCATTCTTTGCCTGTTTTCTCAGAAAACCATTCTGGTCTCTGCAAACAGGGATAAGTTTGTCATGTCTTTGCCAGTTTATGCAGAATATCCTCCCGGGTGCTACGTGTCCTTCCCCCTCAAAATCACGTTCTCACTTCTCTGCATATATTTTGTACAGATTCCTCTATCTGCCTGTCATTTTCCCCCAATGGAATGTGCGCCGGCAGGGAATGCTTCCTTTTTGCCTTTGTGTGCCGAGCACCTAGTGTAGCGCCTGGCACACAGTAGGCACTTAACAATGCTTCCCAGACTACTCCAGATTAAGCTTACATTCAATAATATTAGTGAAGATTAAAGAAGAGAATGTATGCAAAGCACTTGGTAACATATTGAACTATACGCGTTTAGTGTTACTGTTGCAAATAACACTAGCATTTCTACAATACTTTGTACATATTTTTGTTTTGGAGGGGGAAAGGCAGGGCAATTGGGGCCAAGTGACTTGCCCAAGGTCACACAGCTAGTGTGTCAAATGTCTGAGGCCGGATTTGAACTCAGGTCCTCCTGACTCCAGGGCCAGCGCTCTGCTCACTGAGTCACCTAGCTGCCCCTTCTATGCTACTTTGAAAGCCCTTTATATGCATGATCTCATTTGACCATCACGATAGTCCTGTGTTGCTATTATTATCTTATTTTACAGATGAGAAAGCTGAGTCCCAAAAGGCCAAAGTCATTTTTTAAGATGACACTGTTAGGAAGTAGCAGAAAAGAAGTGAAAGAAGTCACCAGCACACTTTTACGTCATTTGCTATTTGTTGAGGCCTCCATCAGCCTTTCTATGGAACAAGGTGCTCACAGCAGGGCTTGGAGCATATGTGAGATGATGAGGGCTGGGAGGGAGCCCCTCTGGACATTCAATATACGTGGGTTTGAATCCCACCTCAGCCACATACAACCTGCAGGATCTTGTGCCAGACACTGCCCTTCTCTGGCACTCAGTTTCATCTTTAATAAAATTCATTCATTCATTCATTCCACAAACATTTATTAAGTGCCAATTGTGTGCCAGGAACTGGGAGAAGGGATAGAACAGTAACATGCTGCACTCTTTGGCCTTGTGGAATCCTATTCTATTACAGGAGACACCACATGCACAGAAACGTAAATACCAAACAAACTAATAATTACTAATAAGACCGTTAGCACCAGGGGACATTGACAGCAGCCTTGGGTAGGAGGTAGAACTTCAGGAAGCTGCAAAGGAAGCTAATGATGCCAGGAGAGGGAGGGCATTTGAGGCAGGGGGTGCAGCATGGGAAAAGGCATGGGGGTGGAAGATGAAATTTCACATAAAGGGAATAACCAAGAGTCCAATTTGGCTGGAGCACAGGGTGTGAGAAGAAGAGTAATGTTCAGTGAGCCTGGAAAGGGAGATTAGAACCAGACCCACAAAGGTGTCAGATACCAAACGGAGGAGTTTGTATTTGGTCCCAGGGACTACAGAAAGTCATGGGCAGCTCTGGAATAAGGTCATAAGTAATAATTAGTCATTTGGTCAGACCTGTGCTTCTTGGGGGTTATTGTAGCAGTGACGATAACACGGAGACCTTGAAGAGCCTTCGAGCTCAGAGATTCCTTGGTTCTAGGATCTATATGCCCTTGAATACCCTCCCAGGGATCTGGAATGTGATTGGTGCATGTGTTCCCTCTGGGGGTGCCTAGCCATCCTGTGTGACTCCTGTCCAGGTTCTGTCTAAGGGGGCCGCAGGGAGTCTGCCCAGAGCTCTGGCATCCTTCCTTCTTTTCTCCCCATCTCACGAGTGTCCTCGGCCTGGGCTCTGGCTGTCCCTCATTCTTGGCTCATCTGCTTTTTTGCTCATACATTTCCTTCATTTGAAAACTTCCCCTTCCTATCCCTTAACCACTTACATGCCAAGGTACGGCTCCTAGACTTATCGAACCCCATCCACTCCCTACAAGCCCCGAACCTCAGAGATCTGCTACAAACACCCCCGCTAACTGTTCCTCTCCTAACTCTGTGCTGGTTTGGCCCGTACAAAAGCATTTCCATTTTATGTCATTGAATTTGTCCTTTTTGTCTCCTCTGCTCACCTCTCCCTGGTGATGAGTGATGATCTCTCCCCTAGCCACAGTCATGAAAGGTCGCTCCTTTGCTTCATTCATTTCCCAGAAAACATCCTTCCCTCAATTTCTCTTGGAAGTCCCTTGTCCATCACATGTGGTAGCCGTGACCCCTTTGTCTGTCTCCCTGTGGTCTCCCAGGGAACACTCCTTTGGAGACTGTAGGGCCTGTTTGTTGACTCACAGCCCCCCACCACTGAGGGGATGGCCAGGCTCTTGTTTCAGGGAGGAACTGCACAAGTGCTCAAAGGCAGCCCAGCTTACTTTTCCCTTTCTGTTGAATTCTAGATCCAAGCTGTTGTCTGTTTTTACTGTCTGTCCCAGAAGTGTAGGTGCTGGACAAGCACCCTAGGAGTCCTTGTCATAATCTGGGCAATAAATCTTCCTCATCCACTTGGCTTTTCCTTTGTGAATGGGCTGGGCCACATTGGTTTGAGGATTATGGCTCTCCTTCAGGAGGTTCTACAGTGTTCCAGGGTTTATTGCAACCACTATGATGCCATCTGAAAACAGGAATGCCTGGAAGACCTTACCATCCACAGGGAAGTCTTTCTTGGTTTGCTGGATATCCTCCACAACAGTGGTGAATGCCTTCGGTGACCATACAGCTCTCTAGTGGACATCTTATCAGATCATCGTGATCAGAAGGTAGTTGTTTTCTGCCATGGGCAAAGAATCCATCACTAAGTGGCCAGCCCACTCTGAACAAGCCCATCTGCTTGATCTATGCTGTTCTTGCTACAAGGACTGACCCTCCCTATGGCTCCAGCTTCTAAGATTCTCTGATTATGGAATCTGATGAGTGAGAAGCCAACTCGCAGCCAAGAGGCCTGAAGGCAGAGCAGGAAAGGAAGCCAAGGAGCTGGACACTCCGCAGACCTGACAGCAGACTTGGCTGCTGACCCCTGCACATGACTGCTGGGCCTGATTCCTTCCCCACCCCATTTTCTTAGGAGCTGCGCCTGATGCCTGCCAGCCCCACAGCAGTGCTGCGCTTTGTATATCCCAGGGTCAGATCTCCTTACTGCCCTGGAGGGAGCCATCTAAGACTGGGAAAACCACAGAGATGGTTAAGGCCCCCAGCCCCAGGACATCTCCTACAAAGTTCAGTGCAAGCATAGACAATGAGTGCCAGGATCTCTGGGAAGAAAGATGGACCTCAAGTGGGAGACAGCAACACATGGGGAAGCTATGGAGGCAGCATGCAAGGGGCAGGAGTCAGAGGACAAGCTTTAATCCCAATTGGCTGCTTGTATGACACTGGGCAAGTCTCTTTCCTTCTCAGACATAAGTTTCGTCCTCTCTAAAATGAGGGAGTGGGGCTAAATGACCCTTACACCACTAAATTGATGATTTGGGGATTCATTTCCAGATCCCAGGAGGGTTCTCATGGCCTGGAAGGGGTGTCACAAGTCATGCAGCACACCAGAGGCTTGGACATGTTAAAGCCACATGACCTCAGGAAGTCCCCATCAGTATGATGCAAATAAATAATTCCTGCTTTGTTAGTTTGGTGGGAGGCTCTAAGGAAAGAATGGATGCAAAGGTTCTTTGTAAACGAAAACACTTGGTAATGCGCAAAATGCTTGGTAAGAGGTGAAAGCTTTGTTGGGAGCATTGAATCACTTCGTAAGCTGAAACACTTTATCATTTGTAAAGCACTTTGTAAGACACATAATGTTTTAATGCTATACTATAGATTGTAAAATGTTTTGAAACTATAAAGTGTGTTGGAACCTGCCAAAGGCTTCATAAACCATATGGCATCACACACATGAGATATCATCACCTGCCATGGCTGGCTGGTTCAGGTGGAGATTGAGGCAAATTGGCCCTGCCTGTGGAAAGCTCACAAGAAAGGCATTAGGTGGAAAGAGGAGCAGAGGATGAGGAAAGGCCAGACCATCCCTCATGGTAGTTTCTACTGCCTGACCACAGATGAATCGGGTGGGTTTTGGGAGGCAGGACGGACAGCCTTTGACTTCTTTTGGGACCCTCAACTCAGGGCCCTGGCAGCTTTGCCAGCTGGATGCAGGCTGGCTGGCCTTCTGGCCCTTCTACTGCTTGGCATGCAGCAGGCTTCTTCCTTCTTTGCCAAGGAGCGGCTTAGGGAGAAAAGCTTCTTGGACATCAAACAGCTCTGGCAAAATTGCATCTGATGAGTTAAGTGTAAATAAACGAGAAACATATGGGCCCAATCTCTTGTAAAATACACACGAGCTTTAAGGCTTCGGGGACTCTGCACTTGGCAAAGCTCACGTTAGGTTTGGCCAGGCCCAAAATGCTCAAGGGATTATCTGTGAGGGCCAAGCATGTGGCCCATCCTCCACCCCCAAGCACTGGCCTTAGCTGCTCCTCTAGGGCTCATTGACCCTCTGGATAGGCTAGGCCAGGATCATGGGGATGACTCCAATACAGGTGTGCTGCAGGGGCCTCCAGGGGCTTCTGAGGAGAGCCAGTCCTGGGGAGGGGCAACTCTCAGGTTATCTGTCCTGGTCTTGTTTGGGAGAACGAGGGAATCAGTTCAGCCTGGGGTGGACTGAAAAGAATTCTGGATCCGAAGGCCTAGATCCTTCTACAAACATGTCTTCTTTGTTGTGAACTCTCCCTTCAGCCAATGAGGCAGAGCCCAGGCCTTTCTCCTTCAGCTTTGGCTGACCCAGTCGGGCCCCTGAAGCTGATTTGCTGAAGGAGCCTCTTCAGCCTTAGCCCTGATGATCCCATCATGATACATACTCACAAATACAGTCTTCTTTGTCTTCCTACTCCAAGCCTGTGCAGCTAGGTAGGACCTTCCAGAGCTTGGGTCCCCTGGTAGAGCCTTTTGAGAGCCCAAGGGCATCAGAGAAAGCCCAAGCTCCCCTCAGAGGCTGCCTGGTCAGGAATGCCTTCCTCCCTTGGTGCTCCTGGGAGTCTTCCTGAGAGATCCCATCCTCCTGCTTGGACATGGGCCACAACAGAAGGAGCATAGTCCCTTCCATGTCTAGGATGCTTTATACTTTCTAAAGTACTTTCACATACATTGACCAAATGAGGGAGGCTGAGCAGTAATGGTGATTTCCCTTTGACAAATGAGGAGAACTAGATTAGAAGGGCAGTGACTTGCCCAAGGTCACACGGAAAACATCAGAACTAGAACCCTAGTGTTCTTAGAACTAGCCCTGGTGCTGCCCGAGAGCAGGGCATGGAGGCTGGAGAGTGCAGCTTTGCCCATCCTAAGCCTCCCAGGTCTGCAAGCAGGAATCCCTTTCCCTGGAGAATGTGATGTTGGGCTGATCTTCCAGGAATAGGGAGGTGGGAGTCTCCATCAGACCCCATTGGGACGTTCTGTCCTCGGCACCACAGTTGAAAAAGCATATTGATAAGCTGGTGAGCGTCCAGAGGAGGACAACTGGGGTCAATCAACAAGCATTTATGAAGGACTTAATATGTGCCTGGCACTATGCTAAGTGCTGGGGGAAAGCCTTGATTCTGTGATATGAAACATCACTTGAAGGAACTGGGTATGTTTAGTCTGGAAAAGAGAAGCCTGAGGGGGGACACATTCATTGTCTCCAAGTACTTTAAGGGCTATCAAGTGGAAGTAGGATCTGCCTTACTCTGCTTGGCCCCAGATGGCAGAACCATGAACAATGAGGATGAGTTGCAAAGAGACAAATCGATGCTTTATGTCAGGCAATTCTTCCTAACAATTTGAGCTGTCCAACACAAAATAGGCTGGCTCAAGAGGTGGTGGGCTCCCCTCCCTGGAGGTGGTCAAGCAAAAGCTGGTCAACCCTTGGCCCACCATGGTGGTTGGGGATTTCTTTAGGCAAGGGCTTGACTAGACCTGCCACTGAGGATGCCTCCAGTTTTCTGGTCCTGCCACTAAGTCCTCAGCATTGTGCCAAGCACTGGGGGACCAAACCAGGGACAGGACCTGGGATGAACTTCCAGGGAGGATCTTCCTCTCCCTGTGAACATGATGCCTTCCTTGGCAATTTCTAATCGTTAAGAGTTGCCTAGAGAACAATTATCAAATTCACAGCCTCCAGCCTCAAGCTGCCTGCTTCAGGAACCAGATTAAAATGTAATTGGGAAATGTTTAACAAAATAAATAAAGACATAATACAACAGACATAATGTGAATGTATAGTTTTCTGGGTCAACGTGCAGCCCCAGGGATCTCTTTCTATTGGAGTTTGACGCCATTGGCCTAGAGGACCAAGATGTTAAGTAGTTGCCCAGGATCACAGGCCAGTAAATGTCCAAGGCCGGACTTGAACCCAGGTCACCTTGGTTCTAAGGCCACCTCTCTCTTTACAATGACATGCAGCTTCTACAACACCAAGTGCCCCAGGGGAGGTTGGGAGGGGGAGGAGCTAAAAACATGAACAAGTCAGGGGTCCCTTGATCAAGAAGCCACAGGCTACCTGGACATCAAAAAGATCCCCAAATGACTATAATATGAGAAAGGGGTAAATTCCCCAAGAGAATCTGTACTGACAAAATGTGGGAATTTGGAAGGAGGAGAGTTTCCTGGCAGAGAGACCAGGAAAAGCTTCTTGAAAGAGGCAGCCTTTGAGCTGGACCTTGAAGGATGGGATGAGATGGAAATGGACAAGGGTGCCTGGAAGAAGGGTTCAAGAAGGAACATAATAAACAGAACCCAGGAAAGGGTGACGTGGGCCCTGCTTGAGGAATGAGGAAGAGTCCAGTGTAGCTGAAGCAAAGGGGACAGGAAGGGGAACGTTGGGCTTTGGGTCTGGAAATGGATCCTAGAGCCCGATGTGCATGACCAGGAATGCTCGGCCACAACGACTGGACCTTCTTCATAGATGCTCAGATGGAAGGAACCTCAGAGGGATCTAGTCCAACTCTTACAAGAACAAGAGTCTTCTCCATAATATCCACCCTAAGTGGTCATTTACCTTCTGCTTGAAGATCCCCATTGATGGGGAATTCATTACCTCTCCAGGGAGCCTGTGCCATTTCTGAGCAGTTTGGATTATCATGATTTCTTTTCCTTATTCTAAGTCTTATTATGCTTACCTGTCCTAGTTTTGTCCTACATAGAAAAGAACAAAACCATAAATTCGGAATTTGATTTGCTAAGCAAAGACTTTTCCAACCAACTCAACAATACAGAGCCTGCCTATGGAAAGGAAGTAGATTTAGGTGAGGGAGGGGGTTAGAGAGGGATAGGGTGTGTTTTCTGCCTGAGTATTTGATGGCCATCTCTTCTGGGAGGAATCAGGGTCTTCTGCCTGGCCCCGGAGGACAGAACAAAGAAGAGAGGGTGGAAGTTACGGAGATACATGTTTGGCTTGATAGAAAGAACAGCTTTCTGATAATTAGAGTTCTCCAGAAATGAAACAGACTTCGGTAGGGGGAGCTGGTAGGTTTCCATTACTGGATGTCTTCAAGGAATGGGTAGAGAACTGCTCACCAGGAATATGGAATAGAGTGGATCCTTTTTTCTAGCATGGGTTGGACTACATAATCACTGACATCCTGTCCAATTCTCAGATTTTGTGGCACTTGATGGGATAGGAAGGGGTAGCAGCATCCATGGGAAACCAGGGGAAACCACAGAGAAGAGAATTTCTCTGAGTCCTCTTGTCTCTCGGCAGTTGGCTTGACTCTTCTTGGACAGAGTCCGTGGCTCCACCGGTGAAGTTGCATTGGCATGTCCCTAGCTTGTACTCTGGCAACCAGACTCCACCAGGACCAAGAGTGTGAGAAGAGAGGTCAGTGGCTACTTAGCTCTGCAGGGGCAAGACCCCACCACTGTCATCCTCTTCTCTTCTTCTGTCACAGATCCCAAACAGAAGTACCTCCTTCAAACATCAGAAGTGATTTATCCCCATGGTGGCTTCCAGGCAGCTGACAAGGAGGAATTGATGGGAAAGGCAAATGAGCAATCTCAGTTCAGTTGAGATGAATCTTAAGCATAGAGAGGCAAGTGAGGAAGCAAAACGCCATCCAGGAACTGCCCAGGAGCCCCCTAGGAGTGGCCCAGGAGCCTCAAGGCACTCCATTGCTCTGATTCTCCACTTTTTCACATGTGAAATAGGGCAGGGCGTCATGAGGCTGGCACTGGCTACCTTACAGGGCCATTGAGAGCAAAATACTTTGAAAATGTTCAAATGTGAGCTGTGCAATGATTCCAGTCAAATAATGGATGTGAATTTAGACGAGGCACTTTACCCTTCAATCCAAACATTTATTAAGTACCTACTGTTTTCAGGGCCTCTACTCTCAAGGACCTTACGTCGGACAGAGGACACACCCTACACAGCTTCAGTGTGAGGATTGAGATCTTGGTGTTGTCCTTTTTTAAAGATGCAGCTAACAATGTCTCCTTCCATCCTGGGCAATCCACCTCATGTGCTAGGGGCATTCCACCCCTCCCCCCCAGCTCTCCCTGAGTGACTGGCCTCAGATGCCCCCTGGTTCCTGAAGCTCTTCCTCATCTGCTCGGTTACTGGGCTCTCTCCTTCCTCTGATGACCTTGTCTTCACCTATCTGAGGTGGATGGGGGTGGATAGGTAGGTAAGTAAAGACAAAGTTATTTCAGGAGAGAAAGAGTCCAACAGGAGGAGAGACAGGATAGGCTCCCCCTCGGAGGCGGGATCTGTGTCCAAGCTTGAAGTGAGAGAGGAGTCTGAAAGGTGCAGGTGATGACAGAGAATGTTCTAGGCAGGAGAGATAGCCTGTGAGAAGGCCCGGGGCTGGCCAGACATGGAGTACTGGGTTCTGGAAGAACAAAGAGGCCAGTTGAACTGGACCATGGAGTGGAAGAGGGGGAGGACCACCAAGCCCTCTTCTTTCAAATGGGGGAAGTGCCCCCTGCCCTGAATACTTCACAGGCTTGTAGTGAAGCACAGAGAAGAGTGTCTGTAAACATGGTTAGCAAAGCAGAAAGCATTCTATCCGTGCAGCTGCTACTATTACAGTTAGCCATTGGGAAGGCGTTCAGTTCAACCACATTCAACTTTGGTCCAGTGCAAAAAGCCCTGGCCTTGGAGACAAATGCCAGGCCTGTCACTCACTGCCCGCCAGTGTGTCCTTGCACAAGCCCCTCCTTCTTGGGCCGGGCTTCCCCCTCTAGAGAATTAAGAAGCTGGACCAGACGACACACCTCTATATCCCTTCAACTCTAAGTGCACAATTCTTTGATCCCAGAACTCTGGGTGCCCCTGGGGATGCAAAAACAAGGTGAAAAGTTTCTATTCTCCTTGGGGAGCCAGAAACAACAGTGGCTCATTAGACATCCCAGACCATGGCCTTTTCCTCATAGAGAGCACTAGGGCAGAGCATTTGCAGGAGGCATTCATTGCTTCAGGGGCAAGGGGAGGGCATGGGGGTGATACAAGAATGTGAGGAGATGGCATACTAGAGGAAGAAAAGAAACAAACAAATCAGATGAAACCAAAGAGAGAAGAGATTTTAAATTAAGGGGGAAATCTGCTGTAATTCCTTTGGAGCACCCTGAGAAATGCACCAAGGCTCCACCTGGTTCTGATTACTTCAAGAAGGATGAGAATAAGAAAGGAAATGGACAGTCCTCTAGCTTTCTAAGATCCCAGGCACAGTGAGCCAGGAGGTGGCTCAGGAAGGTTCCCCATGGAGCTGCAGAACAACACCCAGATGACGTAATTATTCCTCGAAGGTCCTTCGTAACTAGAATCACTTGTTACCAGTAGGAGCATCGTGGGTATCCAAGTGCTCACGCCTTCTCTTGGAGCTCCCCTCTCAGCTAAGAGGCCACGCAGCCTGGTCTGGGGCCCGTCCTCTGCAGAAAGCCACCTCCCCTCCTAAAGCACCAAGTGAGTTGCCGATCTTGTCATCGCCCCACACCCACAATATCTTGCCTCAGTCATGTTCTGGCCTCCACCCTAGCTCAAATTCAGGTGGCATCACCTCTTACCTGAATTACTTTCATCGCCTCCTGATTGGTCTCCCTGTCTCCAGACTCTCCTCTCTCCAATTCATCCTTCCCATGACCCGCACATAATCTGTTCCCTCCCAGCTCCTTCAAAGCCTCCTCTTCTCTAGGCTGGTCAGGTCCAAGAAGAGGCAAAGATGGATCACGAGACCAAAGAGTTTAGACAACCCCCCCCATAAAAATGCCAGAAGCACTGTTGAAGAGGGGCACCAGAGTGGCTGACCACCTGTCAAGAATGTTGTAGAAGTGTCTCCAGCAGTGGGGAGGGCATAGAAGTTGGGATCCAAGTTGGCATTTCTTAGGTCTCCCTGTTTGGATTGTTGGGTAATACTCCTACCAGGTCTACCTGGATCTTGTCCCTCCCTTCTCCAATCCATTACCACCCAGGCTACAATTGATATTTCAAGAGGACAGAGTTTGCCACATCACTCCTGTTTCTCTAGCTAAAGAAGGTTCTAGGACAACATTCGGCATATAATGAGCTCCACAATCTGGTTCTGACTTCTCTTTCCAGGCTGATTTTAGATTAGTCCTACAATGCACTCTACAATCTAGCCAAGTTTCCCTCCTTTCCTTCTTCCCCCACTCTACCCCACCACCCCCATAGATGACCTTTTATCTCCTTTCTTTATTCCTTCATACAGGCTGTCCTCCCTCCTGATCTCTCTCCTCTGACACCTTCAGCTCCCTTCAAGGTTCAGGCCATGTGCTGTCTCCCACAAGAGGCCAATCATGATTCTGCCTTACTGTGTTGGTAAGCAAAATGGGCTCCTTAGCACTTAGTTCAACCAAGTGCCCTTGAATAGTTTGGCTTTTGTTTCCTTTGAGTAATTCAGTATATTTCATTGAGTCTTACTAGGTGCCAAGCCCCAGTCCCAAACCCCTATTAGGTATAAAACCTATGTGGGTGTGGATTGGTAACTAAGGTGAGGCCCAAGGTGGGGCTAACTAAGGGGAGGGGCTAACTCAAGAGCCAATCACCAGAGCCTAAGTTCTGGTCATTCAGACTACGCTTGATGACCACATCTAAAACTCTATAAGAGGAGAGAACACAGCTTGGAGGTTGAGATTTGTTGGAGCCAGAGACAGCTACAGCTGAAGCTGAAGACAAAGCCGAAGCCAAAGGAGCTGAAGAAGCAGGAGCTGCTGGTAGCAGGGCTGACCCACCTGTGGACCGGGGAGTGCTGAGCAAGGGCTTGAGGCCAGTGGGTAATCTTCTTACCGGAGGCGGGAAGCACGAATGTGATTTGGTTTAATGCCATCATGTTTTTCTGTAGCCTCCTGGTTACCCTTGTGAGGCGGACTTATTGGGCCTGGAAGCTTTTGACCAGGATATCAAAATGGGATGCTGGTTCATGGGTCTGCTACTTTGGAGCTTGAATAAATGCTTTAATTCTTCTGCCTTCTACTTAGGGAATTCCTTATATCCTGCGGTTCTGAACCATTCAAGCATATATATGATTCTCTTTGAAATCATAAATTTTGCCTTCATAATACACTTACCCTCATCTTAAAACAGGCTGTGGCTACCAGGGCACCCCTTGAGATTTTTTGTAGGATGATAAGTAAACAAATCATGAGAGGCAGGGAGCCTGGTGGAAGTTGCTGAACAAATCTACCTTGTATTCAACTACTTTACTGGTATATGTTCTTGCTGCCTCCCCACCTAGAGTGTAACCTTCTTGTGATCAAGGGTTGTTTCATCTATTTTATTCACTGTCCTTCACACTAGTGGCCTATTTGACTCAGGGCAGGGGAAAAAATGAGGAGACTCTGATGAAATAATATGGGGGCCATGTGGGGAGAGGGAAGGGCTATGAGCAAAACATGCAACTGAGGTAGAAGCAGCATGCTTCGGTGACTGAATCAACATGTGGGAGAGGGAAGGGATGAGGATAGCACTGTGACTGTAGTGAGAAGAGGCCCAGATCTGGAGTCAGGGCCAGGGGTTGGCATCATGATTCTGTTATGACTCACCTTAAAAAAGTGACTTTCCAACCCTGAGCCTTGGCCATCTCCTCTGTGAAAGGAGGATCATTGACCCCTTCACTCTGCACAAGGTCGTGGCCAGGGAAGGGCTTTATTGAATTAATCAAGTCATTCACTAGTGTTGATCCACTAAGCATGTGCCATGTGCCAGGCACAGCATTGGGTGTTGGGAGTCCAAAGTAAGAAATGAAACCATCTGCCCCGAGAGTTACATCTCTGGATGAGGGATGACAAATGTGGACAGAGAAGTCAGTATCAAATACAAAGTTAATACCAGGAAATTTGGGGGAGTTGGGCTGGGGGAGGGAAGCACTAACTCCTGGAGAATATAGGAATTGCCTGTGTACAACTGAGCCTTGAAGGGAACTCGAGGCTCCAAATGGCAGCGAGCGAGCGATGTGGAGGCAGAGCATGGGGTACAGACCATGCAAAGGCCCAGAGATGTTGAAAGGAACAGACAACCAAGCTAATGACAACAAGGGGCCAGCACACTGGCTGAAATCAGCCTGGAGGGATTAACTGGGGCCTGAGGGGGAAGGGCTTTAGCTACCAAAGACTGTAGAGGAGCCAGCATTTTATCCTAGAAACAAGAATGGGCATTGGGGCTTTGAAAACTGTGAAGTGCTGTACAAACCAATTACTCAAATTACAGGGCATTGAAGTAAATACAGAAAAACATCCACAAAGGATGGGGGTGGGGGTCTGTCTTAAGGATGTGTCCCATCCCACTAAGCTGCTGGAGCTCCCACCCTGTGAATGAAGCAATCCAGAAATATTCCACCAACCACAAGCTCTTCACCACGTTTTCTGTTAAGGATAAATGTTAACTGAGAGCTCCTTTTCAGCTCAGAAACGAAGAAATCATTTTCCACAATGGGCAGATGTGAAACCAACGATCCCCCTTGACCACTGGCTTCTCTACCAGGTGGAATGGGTGGCATTAACTGGGAAGTCATTGGCCTTGCTCAGCTCCTAGAAATCCCAGCAAGGACCCCAAAGGGCCTTCCATGGCACGCAGCCTGGCTCCTGTTTGTACAGAAGTGGGGGCTAAGGTCCAGAGCAATGAGGGGACTTGCTTGGTGTCACACAGCCAGAACTCCTCAAGAGGACCTTTGGGATCATTCAACCAAATAAACCAGGGAATGGAAGGGTATGTGACACCCCTTCAAACACTGTGCTTGAGAAAGTGGGCTTTAGGAAAATGAAATCCTCTTCCCCCTCTCAGATCTGAGGAGATAATATTTACAAATATTTTTCATCAAATGAAATATTTGTGTGTGTTTTTTAAAGCACTCAGATCACATAGTAGGCACTTTATAAAATACTTCTTCCCTTTCCTCTCCCTGGCTCCGGCTTCTCGGTACTTGAGAAGCTATGCAGATACTGATAACAATCACCTAAAGATGGGCCTGAAGAGATGGTTGTGTGGGGCCTTGAAGGACAGCCTTAGGAACACTTTGGAGGAAGATAAGAAAGGGGAGACCCCAGGTGCCAATCCTGCCCACCCTTCTCTTTCAATATCCACCCAGCAGCCTTCTAGTTCACAAAGCATGACCCTCCCATAGTCCTGGGGTCAAGCTATAGAATCCTTGGGATCCCCATCAGTGAAATGGGCCTCCAAGAAACGAGCTGACCAGCTTAGTAAGAAATGAAACCATCTGCCCCAACAGTTATATTCTCTGGATGAGGGATGACAACATGTGGACAGAGAAGTCAGTACCAAATGCAAAGTTAGTACCAGGGAATTTGGGGGAGTTGGGCTGGAGGAGGGAAGCACTAACTCCTGGAGGATGTAGGAATTGCCTGTGTACAACTGAGCCTTGAAGGGAACTCGAGGCTCCAAATGGCAGCGAGCGAGCGATGTGGAGGCAGAGCATGGGGTACAGACCATGCAAAGGCCCAGAGATGTTGAAAGGAACAGACAACCAAGCTAATGACAACAAGGGGCCAGCACACTGGCTGAAATCAGCCTGGAGGGATTAACTGGGGCCTGAGGGGGAAGGGCTTTAGCTACCAAAGACTGTAGAGGAGCCAGCATTTTATCCTAGAAACAAGAATGGGCATTGGGGCTTTGAAAACTGTGAAGTGCTGTACAAACCAATTACTCAAATTACAGGGCATTGAAGTAAATACAGAAAAACATCCACAAAGGATGGGGGTGGGGGTCTGTCTTAAGGATGTGTCCCATCCCACTAAGCTGCTGGAGCTCCCACCCTGTGAATGAAGCAATCCAGAAATATTCCACCAACCACAAGCTCTTCACCACGTTTTCTGTTAAGGATAAATGTTAACTGAGAGCTCCTTTTCAGCTCAGAAACGAAGAAATCATTTCCACAATGGGCAGATGTGAAACCAACGATCCCCCTTGACCACTGGCTTCTCTACCAGGTGGAATGGGTGGCATTAACTGGGAAGTCATTGGCCTTGCTCAGCTCCTAGAAATCCCAGCAAGGACCCCAAAGGGCCTTCCATGGCACGCAGCCTGGCTCCTGTTTGTACAGAAGTGGGGGCTAAGGTCCAGAGCAATGAGGGGACTTGCTTGGTGTCACACAGCCAGAACTCCTCAAGAGGACCTTTGGGATCATTCAACCAAATAAACCAGGGAATGGAAGGGTATGTGACACCCCTTCAAACACTGTGCTTGAGAAAGTGGGCTTTAGGAAAATGAAATCCTCTTCCCCCTCTCAGATCTGAGGAGATAATATTTACAAATATTTTTCATCAAATGAAATATTTGTGTGTGTTTTTTAAAGCACTCAGATCACATAGTAGGCACTTTATAAAATACTTCTTCCCTTTCCTCTCCCTGGCTCCGGCTTCTCGGTACTTGAGAAGCTATGCAGATACTGATAACAATCACCTAAAGATGGGCCTGAAGAGATGGTTGTGTGGGGCCTTGAAGGACAGCCTTAGGAACACTTTGGAGGAAGATAAGAAAGGGGAGACCCCAGGTGCCAATCCTGCCCACCCTTCTCTTTCAATATCCACCCAGCAGCCTTCTAGTTCACAAAGCATGACCCTCCCATAGTCCTGGGGTCAAGCTATAGAATCCTTGGGATCCCCATCAGTGAAATGGGCCTCCAAGAAACGAGCTGACCAGCTTAGTAAGAAATGAAACCATCTGCCCCAACAGTTATATTCTCTGGATGAGGGATGACAACATGTGGACAGAGAAGTCAGTACCAAATGCAAAGTTAGTACCAGGGAATTTGGGGGAGTTGGGCTGGAGGAGGGAAGCACTAACTCCTGGAGGATGTAGGAATTGCCTGTGTACAACTGAGCCTTGAAGGGAACTCGAGGCTCCAAATGGCAGCGAGCGAGCGATGTGGAGGCAGAGCATGGGGTACAGACCACGCAAAGGCCCAGAGATGTTGAAAGGAATGGACAACCAAGCTAATGACAGCAAGGGGCCAGCACACTGGCTGAAATCAGCCTGGAGTGATTAACTGGGGCCTGAGGGGGAAGGGTCCCAGTGCTAACGTGTGTCAGAGCCAGCATTCATGGGATCGCTTCATTTTACTGAAGCCCAGGGTGGAGAAGTGACTGGCCCACAGTCATAAGCGCAGGTAGTGAGTAAACAGCAGCCTTCTCCAATAAGGCTTTTTAAAGGTATTTAAAGCCCGTTAAGACTTGCATTGCACTTTCTGTTGCCTTCATTTTATAGCTGAAGATACTGAGGCTCAGAAGGGGAAGTGACTTGTCCAAGGTAGAACACCTGCTAAGTGCTAAAGCTGCAATCCAAGCCTTGGTCTCCAGGACTCCAGGCTCCTCCTACTGAGCTACACTGCCTCCCAAACATGAAGGTGGCAATCGAGGCCAGGTTCAGGTCTCATTGTTTCCGTGGGCATACAGGAAGTCAGGCTTCCAAGCCTCCAGAGCCGTCCCTTGGCCGATCCAGTCCATCTGGAACGGACACACTAAGGACCAGTGAGGAAGGCCTGGTGCCTCTCTGCCACTGTTCTCCAAAGGCTGGGACATTAGGATAACCAGCCCTGCTTTCTACCATTCATTCTTTTTAACAGACATTGACTACATTCCAGTTGTTTGCAGACTCCTATGCTAGATAAGGGGGGAGATGCCAAGTCTAGATAAGACACAATCTCGCCCTCATGGAACTCATGATAGGGGGAGGAGCTGCCAACATGGATGACTTCAATGTACAACGTTGTCACTTAAATCATTCTCCTGTGACCTATGAACCTAATGGCATGTCAGTATGAGTCGGTTGGGGCAGGTGGCTAGCAACAAGGGCATCAGAGAGGGCATCCTGGAGGGGGTGGCACATGAGCAGTGTTTCTGAGGATGAGTAGGAATTCAACAAGGGGATGGGAAAGAGGGATCTCCCAAGCAGAGGGAGCAGTGTAAGTCAGGCCAGGAGGCAGGAACACGTTGGACCCATTGGAGAAAAGAAATCAATTCCTTCTCAGTAGATACAGGAGCAGTAGGGGCAGGCTGGATGGGCAGCCCCCAAGGGGCAATGGAGGATATTTTGTATTAGGAGTTTTCACCACTGCCTGGATCTTTGAGAACCAGAGAGGTTTGTTTTGTGATGTTGCTGCAGGTTTGGGAGATCTTGGAGAAGTCACCCAACCTCCCAATCTATACAATAATGAATGGTGTTGAATGAATTCAGTCGCCTCTGAGGTCCCTCCCAGCTCCAAGCTCTATCATATAAGTTTACAAACTTATATGTTACTGCAGTTCATGGAGAAATGTTGAGTGAATGGAAGAATGACTGACAAGCAGCCCAGTGTAGTAGAAACAGCACAAAACTTGAAGTCAGGAGGAGTCTGGGTTGGAATCAGATTCACTGTGTAAGTGAATCACCTCTTTCGGAGCCTCAGTTCATTCATCTGTAAAATGGAGCTAATGTGGCTAGACTATGTCCCTCACAGGATGTTGTGTGGATCAGATGAGAAAATGTAGGACTAGGGCCTCACAAACCTTAAGCTACTTCGAATGGTTGGCTATTGCTACCATTTTCCTCCTAAACTCCAGAAGATCTTGGGATTCTGGGAGGGAGGCTGCCTTGTCCCACACCCATGAAGCCCTGGGTAGGCTCTCAGCAAATTCTGTGCAGTGATGTGCTAGTCCCAGCTTTGGGACAGCCTGGGGTGAGGGTTGGTGGGAGGGGAGGTACCAAGCCCAGCTGGAAAAAAAGGGCTCCCTGCTTAGTAAACAGGCAGAGGAATGTCCTGCCAGCACCCAGCACCCTTCAGCCCTTAGGTGTCCACACCGCTGCCTGGGCGTCATAAACAACTGGGCACTGACAGCTGTCCTTTCTGACCCCAGACTGGGCACTTCCAAAGCAAACAGGCCTGCTGACTCAGATGATATTTGCCTCCCAGTCTCCAGGCCTGTTTTCCCAAACTTCCCTGTGTGGGACACACCACCCACCCTGTTGCTTTTCTTTTAATAAAAAAAAAGCCTTTTGCCAGATGCATATTTTCCTTGTAGTTTTAAAAATTATGGCCTTGGCTCAGCATGACAAACCCGAAGCCATGAATGAAGGTGTCTCACTGTCCTTTCTTTCTCTGCCCCTCCTATTCCAGACAATCATCCATATTTTTCCTCCATGTTTACTAACACAGCTGAATCTGCCTGGGCAAATAGTAAGATATTTACTTTCCCTGTGTCACTAAATTATAGCTTTTCATTAGGCCACATTCTGTAGGGGTCCTATTGGGACAGGTCTAGGGGTGTGACCAAATGGGGGCATCCAGGGGCACACTGCTTCATCCTCTTTCTAGAGCATGTGGCCCAGCTGGGCCTCCTGACTCCAAGTCTGGCAATCTCTTCAGGACACCACCAAAATTGGGGATCACCTTCTCTCTCCCCTTTTCCCCTAAGGGAAGGGCAAGACTGGGATGGTGAAGGGACCAGAGACCAGGACACATGAGGACCAGTTGGAAGAACCAGGGATGTTTGGCTTAGAGACAAGAAGGTTTGGCATTGAGACACAGCAGCTCTCCCAGCATTTGTTGAAGAGGAATTAGCTTTATTTTGTGAAGTCCCAGAGGGCAGCATGAATGATAGAGAGAAGTCATAAGGAAGTAGATTTTAGCTTCATGTAAAGAATCACTGGGACAACTAGTGGCATAGTAGACGGAGCATCAAGCCTGGAGTCAGGAAAACCTGAGTTCAAATCTGATCTCAGACACTAGCTGTGTGACCCTGGACGCTGTTTGCCTCAGTTCCCTATTCTGTCAAATAAGCTGGAGAAGGAAATGGCAAACCACTCTAGGATCTTTGCTAAGAAAATCCCAAATGAGGTCACAAAGAATCAGACACGACTAAAATGACTAAACAACAAGGAATCATTTCCTAACAATGAACATTGTCCAAATGTGGAATGGGTTACTCAAGAAGTAGTGAGCTCCCCGCTGAAGATCCTTCAGAGGAGGCTGGCTGACCACCTGCCAGGGAGACTGTAAAAGGCATTTCTGCTCTGACAGGGGTTGGACTCGATGCCCTCTGTGGGGCATCCAGGTCTGACATTCAATTATTGAGGAAGTGGCAAGCTGGTGCAGCCACACACGCAGAGGGCCCCATCCTGCTCTGTGGCCAGCATTTGCACATCAGCAGGCCAGAATCCTCCTGTGGTTGCCTTTGTCTGCCATCTAATATTGAACCAGCAAAGTGGTCTCAGAGGGGATTTGGTCCCTGGCACTACTCTGTCCTCTGTCACTGACTGGCTGAGCTGTTGATCCGCATAGGATGCCAGCACATAGACAACAGTCAATTAAAACTATGCCCTGGACAGCCAGATTTCTCCTACATTGGTGGGAAGACAGTGTGGCTTCCTTCCCCAACAGCTGTGTGGGCTCCATAGCTACTTGTAGTGCCCCGCTGGTACAGCATGGTGTGTTTGGCCTTGTGCACTAGCTCACTCTCTGCCCTCCCCAATTTACCTCCATCTGCCTGCCCTCCACTCTCCCTTGTACTCTCTGCACTGCCACCATACTGAAGTAACAACCTTACTGGTGTTAGGTTGACTGTTGTTATTAATGTCACTTAACCCTGAAGTCTTTTCATGGTGTCACATCTGAAGGTTGAGGCAGTCCTGCATTTCCAATGGCTTTGATACTGTACCAGTAGGTATGGCTGGCCCAACCTGGACCAATGGTGGATTGACCAGGGACCTTCCTCAGACCAGCCTCATATGAGGCTCATTTGAGCCTAGCTACAGGCCAGCTCATTCTCTAGTCAAAGAATCTCTTTTAGATCATAGACAGAGTCATGGCAGGGTTGGGGGGGAATGTGTTCTGCATCATGGCAACAGAAGTGGGGATCAACTAATCCCCACCCTGGTAAGATCATGGATCCTTGAAGTATAGAAGGTCATAGTAACTCACACTGAAGACATAGTTTATGATTTAGGAAGCATATTTTCCAATCTAATAATCCTAAGCTCACCTGCCTATGTGTGTTGGTGATGTGTCCTATGCCTGGAAGTTGGTATCCATTGAAACCCATCCCTTTCTTCAAGACCCAGCCCAAGGGGCACCTCTTGCAGGAAGCTTTCCCTGCTACACACCTCCCCATGATCCCACACCTGAAAGTGATCCTCCAATTTCCTTGGAGCTCCTTGTTCGGATCTCTACCATCCTCTAACTTGTACCACAGTTATTGGTGTATGGGTCATATCCCCCCTCAGCCAAGACATTTTCATCTTTGTACCCCCAGAAACAAAGCCGCGCACCAGGTCTTAATCAGTGGCTAAGGAACTGCCCTGCTCCTATCCGCAGGAAATGAACCAAACAAGATGTGTAGGCAATCAGGCAGCCAGACCAAGGACAGCTCTTGGGAAAAGCAGCACCCAGGTGAAGCAGGAGTAACTGTGAGCCCATCCGAGGGGGAGAAGGAGGAGGAAGAGAAGGAGGAAGAGGAGCTGAGGAAACTTGCACTCTGATTTGGACCACCAAGAGCTCAATGGGTGAGATTAGCAAATTGTTGTCCCTCTCCAGACCTTAGACATCGTCCGGACCCTGAAAAGTTTGGACCAGATGATCTCTATGTCCCTTCCAGCTCTGATAATCAGAGACTTTTTTTAATGGTCCTTGACACCTGCAGCAGGGAAAACGCACTGACAAGGCACCCTGCTAACACCGCTCACTTCACTGATGCTGCAGCCCCATGACAACGAAGAATTCCTCTTTAGTCCTTGAACTCCCAAACAGTGAGATATGCCAGAAGTCCCAGTTCTACCCAGCTGGTTTTAATTAGCAAGCTAATTAGTAAGTGAGGTTGGAGTGTGGTTTCTCAGGAATGTTCTGAACAAGCCCTGGTACCAGGGACATGAGGGATATCAGAAGCCTTCCTCCCTGCTCTGCCCATCTTCACCAGATAAAGATGGCAAGAAACAGCTGCTTTTTCCTTCCTCTATTCCCTTTCCTCATGGTGTGTAAACAGTGGATAGAGAGCCAGAAAGACCTGGCTTCAAGTCTTGCCTAGTAGCTGTGTGACCACAGGCAAATCACTTCATCTCTGTCCACCTCGGTTTCCTGAGATCTGTAAAATGGGGATAACAGCACCTGCCTCCCAAGGTTGTTGTGAGGACTGAACCAGATATTTTTAAAGTGCTCGAACCAGTGCCTAACACACAGTAGGTGCTTCATAAATGCTCATTTCCTTCCTTTCTTCTATATGTATAAGCCTATAAGTCTGCTCTCACCCCAAAGGATTTCCCTTTGCTCACAATTCTGGGATGACTTCTAGGACAGAAACCCAAGAAGATGCTGTTGAAACATGAAGGGTAGGGTGGGCCAGTAAGATGGCCTTTTCATTCTCCAGTGCTCTGATCTCATCAATGTGAGTATCTTTCCATGGAACAGACCCCAGCCCATCTATGCCTCTTTGTTTGCTTCACTCCTCCAATGAACTCCCCGCAAAAGAAGGGAGTCAAGGTAAGCAGAGACTAGTCTGGCCAGGTGAGGCATAGAAGGACTCCTTTTTGGGCTGGGGTTGGACTAGATGCCTTCTGAGGTCCCTTCTATTCAGAGAGTTTGGAATTCTGGTAGAAACAATCAGCTGGAGCTCACTGTCCTCTCCTCTCCTCACCTCCCCTCTTTTGGGGGAGAGTTCATTGGAGGATGGGGTCCAGCACATAGACTGCCTGGCATATAGTAGGTACTTAATGAGTGCTTCTCAATTGACTAACTACTGAGTCAATACCGAATAAAACTCTTATATGGTCTCTACGCTTGGACTGCTTGAGATCAGTCCTCCTGTGTGCCGATAGTTGACTGGCTGTGCCAGCTGGACTGGGCAATAATCTTTACCAAGTTGGCCCCAAGAAGGTGATGGGTAGAAGCTGGCTCTCCAGATATGCATCAGGCCTTAAAATACCAGATCATAGATTGGGGATTACTCAGTGCTCTCGGGGATCACAGTGGTTCATGAACAAAATGATTCACAGGTGACCTGGACAATATGCTGAAGTGATCCCAGGATCTTGGAGAACACACACATGAATTCGGTCCAGGTCACAGTAAGGCACAGGCGTAAGAAGGACAGAAACTGCATCAGAGAACCTGAGTCTGAATTCCACTTCCACTTCTTAGGAGGCCATGGGCAACCCACCTCCCTGGTCTAGGTCTCAGTTTCCTTCTCTGTAAAAGGAGTCTAAAATCCTTTCCAGCTCTAATGTTCTACGTTCTAAGTTAATTCTAGCTTAGAGATGCTATGTTCCAGGGTCTCTTCTAGCTTTGACATCTTAGGATCACTAGGACCAAATGTCCCATTGAGTCACAGATTGGTTCTTAAAGCCAGAAAAGTCCTGAGAGGCCAACTGGTCCAGAGCACTGATTTTACAGAAGAAATCAAAGCCCAAGAAAGCTAATCAACTTGCCTATATTTTCAGCAAGTTGGTGACAGATCACAGAATCCTAAATTTAGGGTTAGATAGGATTTTAGAAGACACCGGATCCAACCCTTTTCACTTAACAGGTAAGGAAACTAAGACCTAGTGAAGGAAAGGGACTAGCCCAAGGTCACTCAGAAGTCAAGTGGCAGAGCCTAGATTGGAATCCGGGTCAGTAAGCCAGCAAGCATTTAGCAGACGCTTACTTCTTTCCTTCCTTCCTTCCTCCTTTCCTTGTGCCCTTGTGCTGAGCTCTGGTGACACAAAGACAACATTTATTAAATATTTACTATATGCCAGGCACTGTGCCAAGCACTATTGAGGGAAAAAAGTCCTTACCCTCAAAAAGCTTATATTCTGTCAGAGGAGACAATTTATACATATCAAGATAGATAAAAATAAATCCAAAACAAACACAAAGTAACTGAGAGGGAGGAGGGGCTGCTAGCAGTGAGGATGAGGACCTAAGAGAGGGCTGACTTCCAGGAATGGGGAAGTGGGAGATCCACCATCCTCATTCTTGGCCAGACCTCACCTGGAGAATGGCTAAGTTCTGTGTTCCCAGTGTGAGGCCCCTGAGGGGCTGGAGAGCATCCTGAGAGGGCCAGAAGACCTTTGAGTCCACATCATCTAAGGATCAGCTGGAGAAACTGGGAATGGCTAGATTGGAGAAGAAAAGATGGAGGAGTCAAGATTCAAAGGCAGGTCTTCTCAGCTAGGAAAGCAGCTAGATGATACGGCAGAAAGAGTGCTGGTCCTGGGGTCAGGGAGATCTAAATTCAGATCTGGCCTCAGACATTTACCAGACCCTGGACAAGTCACTTAACTCCTATTTGCCTCAGTTTCCTCATCTGTAAAATGGAGATAATTATATCTCCTACCTACCAGACCTGTTGTGAGGATCAAATGAGACAGTATTTGTCAAGGGCTCAGCAAAGTGCCCAGCACCTAATGGGCCTTTAATAGATGTTTCTCTCCCTCCCTCCCTCCTTCCTTCCTTCCTTCTTTCCCTTCTCTTCCCTTCTTCCCTTCCTTCCTTCCTTCCTGCCTTCCTTTCTCTCTTCTTTCCTTCATTCCTTCCTTCCTTCCCTTCTCTTCCCTTCCTTCCTTCCTTCTTTCCTTCCTCTTTTCCTTCCTTCCTTCTTTCCTTCCTTCCTTCCTTCCTTCCTTCCTTCCTTCCTTCCTCCCTCCCTTCCTCCCTTCCTTCCTCCCTCTGTCCATCCCTTCCTCCCTTCCTCTCTTCCTTCCTTCATTCCTTCCTTCCTTCCTTCCTTCTTTCCTTCCTCTTTTCCTTCCTTCCTTCTTTCCTTCCTTCCTTCCTTCCTTCCTTCCTTCCTTCCTTCCTCCCTCCCTTCCTCCCTTCCTTCCTCCCTCTGTCCATCCCTTCCTCCCTTCCTCTCTTCCTTCCTCTCTTCCTTCCTTCTTTCCTTCCTTCCTTCCTTCCTTCCTTCCTTCCTTCCTTCCTTCTTTCCTTCCTTCCTTCCTCCTTCCCTCCTTCCCTCTCTCCCTCCCTCCCTTCCTTCCTTCCTCTCTTTCTTCCTTCCTTCCTCTCTTCCTTCCTTCCTTCCTTCCACCCAGCTCATTATGGCACATCTTTGTCAAAACAGTTCATTACTTTGAGACTGACCCTTCATCTTTGCCGACATGTTGCTGGTCCTTTATTTTCTAAGAGGATCAGTGACATCATGATGTGGGTCAGGGTACATTGTGTTCAGCTGTGGTTGATCAGTCTAATAGGAGTTCAGAAGACTCTATCTACCACAGGTTGGGCACAAGTGGTCCAAAATAATAACTATTGCCAAAATAATTCATTGCTTGAGGACCAATCCTCCAAGGCTAGCCACTCACACAGAGCTAAGCTGGCCCTGGAGTGACTGACAGCCAGGCCCCCAGAGGCCCATGTGTGAAGCCTTTCCAATGTGGTAGGACCTGTGGGTGCCTTTGGGCATGGCCTTTGAGATCCTGGGGTCACCTGCACACCCTGATGAGGCACCGAAGGAGAAGGCCGTCAGTGAGAGGAATGAGGCTGATAAATAAGAAAACAGGAAAGAATCTTTCAAGGGCCTGGTAAAAACTCTGAGTGTTTACAGAGCGCGTGACCTCAGCCGACTGTTTAGTTCCACATTAAAAATGCTCCATGTTTCTCCTTCCCTCCGAAGGGAGCCGATCTGAACTGTCTAAGTATAAAGAAAAATAAACATGGGCAATTGCAGCCTTCATTCAGGGGTTGGGCAAACAGCACGTTGCCTCCAGCTGTCCCCGGAGAGCCATGGAAATCTGCTTCAAAAGGAAGGCAGAGGGCATTGGGCTCTTTAATCATGACCATGCTGATGCAATCTTAAATTAATTAGTGCTACAACTGGTTGACTTGCAGCATCTGGGGAGGAGGGGAAGCAGCTTCCTCACACTCGTGAAACTCTGGCCTCTTCCCCAACCCAACCTTAGAGCGTCCAGAGCAAGGGACCAGAGAGTCCCACTGTCCAGTGCCCTGGTTAGATCCCAATGCTAGTTTTCCATTCAGAGGTCAGAGAATCTCAGAGCTACAAGAAGGTGCTATAACCTGGCCCCTTCCTACCTTTGCAGTCTTCTTATACCTTACATTCTGCTCCCTTTTCCGTTCCCACCCCAAACACCCTTCTTGCTATTCCTTGAACAAGACACATCATCTCCTGACTCTGGGCATTGTCTCTGGCTGTGCCCCCTGCCAGGAATGCCCTTCCTTCTCACTTCAGCCTTCTGGTTTCCCCAGATTCCTTCAAATCCAAGCTAAAACCCTACCTTGTACAGAAAGCCTTTCTCAAACCACCTTAATGTTCAAGCTTTCCCTGTGTTTAGCATCTCCAATTCATCTTATTTCTATCTTGTTTGTACATAGGTGTTTGTATGTCACCTCCCCCATTAGGCCAAGAGTTCTTTGTGGGCAGGGACTGCCTTTTGCCTTTCTTTGTATCCTCATCTTTGTATCCTGTCTGCCTGGCACACAGTAGGCATTTAATCAGTGGTTTTATTGACTGGTGCACAGTAGGCACTTCATCAATGCTTTTTACTGACAAGAAAGGGACTAAAGGTCATACTTTATAAGAATCAGTTGAGGAACTAAGAATATTTAACCAGAAGAAGAGAAGCCTCAGGGAGAACCTGATTACTGTTCCCTACTGCCTTACCCTCTCCTGGGTCCTCTCAGCATAGCCTCTAGCAACATGGAAGCTCCTGGAGGACATGAGAGAGTTTCCCCCTGGCATTTGTATCCCCAGGGCTTAGCTCAGGGTCTCCTGGCACATAGTCATGCAGGATGAATGCTTTGTCTACGTGTAGAGCTGTCATGTAGAAGAGGCAGCTAGGTGGCACTGCAGTGGATAGAGCCCTAGGCCTGGAGTCAGGAAGACCCGAGTTCAAATCCAGCCTAGCCATGTGACCCTGGATAAGTCACTTCACTTCTGCCTGCCTCAATTTTTGCATCTGTAAAATGGAAATAATCACAGCACCTCCCTCCCAGGAGAATCAAATGAGATATTTGTGAAGTGCTTTGCACAGTGGTATACAGTAGGTGCTACATAAAGGTTAGCTATTATTAGCTGTTGTTATCGGCTGAGGGAGGGAGTAAAAGCAGTGGGCAGAAGTGACGGAGAAGATGGCTTCTGTTCAGGAGCAACAGAGCCTGGCCAAGGAGAGCTGTCCAGCGGCAGTTTGCCATCACCGGTGCTGTTCACGCAGAGGTTGGGGCCATCATTGGACTGGCCAGCCACCGAGGCCCCTTCTGACTTGGAGTGTCTGTGATTCTTCAGTTACAGGGGGAGGGAAGAGACGGAAGCCCACAGGCAGATGGGCAAAGAGCTGGGCAAGCCTGCAGCTGTTCCCCTTCCTTTTCCTCCTGGTACCCACCAAATTATCAGGCCAGAATGCCCAGGACAGGGGAACAAAAGAGCTGCCTTCAAGGACTGGCAGGGCGGCCCCAGGACAGACCCAGGAGCCATGGAGAGAGCCTGTGAGAGAGTGGATGGAGGGGAAGGAACTGGCAGAAACAGATGGGATGTCACCGGGCATCCCAAAACCCACACGTTCCAAATGGCGCTCACCCTTCTCCGTGCCCTCACCCATCTTCCAACTTCTCTATAGCTGTTGAGGATGTCATCATCCATCGCTCACATTCACAGTCTCAGAGACATCCTTGACTCTCCACTCTGCCTCCCTCACCTCCACATCCTCACTATATCCATTCAGTTGGAAAGTCGTACCAAGTCTCTCTCCACAGTCTGTCTCTTCTCCACTAGTGACTCTATCCTTGGTCTGGATGTTATCACCTCCTCCCCAGATTATCAAAAGAGTTTCCTAATTGATTTCCCAGCCTTTGGTCTCTCTCCTGTTTAGTCCTTCTTCTATGTAGCCACCAAAGCAATATCCCAAAAGTTCAGCTCTGACTGCCACTGCCAGGCCCCTTATTGCTTCTAGGATCCAATGCAAACTCTGCCATTTCACACCCCAGACTATCCTTCCGGGCTGATGGCAGATGAATAACTTTCGCACACTTATGTTCCAGTGAAATCAGCCTGCACTGTTCCTCATCCTCAACATCTCATTTTTGTTCTCTGTGCCCTTGACAGGCTGCCCCCAGATCTAGAATGTGCCTTATTCCCCTCACCTCCAAACTTAGACTCCCTAGCTGCCTCCTATGCCAATGATGTCAAATGCAAATCTGTGAAAGGATACATGTGGGTCCCTGATGGCAGCATTGAGACTTAGAAAACCACATATTCACATTATCAAGCTTCTATTACATTTTTATTTATTTTGTTAAATCTTGTACAATTGCATTTCAATATGGTTCAGCTGCAGGCTGGACTCTCTTTGACACCTCTGTTCTACCTAATACTCTTCCTGACCCCCAGCCCACCTCAATTTCCTTATATATTTAGGCTGCATTTCCTGTTTGTATATCTGCATACACGCTGCTTCATGCCGCAGAGATGAGATTTCTTGAGGACAGGGACTGTTTTTTGCTTTGTTTTGTCTCTGTATTCCCAGAGCCCAGCACAGTGCCTGACACATGATAGGTGCTTTACAAATGTAGGGGATTGCTTGGTTGCTCAGTTGGTTTCCCCTCATTGGAGGTCTCCCAGCACACCTGGGGAAGTTTTGGGTCAGATGTTGAAGAGGACTTTATCCCAGTTGGACTTGCTGGCCACTGAGGCCTCTCAGAGCTGCTTTGTTTCTGTGATCTCATAAATTCGTTCCAAGAAGGCAGCTCCTGATAGCTGGCATGCTATGATTAGCCCTCCAACTCCAAGCTCCTTCCCTGAAGCAGGAAGAAAGCCCCACGTGGTGAAGGGGATGGGAAGAAGAATGAGAAAGACAAGAAGGAAGGAAGAGAAGAAGGCATTGGCCTCAGGGGTGTTTGAGCAGCTCCTCCACTGACAAAACTCCAACTAATGAGAAGCAGGGCCCCAGATGGGGAGTAGGACAATGGGGCCACTCTGCTGGCTTTCCAGCTATTTGGGGAGAGCTTAGAGAGGATGAGCCAAGTGACTGTCACCCAAGCTCCGAATCCTCAGCACTATCCTGCATCCCAGATGGGCTGGGCCTGACTGAGCTCTGGGCCCCCAAAGTTGCTGTCAGCACCAACAGGCCAGGCTTGGTTCTCCCCCAGTCTTAGCCCCTTCCTCTGGTCCATCACATTCACTCATTGGCTCACCATCCATTATCTGGTTTGATCCTTGAATGAGTCACTTCCTCGAGGCTACTACTCTTTTTAATTTATTGATGTCTTGTTTTTTACACCCTCATTTTACATCCTTTTCCTTCCCCCTCCCAGAGCCATCCTAACAAATAGTATTTCTCTAAAATCAAAAAAAGGGAAAGAAGAGAAAAAAATCGGCACAACCAACCAACACATTGAAAAAGTCTGAAAACGTGCACCATGCAACTGTTGTCCCCTCCCACCTCCATGAAAGATGGGTTGGGCATGGTGAGGATGCTCATTCTTCTGTAAGAGTGGAGGAGTGGGACTAGGGCCCCTCCCAGGCCCAAATCTATCCCCCTTTTTAAAAGATTGGTTCCATGGTGGTGATGCATTAGCCAGCCTTTCCTAGCTCCCCTGGCTGCTAGAGCCTTCCTCCTGGGCTTACATGGTATCTATGTTGTCTATTTTACCTGTGTGCCTGTTTCTATCAGGGATTGAATGGAATACCCTGAAGGGAACAAGCTCTTCCACTTCTGTTTTTGTCTCCTCAGTACTTGATACAGAGTAGTCCCTTTAGAAATGATCAGTTGGTTGGTTGGGCTAAGGGTCCAAAATGCATAGGAAAGGGCATTGGCCGGGAGTCATCAGACTTGGGTTCACATCCTGAGTCTGCTGCTTGCTCCCTGTGTGTCTTGGGGAAAGATCCTTACCCTCTCTGGGCCTCGTTTCCTCATTTCTACAACAATGAGGCTGGACCAGATGGGCCCTTAGGTCTCTCTCCATCCTCTCAAGGTCTAAGATCCTCTGCTCCTTTTAGGGCCCTTCCAACTTTAAGCTCCTGTGATTCTCTGTTTATGATTCTGTCAGGATAAAATGGGATCAGAGCTGCTTTGATCCTCCACTCTCATAGTGTCCATGTCTAGCAGAGAGATAATAACACCCCCAAACCCCAACACTGCCTGACCAGCGCTAGGCAGAGTGATAGGATGGGGCTCATGCCCTGGAGTGCCCATAGCCAGCCAAGACCCATGAGACAGCTAATCAGAGCCAGAGGGCCAGGAAGTGCTTTCCTGATCAGTGAATGACAAGAGCCAAGTATAAGACCACATCTGGACAAGTGACCTCAGGCACCCGAGTACTTTGAAAGGAAAGGAAAACCTGCGCCTACCAAGACACAAAAACAATGTCATTGTACCAGGCTAAAGGAGTATCGCTGTCTTGTCTAGTGACCTCTCTTACTCTCATTCATTCTTAGCTGAAAAACCAGCTCATTGAGAGTTTGATTCCCCACAGGGCCATTTTCAGTTCTATTTGAGAAATCCCCCAATAAAAATGTCAAATGGAGAGGGATTCTGGCTCCCCCCAGGAAGAATTTGGCCCCTTTCCAGGACAAATTTTTCAGCCAGAGATTGCCCCGAGAAAATGCCATTCGCTTTATTAGAGAAAAAAGGGGAAGCTGGAAAAAGAATAACCTTTTAAGCCATTGGCCTCATCTCACCAAATTAATCTGGAAATACTTTTCAGGCTGAACAATTAACTTAAAGGATGATCAGCATTTTTGTGACTAGGCATCAGCAGCAATGGATCCAGCTGAGAGTCTCAAGGAAAGGTTCCACCAGCATGGATGTAGGGGTTCCAGAAATACGGAAGCTAGACATAGGTCTCGTGAATTCTGACTGGAGGATGGGGTAACCAGAAGGTAATAGTGGCTAATAGTGGGAAATTGTGGGGTAATAGTGAAGACATGAAGAGATCTCTGGTTATTAGGTACAGTGAAAAGAAGATTTTGAGTCAAAGGCCCCGGTTCCAATCCTATCTCAGTCACCGGGGTAACTTGGGACAAATCCCAGACTTTGTGGGCCTCAGTTTCCCCATCTGTAAAGAGGAGGGGGGAGAGCTGGAATAAAGAACTTCTAAGGCCCCTACAGAATTGGAACCACAGGCGGTTGGAAATGGAAACATCATTAAAGATTATTTCCTCATCTATACCTATGGAAATCATTGTCCCCTGTGTTGGTAACCAAAAATGGGCTCCTTAGCACTTAGTCACCAAGTGCCCTTGAATAGTTTGGCTTTTTCCCCTGAACTGAATGCTGTTTGTATGTTGGAATGGAGTAAGCTTGTCGGCCCCTTCACCTTGCTTCCCTTGCTTAAGCTGATGGAAAGAACCTGTGCTTTCCCGGTCAACCCCTTCACCTTGCTTAAGCAGATTGAAAGAACCTGTGCTTTCCCCGGCGTACCTTACACCCCCGCAAAAGCCGGATGGTTAAAAACAGCTTCCATTGGAGCCAGAGGCTGCTACAGCCACAGCCACAGCCGAAGCCGAAGCAGGAGGTGCCGGTAGCAGAGCTGACCTATGTGTGGATTGAGGAGTGCTGAACAAGGACTTGTGGCCAGTGGGTAATCTTTTTACCATAGAGGTGAAGCATGTATATGATTTTGCTGTACACCATCATGCTTCTCTGTGGCCTCCTGGTTACTCTTGTGAGGCGGACTTATTGGGCCTGGAACCTTTTGATCAATATATCAAAATGGGGATGCTGGTTTGTGGATCTGTTACTCTGGAGCCTAAATATATGCTTTGATTCTTCTGCCTCTTATCTTGAGAATTTCTTATATCTGGCAGTTCCGAACCTTTCAGACATACATATGATCCTCTTTGAAATTATAAACTCTGCCCTCCTAATACATCCCCTCAAGACCCAACTTGGGGCCAGATCCTATCTCTTAGTCCAGAAACTTTCCCTGATTCCCTCCTCCTCCTAAATGAGAATATTCCCCCCCTCCTCCAACGTCCCCAGGGCTCTCTGTCTGGCTCTCTCCTTTGCTCCTAGCACACAAGACTTTGCATCATCTTTTTCTATGTGCATGATGTAAGCTCCTTGAGGGCAAGGACTGAGCTGTGTTTCATCTTTGTACCCCAAACAACCAACAGAGTCTTGCATATAACAGAAGTTTGTGCAGCTGAATTGGTGGAGGGGGTGTCCAGGCCGCTCATTTTATAGAGCAGGAGTATGAGGGGAAGGGGTCAAGCCTCGCCTAAGGTCACCTAGCTCCTGGTGGAGTCAGATCCTCATCTCAGATTTCCTGAATCTTCTGATTCCAAATCTGTATGATCTTCATCCTTCTCTCTTGTCTAGAAGCACCAAATGGGATGTGCTTCCAGGGTGAAAATGCCTGTCACCTTGTGAAGCAGCAGCTTAGTGCCAGTGTGCCAGGAGGGAGAGATAGCCCCCTGGGGCCGGGCCTGGGGGAGGCATCTCATATATGCTCTTGGACAGCATGGGAAAGGGAAACCAGCATGGGGTGAGAGTCAGAGGGTTTCTGTTTTTCCTTCAGCTGAGCCTAACTGCATCTCTCTGCACAGTCCAGTTCTGCCCTCTGAAAAAGAAGAAAGCGGATCCCTCTCTATCTGACAGCTTTCTAGTCATCCTGAACTCCTCTTGTCCCTGGCTCTTTCAGATGATTCCAATGTGGCCCAAGGGTCTTCCCTATCCTAGGTGTCCTGGTCTGCACCCTCGAGAGCTTATCTGCATCCTTCCTAAAAGGCAGCATCCAGAACTGAACCCAGTACTCTAGACGTGGCATGACCAGGGTGAGTGAGGACAAGGAGGCCTGGAAGCTCTTACTTCTTTAATGCAGATCCTGTGGCTTTTCTTGGGTCACCTTCAGGGGGAGCTTATAACTACTCAAATGCGAGAGAGCTCTCAAGTGAATGACCAATAAGCTGTGCCTCAGGGGATACCTCAGTGTGGTGGGTGATTAGAGAAAGCCTCCCCCCGCCACCCTGGGGAAACTAATTAGGAGGGATGGCAATAGCCAGGCAAGAGGGTGAAATCTGGTGATGGGCAGAGAAAGAGCACAGGAAGGAGATGCCATGGAGGGTGCCCTCTTCCTAAACCACAAGCCTTGCCTCAGTGCCTCCCCGTTGCCCCAGGACAAAATTCAGACTCTTTATTTGACAAGGAAAGACCTTTACAATCTGGCTCCAACATATCTCTCCCAACATGTTTCATGGCATTCTTCATATATTCAATGTTCTGGCAAAATGGGGCTTCCTTGCTGTTCCCCATTCTCAACATTCCACCCCCTATTCACAAGGATTATCCTAAGTTGTGCTCCTCCCTGGAATGTGCTGCCTCCTCCCTTCTGTCTCCTAGAACCCTCTTCCCAGTCTTCAGGTCTCAGCTTCTCATGGAAAAAAAAATGTCTTTGCTGGGTTCTAGTGTCTTGCCCAAAACTGCTTGAGAAGCCATCAAATCACTTCTATTGGCTTATCTGCATATGTGCTGTTTCTCCTCCATAGACTCTAAGCTCCCTGAGGGGAGTACAGCCGTGTTTTGTTTCTATTTTCCTAGCCTAGCACAGTTCCTCTCACATAGTAGTTTGCTAACAAATGCCTGTGAAATTGAATTAAATTCCTTTAGCAGAAATCTGCCTTCCGGGAGTGCCAGGTCTTTGGTGAAGATTCTCCCATCAAATTCATCCCTCAGAAGACTGACAGTAGTCATTGTGCCCCCTTCCCCAGCCCCTCTTCTTCTCTCCATCAGACTACACGTCCTCAGCTCCTTTGCTCAGAAGCCCCTGCCTCTCCTCTGGCTGTATCCTGCTTTGCTGATGCCTTTCCAGGTAGCTTCTCCACATTTGCAGTTTCTCTTAGGAGAAACCACAACCATTTTCTCCTAAGTTTCTTCAAGCCTGGCATGAGCATCTGGAGGAGACTCTGAAGATGATGAATCAGGATAAAGTGGTTTGGCTGGAAGTAGGATTAAGAGACCCAAAGAGGAGCCACCTTCTGCCCCAAATAGTATGAGCCAAGATGCGCTGCCAGCCAGAAGCAGCATCCGTCATTCGCCAGCCAAAGGCGACAGTGATCTGCCCCCCACCACACACACACACACACACACACACACACACACACACACACACACGCTCTAGATTTTAATATGTCATGAATCAGAATAGGCTCTGCCACTACTTCTGGGACAAATTTGGCTAAATCCATTCTGTTCTTTGGGCTTCCACTGCCTGCTTTGGAAAATGAAGTAGTTGGTCTAGAAGATTCTGTTCTAAGCTCCCTCCCAGCTCTGACATTATGTGATAAGGTCCCTCTTGGGTCTAAATGGGCCCATTCTTGGCCAATTACATCATTGTCCTATGTCTGTACCCTCTAATGAGGACCATCTGCAGTCATCCTGGTGAATATCTGGCCACTGGACCCAGATGGTTCTGGAGGAGAGAGTGAGGCTGGTGACCTTGCATAGCACTCCCTCCCTCAAATCTATTCCTCTTGCATGTCAAAGCGTCACCTCCCTGATGTCATGGTCCTCTTCAAGAATGAAGGGCAAACTACAACACAATGCTCTAATGCCTAATGCATCATCGCTCTGTCAAGGACCTGCCATCACAGGTCACCATGGTATCTATACAATTTGAAATGGCATCTTTTTCTCCTAGTTGCTCCCAATCATTCCCAGTTCACTTTGCAAAACTCCCTGGGGTCCTGGGGCCAAGCTCTCCTATCAAACTGGTGGCGACACCTTGAGCCAAAGCCAGAGGCCAGCATGGACGCACCAAGTGTGGGCCCGGCCCGCGGACTCGCCGTCACTCACCCAAGCAGTTGTGCCCATCGTGAGCCAGCATGAAGCCGTCGTAGCAGGTGCATCTGTAGTTTCCTGGGATGTTGATGCATTCGTGGACACAGCCCCCATTGTAGTAATCATTTTCACATTCATCTATGTCTGCAACACAGAGAACACGGGGAGGGAGAGAAGGGGGGTGTCATCAAAGGGCTTAGCGCAGAGTTCTGCTGACTGCAGACGAGAGCAGACCTTGTGAGCTCTGTGACCTTGGCTTTGTGACTGTACCTTTGAGTCTCAGCCCCTTCACTTGTAAAGTGGGAGGAATCAGTGGTGAAAGCTCTCTGCCAGTCATAAAATACCATGAATTGTAATTGTTTTTATCATTACCATCAGGGAAAGGGAAGGGAATAAGCATTTGTTAAGTGTCTACTGTGTGCTAACTGCTTTACAAATGGCTCGTTTGATCTGCCAGGCAACGCAATCAATGAAGGGGACAGCAGGGAAGTAAGAAGTGCTTCCCAAATGCTGTGGGGTTTCTCTATCCCTCCACAACAGTTATTCCCTGTGGGTCAATCCCTGACTCTCCACCATTATAGCTTGTATTCAGTTACCAAATGCCCCTGGTATGCCAAACATCTTTATAAATCACCAGCATCACGGAGTTGGAAGGGGGGGACCTCAGAGGCAAGCTTGTCTAACACCTGAGTTGGAATCCTTTGTATGCCATTCCCAGCTAGTGCTCATCCTGCCTTTGTCTGAAGACCTCCAGAAGAACCCAGTCCCTCCGCAGGTCACCCATTCCCCTCGGGGGGCAGCTCATGGTGTTGTCGTTGTTCAATCATTTCAGTTGTGCCCAACTCTTTGTGACCCCTTTGGGGTTTTCTTAGCAAAGATACTGGAGGGGTTTGCCGTTTCTTTCTCCAGCTTATTTTACAGATGAGGAAACTGAGGCAAACAGGGTGAAGTGACTTGCCCAGGGTCACACAGCTGGTATGTGTCTGAAGCCAGATGTGAACTCAGGTCTTCCTGACTACAGGCCACTGTGCCACCCAGCTGCCCCTTATAACAAACCAAAATCTACTTTGCTGTGACTACTCCCCTCATTGACCCTAATTCTGCCCTCAGAGCCACAGGTGAGGCCTGTTGGAACTGAATTTTTATCTTTCTTTTACACACCAATCAATCAACAAACAAGCATGCATCGAAGAGGGAAACAGAATGTCTCCTGCTCTTCCACTGACAACTGTCATCTCCTCACCATTTTACCCCAATTCTGCTCTTCTCCAGGCTAAACAGTCCTAGTTCCATCATTGAGGACTCATGCGACACAACCCCTAGTCTCTTTGTGGTCCCAGTTACTCCCCTTGGTGGAGCTGAGAGCTGAGTACCATGTGATCTGCCCTGGGCAGACGAAGTCTCCCCTTTGGCTTTCTGGGCTGTGTGCCTCTCGCTGGAGCCCAGGATCACATGAGCTGCCTTGGCCACCCTGATCCACTGCTGACTGACTCATCATCCCGTTAGTCTTTCTACCTGCCTTTTGAATCAGGGGTCTGAACCTGGATCTGTCCTTTGTCCTTGTATGACCTTGGGGAGCTTGCTTCCTTTCTTCCTTGTTTACCCAGTCTCCTCCTCTGTAAAATAAGGGGAGGGAGGCCTCCATTTGTCCCCCAACCCCCTCAAGGAAGGATCTGAAAAACTCATTTTCACTGAGATAAATAGGATCATGGAATGTAGTCTGACCTTGGGGATCTTCTCATTCAATGCTCTCACTTTACAGAGGAAGACACTAAGACAGAGTGAGGTTTGCCTGAGATGGCGGGGGTGGGGGGGGTGGGTCATGAAGGACAGAGGGAGCTTTCGAAGCCAAATCCTCTCATTCCAAGTGAAGCCTGCTGTCTTCAACAGCACATGAGTGGGAAGGACAGTCTAGGTGGATGGAACGATGTGGCCAGCAGCCCAGTGGAGGGAAAGTGCAGGCATCACTCTCAGCATAAAATAGCTGACATCTCTGTATCTTATTGGCAAGGTCTTTTAAAGCTTTTAAAAAGTCCTTTGTGTACAATGTCCCATTAGGGACTGTCTCGCAGTAGCACCCAGAGGGGTCATCGTATGCCATGGTTTAGAGAGGCTACTCAGAATAGAAAAGCCACTGCATTGGGAATCAGGAGATCTTGATTCAAGTGTTGTCTTTGCCCAGGTATTAGCTACATGATCCTGAACAATGAGAATGGTTGTACCCAACCAGATATACAGAGAAGGAAATCTGCAGTAGAAGAGACATTGAAGGGATTGATTTGCCGGATTGTCCTTCACTTCTATGAATTTGTATTCTCAATCACTTATTCTCTCTTTTGTTTCTTTGGTGATTCCTGCCACTCTGGATTTGTTTTTTCTATTCTGTCAATTTTTTCTTCTGCTGTGAAGGCCTTAGATTCTGCTTTTATAATCCCCATCTCTTTTTTAAATCATTCAGGAACATACTACTGTGGTTTTATACTCCCTTGGGAACCCATAAGATCCTCTGCCTCAATGAATGTTGATTCATTTTCCTTTCTCTTACAATATTTAGTCATAGATGTCTAGACTCTTTTACCCAATCTGGAGACCATAATCCGTTCTGTTATTAGTGCCTACCCTGTTGATTTATGTGCTTATTGTCAAAATCTTTAACTCAGTTCTTTCTTCCTGAAATCTTTAGCAATTTTGGTCTCTTTCTTTCCTTATAGTCCACTATCACTCTTTATGACTCTTCCCTTCTGATGACAGTTTCCTCAGGGCTGAACCTCAAAGTCATCTTGGTCTCCTCCCACCTTGGGCAGTTCATGGTTCACTAGCTTAGGTGTTTGCTCCAACTGACTTCTTGGAGAATATAACTGGCCCCAGCTGGCTTTCTCTCAGGCTTGGTAGAGTGCCACCTGCTCCCTGCACACCCTGCTTGTTCCCTCTTCCCCAGTTCTCTCTGTTGTGGCACACAGCACTGTTGTGGAGGCTCCTGCCTTTTGGATTTACAAGTGAGTGTTAGGAAGGGTGGTAAAGAGTGTAGAGTTGAATGCTGTTTGCAAGCCTATGGAGTTGGATTGCCAGCCCTGTTGTCCCAGCCTGGTGGCAGTGGGGGAGAGGGTGCTGAGTAAGCATGCAAAGGGCAGAGAGTATTAACTTTCTCTGTTGCTAGTTCATTTTTTTTAACTTTGTTTGGATTTCTGGTGTCCTAGACCAGTGAGAGAGCTAAATTTGCTTTATCTATTGTGTACATTTTCTATTTTGGAGAGGTTTGAGAGGTTCTGAGGATCAGAGAAAATCTCTAGGCCTCCATCTTTTTGGTCATGTGACCCTGGAGGAAATGATTTTCCAGATTGTTCAAAGACAGAAATGTTCCTCTCGCTGAAAAGATCACAAACCTTTTAAAAATGATAAAAAAGATAGCATAAACCCATTTTCTCATTTCTCCAATTGTGAAAATGGCTCACAGCCACAAAAAAGGTTATGCTTGACAAAAACATGAGAAGAGAACAGGCAGGCATTCACAGCCAAACGATCTCAGCAGAGTCACCCAACTTATGAAAGATGCAGAGAAGAAAGAATTCCACTATACCGAGTGTTAGTTGACTTTTTAAAAAGGATTTAACTTAATAGAACCAGATATGGTGGTAAAGTCATCCCTTGCCCCAATAATAGGACTCCTGTAAGCATAGGAGGAAGCACAGCATAGTGGAGAAAGTAATGGACTTGGGGTCAGGAAGACTAGAGTTCAAATCCTCCCTCAGAAACTCACCCACCATGTGACGCTGGGCAAGTCACTTCAGCTTTCAGTGCCTCGGATGCCTTTTCTCTAACATGAAGAGGTTGTACTCAGTGGTCTCTAAGGTCCCTCCTACCTCTGAATCTATGACCCCATGTTAATCTAGGACTTCGTGTTATGACCATATAAGATTTCATGACAGAGAAGTAAGTTTATTCAACTTTGACATATTGTCCAACTGATGACCCATATTTGGATGGTTCAGTCCATTGAGTTATAAATACAGCAGTGATGTACGTCCCCTCTCCTCACTCCCCATCCAGTGATGCTGTTTGTCCATGAATCTCAGGAGAATCAGAACTGCAAGGCACAAAGGGAAAAAGAGAGATGCCAATGGGAAGTAGAAAGACTACAGCATGTTATCAAAGATATTTTCAGACATGAAGAAGTGACGTAATCGTATTATAAAGAAAATATGGGTCCACAAAAGAAGGCTCACTGGTCTCATTGCAAGATCAAGGGATGGTATGTGGGCATCCACCATGCTCTGCTCATCCCCATGAACCATGAAAAGATGTGGATCTTCTATGTAGGTTTTTGTTTTGACAAAAAGGCATCCCACAAGGTGGAAAGGTGTACATGGGGTATGATCTACACCAGTGGAAGGATGCCCCACTCAGAAGAGATAATGGCTTAGCTGAAGTTCTGAAATATATAGTTATTATCCTCATTTCAAAGATGAAGATTCTAAGGCTCAGAGAGGATGGAGGGGCAAGTGTTGGACAGATTTTGGAAGGCCTTGGAAGCCAGGCGTGGATTATGAGGAAGGTGTGGCTTGGCATAAATACTGTCCAGAGGATGATAAATGCCCATTACTAGCCAGAATCAAACAGGGATCAATATCTTTGCTGTCAGCATGTGGCAAACATCTATTTGACAAATCTGTATTCTTATGGAGTTATAGGATGTCAGAGATGGGAGGGCCTGAGGAAAAAGTATTTGGGTGAAGGTCAAATTAGGGAGAAATTTAGGGTTAGAAATTTTGATTTTTGTCATTGAAGTATACTACAGACAACCTAGACATAAATTAAAAAAATAGACAAAGAATTTGGGTAAGAGATCACAAGACTGGCTCAGAGACATGATCAGAGTGGGGGAGAGAAAACTTCAGTTATCCACACATCTGCTAAAGCTATATTTCTGCCAATAGCAGAGAAGCTAATAACATCTTGGCTTGCTTAGCGTTAATTTCTTCACTCAAAAGATGGAGGAACCAACAAGGGAAAATCGTATCATAGATATGACAAAGAAGAGCTGGTTATTGGGATAGAAGTGATGGGAGGAAGTGACCTTGGGAGAAAGGACCCCTTCATCCTAGAGTCGGCACTAAAGTAAAGCAAGTGTGGGCATAGTCTGACTGGTACCCAGCTGACATCAGTGGGGACAGAGAAAAGGCAGGTAGGATCCCATAGTCTAAAGTGCTTCAGAGGGAGTCAGTCCAAAAGGGGCAGAAGATGCTTAAGAATGAACTTCTAAAGGTACAAAGGGAAACAACTCTAATGAGGAGGAAAGTGGGTTTTGTCTGAATGTGGATGTATAGGGCAGTCCCTGAGCAATTTAGATTAAAGAAGAAGAAATGTAGAGGAGATGTAAGCAAGATCAGTTAACAGAAGAGGAATATAAGAGTGTGGCATGGTCCTGTATAAACAGTGTTGATAAATGCTCATGGCAAACTAAGGCTGTTTGTTGAGGAGGCTAAGGACAACCAGTCATATTTTGAGCAAAGGCACCAAAGAAGACCTTTGCTTGAGCTGAATGGGATGAAGATGAGTGACATCAAAGATAAGGCCAAGCTATTCAATGCTTTCCCTCCTCTTTTCACTGGAAAGGACAGAGCAAAAATAACTCATGTAGACGCTGCCCAAGAACATAAAGAGATAAAAAGAGAACATCTTGATACCTGGAGGAACCCACATCACTTGGCCCAGAAAAACTACATCCTCAGGTCCTAAAGAGCTGTCAGACAAGACAGCTGACCCATGAGTGTGGCAGCGAGATCTGAAAGATCATATTAAATGGGAGAGGGGCCACAAGGCTGAGGGAGAAAATGTCTGGTCCCTTCTGCCCCTCTGTGAGAACTTAGCAGTTATATTATGGTAGGCATTCCTCCCGTAGGGGTTGGACGATGCCCAGCTGATGCGCCCTCTGCCAACTCTTAAATTCTGTGATTCTGTGACCTTAGAACAGACAATGTCAGAGCTGGAGGGGAGGGTCCCTATAGCAGGGAATGTCAGATCTGGGAAAGACCTCAGAATAGGGGATGCCCTCAGAGCTGGAGGGGCTTTGGCCAGAGAGTACCACAAACTTCTTTCACATGCATTATATCACACGTGTTAATCTTCACAACACCCCATAAGGTCGTATTCATCTTCTCATTTCATAGACAAGGAAGCTGAGGTTGAGAAAGGTGAAGCACACATATCTGGTGAGTGTCTAGCCTGGAGAGGGAGCCTAAGCCTTATATCTAACTGTTCTAGGGAAGGATTTCACCAAATGTTGGGTGCTCTTCCCCTCCTTGCTCTCCCCCCCCCCCCGCACATTAATCCTTCCTGCTCTTGTCTTACTACTATGGGAAGGAGATGAGGTGAGGGTCAGTAAGAAAAGAGGGCAAGTGAGAGCCCCAGATCCCCACATGGGAATAGCTCTTTGGGAAGTCTGAGAGGGCCCCAAGCTCTTTGGAGGTTAAAGTCTGATAGAAATCCAGACATGAGGCAAACAAACAGAATACAGCCTTCAAGTATCCACTTTCCTAAGAAAAATAAATCGAGTCATGTCTGAGGAAATCTTTACAGGGCTCCAGGAAGAAAGGAGTCTAAAGGGAAGCCCTTGGCTGGGCCCATTTATGCCCACTGCCTGTGGTCCCTAGGAGTCTTCTCTACCCTCCATTCCTGCTAGTCTGGCCTCACCATCCATGCCAGCTTATGAGCCTCGGGGCCATGCCACAGCTCTCCACCAGGCTCGACTTTTCTGACTCTTGCCCAGCAAAGGCAGTAGAATGAGGGCTGGAAGGGGAGTCAAAAGATCTTGAGATGCATGGACCCCATTATTCTTTGCCCTTCAGGTCCTCAGTTTCCACAATAAAGGGGTTGGACTGATGCCCTTGAAGTCCCCTTCTAGCTCTGTGATCTCAATCATACCTAGTCTCCTACATTCTTAGAACTTTCTCCAGATCAGTCCTTAGGGTCCTTGAAACCACAAAGGTTTCCTTCTTGGAATGACAGCTCAGCTCAGGCCTAGAGACATTGATTACAGGCCTGCTGTATACAAGGCCCTACTATCCTGCGACTACCTGGCTTTGGAGGCAGGAGGGTTGGGTTCGAATCCTGCCTATAGTCCCTCCTTTGTGACTAGGACCCATCTCCTTCCCCTATGGAATGGAAGAGGAAGGCATCATTATAGAACAGAAGTGTTAGGCTCAGAGTCAGAGGACCCAGGTTTATTGCCTCTGGGATCTTGGGGGTATCAAGTTAAATCTTACTCTATGGACTTTCCCACCTCCTCCCCAGCAGCCTTGCCTGGCACCTTCCCTAAGCTCCACCACTCCTCCCTGTTTTCCAGATCCCTCGAGGGATCATCTTCCCTGTAAGAATGTAAGCCTCTTGAGGGTCAGGACTGTCTTTTACACTTGTGTTTATATCCCTAGTGCTTAGCAGTGCCTGGCACATAGTAAGCACTTGAGAAATTGTCTCTTCTCTGTCTGTCCCTCTGAGAAATTAAGCCCCTATTATAGACCAGACATTCTGAGAGGAGCAGAAGATGAGAGTCTAGAAGAGCCCAGTTAGTGAGACAAGGCACACATACAGGCATGCATGCACACGCACGCGCACACATATGCACACATGCACACACATACTCAGAGAGCACAGAAGACAGACCATAATAAGGAATGTCAGTAAGATAATAGTGTGCTGTACAATGCTGTCTATAGTCTCTCAGGGAAGGGGAAGGGAGATATCAGTGTGGCCTGTCCTGGCAAACAAAGGCTTCCTGGGAAGAAATCAGGGGCCTCTGAAACCATAGCTTGAAAGCTTCTACAGGCCTGTCCACCGAGATGCCACCTTTGGCCACACTTGCCTCAAGCAGAGGACTCTTTTGCGTTGGGAAAGAAAGCAGTTGGCAAGAGCAGGAGTTGGCAAGGCCAGGGTCACCACTGCAAGGCCTGGCCATCAGCCACACATCTCTATGACATACCCTGGGCTTGGGACCTGGGGGAGTAATGTGACCTGTTCCAGGGGACCGAAAACCAGCAATATGAGACTAAAAAGAATCTGGGCCAGGGGGTGGGAGCCAGGGATCCAATCCCAGCTTGAACATTTACCGCCTGGGTAACAAGTCATGAAGCTGCCAAGCGGCATCTGAGGGACCCTCAGTCTGCCTCAGTTTCTTTATCTGTAAAGTAGGGATGAGAACAGCAGCCACCTCCCAGGGTTGTTGTGAGGATCCGATGAGACAACAATGGTAAAAGCTCTTAGGACAGCACCTGGCACACAGTAAGGGCTGTATAGATGCTAGCAATCACTATAATTACTTAACTTTTCGGAGCTTCACTTCTCAGACTTGCAAAATGAACAAAGTTGGACTACCGTAGATGGTCTTTGGGACTCCTTCTCATGCTAAGTCACCCCAGTAGAATGTAAGTTCCTTGAGATCACCAGCTGCTTTGCTTTTCTCGTTGCCTCTCCAGTGCCTTGTGTGCGGTAGGTGCTAAGTAAATGCTTGTTAAATTGAGTGAAATCCTAGTAATTCCCACTACGACTGATTTTGATAATGAGAGCTTGCCTTTAAAATAGTACTTTCCAATTGCAAGATACTTTTCCATATATAATTCCATATGATACTCAAAACAACCTTGGAGACTAATCATTGCACAATTTTGCAGGCAGGGAACCTGAGACTCGGGTAGAATATTGCAATGTAAAGTGTTGGATTTGAAGTCAGAGGCTCCAGGTTCAAATCCGAACTCATCCACTAACCTCCATGACAGTGGGCTAGTCACATACTGTTCCCCTTTGGGCCTTGGGGAGGGGAGGAGTTGGCCTAGATGAGCATTGCCAAGGTCCCCTCCAGCTCTAAATTCAAAACTGTGCATTGATAGCGCCTCAAGACTTATGGAGGGACTTCACCCAAGCCAGATGGGTCATCGGTGATAGAACCGAGAGGTGAACTTGGGTCTTAGATGGCAAATCCCAGCCCCTCTCCAATGCATCCCACTGCCTGTTCTGAGTGGATTGGGACTGAACTTTATTAACTGCATTGTGTGGGGGGCTCAGTTCGGATGGTCAGAGGCAGGGTTAAAGGCCCAGCTCTGCCATCTCTCTCAGCCCTTTGCAACAGACATGTTGGCTCTGAAAGAACTGTCCTGTCAAAAGAAATAGTGGCAGCAAAACTCAGAAGAGATTCCACAGAAACTACATGGGCCAGACTTCATGTATGAAAAGGCTGACTGTAGAAGAAAAGCACGAAATTGAATGACTCTGGGCAACTGGCAAGAAGGGCCTGAAAATCCTCCTAGAAAGTCAGTGCTGGGAGACACCTTAGAACAGATGGTGGAGCTACCTGGGGGAATCTGAAACACAGGACTCAGAGACCTCCCCCACAGAGGCACCACAATCTTCCCAGTCACCTGGGCTCAGAACCTGGCGGCCAACCTCGGCTCCCCATCCATCCCATCCAACCTGTTGCCAAGTCCTAGCCATTCTACCTCCAAAAATCTCTCCTCTGACCACCCTGATGCCAGCCCTTATCACCTCCCTCCTGGACTACTTCAGTAGCCTGCTGCTTCCTGTTACCTCCAGGATCTAATTCCTCCTCCTCCTCTGTCTCCTTTGCTGGATCCTCCTCCAGAACACTCACTCAGGGTTCTTTCTGTCCTGGGCCCTCTTCTCTTCTCCCTCTAGACTACTTCCCTTGGTAATCTCATTGGTTCCTGTGGATTCAATTGATGATTCTCCAACCTACCTTTCCTGCTCCAAATTCTCTGCTAACATCCAATCTCACATCTCCAACTGCCACTCAGACATCTTGAACTGAATGTCCATCTTCAACTCAACATGTCCAAAACAGAACTCGTGATCTTTCCTTCTAAACTTTCCTTGCCTTCCAACGACATAGAGGCGGCCACCACCCTCCCATCCCTCAGGCTCCCACCCTCGGAGTCATCGTTCACTTCCTATTCTCTCTCACCCCCCATAACTAAGCTATTGGCACATAGTAGGTACATAATAAATGTTTAGTGATTGAAAAAATCCTGTTTGGATTTTAAAGCCCTTCCTAACATGGCACCTTCCTATGATTCACCTCTTCTTAGTACAACCTGGAGACACTGGCCTCCTTGCTGTTCTTACACAAGAAATCCACCCCTTGTCTGTGGCCTTTGAGCTGGCTCTTTCCCATGCCCAGAATGCTCTCCCTCCTCCCCTCTGCCTCCTGGCTTCCTTCTGCCAGAAGCTTTTTTCATCTTCCCTCTCCCCCCACCCCCACCAGCACTCTCCCTCTGAGACTCCCTCCACTTTACTCTGTATATATCTTCCATGCACACAGTCATTTATCTCTCCCACTAGTCTGTGGGCTCCTTGAAGGCAGAGACCATTCTATTTAGCCTTTCTTTGTATCCCCAGCTCTTAGCACAATACTTGACACATAGTAGGTGCTTGTTGACCTGACATGATAGGACCATAGGACTTGGAATGTCAGAGGGAGGGATGTTAGAACCTGGAATGTCAGAGCAGGATGAAATGTTAGAACATGGAATCTCAGCTATAGCAGGGACCTTTGAGATTTTCTAGTACAAGCTCATTTTACAGAGGGGATATGCGTGACAGAGACTGGGGAGGAGCCTCTTTGCCTGCTCCCTCTTCTCACTTTGCATTTAGGTCAAACCTCCAAAAGGTCCACTGACCAGCAGGGGCCATCTTCTTCCCTTCTCTACAGAGGAGACAAGGAGCAGGCAGAACTACTTATTATGGGGTTTGGACAAGGTCACCAAAGCAGAATTTTCTGGATGAAAATGTCAGCAGTACAAACCCCCAAGCCAGTAGACCGAGTAAAGCTCCCCAGCCAGGGCCAGAGCCCACAACACTCTTTGGGAACCAGAGGAGGGGGCAATTGGGGGAATGGGGGCTCCATTCAGTCATGCTTCTTTCTGCCTCGTAAAACAATGATTTTCCTGTGGTGTTAAGGTTTTGTTCCTATTGTGACGAGTCAGTGATTCCTTCTTTGTTTCATTTTAATGCTATTTTAGGATATTTTCCTAAGGCGTGCATTTTTTTTCAGCTCTCCATCTCTTGTGCCATGTTTTCTCCTCAGCCCTCTACTGCCATGCAAACATTAAAACGCTGCCCCTGATCTCATCAAAGGGTCATCTTGCCTCACCTCCAAAGCCAAATGCTGGAAGATGGTTCAGTTTCTCCTGGGAATGGTTCTTGTCAGTAAAGGTGGCTGGGACAAGAAGCAGTGGACACTTCCCTGATTAGCAGCTCTTTGCCTTAGCTCCCCCTTCACTGACTCGGGAACTTTTGGCCAAGTCATGACACCAGCTCCTATTTCTCTGGCCTTTGAGCTGTCATCAGGTCCTCCTCTGATGCCTCCAGCAGGGTGGGAAAGATGTGTGGAGAGGACACAGGCTCTTGACGGCTCTGCCACTAGAACCTAAGCTCTAGTCAGTCCATGCTATTTAAGCTAAAGAATGCCTAAAATACAGGCTTTTCAAACAGGCTATGTGCCTGTTCTAGGACCCCCCCCAGGCCAAGTTAAGAGAGGATCATCACTGAGCTGCCTACAGGTCACCGTTGGGAGCCACCTAAGTTGGTCACTGGTTGGAGTCTCTGTTGGTGGAGGGATGGTAAGATCATTGCTGAGCTGGGAACTAAGAGATCATTTAGTCCAATACTTTAGTTTCACAGAGGAAATAGGTGAAGCCCAGAGATGGGGAGCAAGCAATCCCAGGCCATAGAAAATGTCCAAGGTGGGATTCCAGTCGAGGTCTTCTGACTCCAAAGCCAGTGTTCATTCCAGAGCCCCTCACTGTCGTCTCTCAACTCAAGAAGCTTCACACTAATGAAATCAGAGACCACAGGCGTCTAGATCTGGAGCTAAGGGGGACCTCAAAGACCATCTGGGCCAAACTTCTCATGTCCTGGATGGGCAAATAAGCTCAGACTTGCTCTTAGGCACACAACTATTAAGTTTTGCAGCTGGGACTCAAACCCGGGTCTTCCTCATCGATGGCCTATGCTTTTCCTACTCTGCCAGGCTCTATAGTGGTTGGAATAGGGGATTTGTTGTGCAAAGACCTGGGGCCTCCGACATAGAGTCAAATCCACATTTTGGGTGCTAATTATCCCCCCTGGGATGAGACTGGCTCGTGGCTGCAGCCTCCTGGGGACGATTAGGATCTTTGCTCTCCAAAGTCTCCAAGCTAGATTTTCTAGATTTTAGGGGTACCCAGTGGTGCAGCAATCAGCATAGAAAGGCCCTGATGCCCCCGGCTGTGTGGAGCCAACATTCCAGGTCTCACCAGCTTCCAGAATGGGCAGTAGCAAGCAGTGTGCCCATCCTAGAGCCAGCATGGCCAGGGGCAGAGGCTTGTGACTGACTTGGCTGCAGGTAATGAGTTTCTCAGTTTTTAATAACAACCCCAAGCCCAATAATAATCATAATAGTCAGCATTTACATAGGACCCACTATGTGCCGGACAATGTGCTTACAAATATGATCTCATTTGATCCCCACAACAACCCGGTGAGGTGGGCACTCTTACTGTCTCCACTTTACAGATGGGAAAACTGAGGCAAACAGAAGTTACAGAGGGCAAGTCAGGATCACACAGCTAGTAAGTGTCCACGGCTAGATTTGAACTCAGATCTTCTTGGCTCTAGGCCGGGTGCTCTATCCACTGCACCACCTATGTGAGCTCTCTGCCACCTGACCACATGGAAAGTATGCCTCTCAGGAGGAACTCTTTTGGTGTGGGCAGAATTTACCGTGACCACAACTCGACAAAAGTTCATTTGAATTCTTGTGGCCCCTGGAGATATTTTGAATGAAGTTCATGTGATCTTTATGATTCAAGGGACCATAATCATTTCTATAAGAGATTTCTGCAATTGGCTCCTGGTTCCCACTACCGAGGCTGAGAAAGGAGTTATACTCAATGGCCTTTCAGGTGCCTTCCCTTCCTAAATCATTGATCCAACAGCCATTTCACAGGTGAGGAAAGAGAGGCCCAGAAATGCTACCAACTCTAAATCCAAGTCAGAGGTTCATAAGTGGCGTGGGCAGGATTTGCCTCCAAACTCAGCCCATTTCCACCCCGCCCGAAGTCCTCTAGTTTTAATCTCATTAAAGGCATTATGGGCCAACTCTGATTTTCAGAAAGTTTTGTTAATGCTTTTATTTTTTACATGATGATGACTTACACCTATTCTCCTCAACAATAGCCAATGAGCAAAGAAAACCAGCTAAGTAAAACCAACCAGCCAAGTGACTGCAGCTGAGAGCGTATGCAATGCTCCACACCATTAGTCCCCCACCTCTCCAATGAAAGGAGAGAGTTCTATTTTCTCACCTCATCTCCAGGGCTGTCGGTCATTATAACACAGGGTTGTGTTACAGTTACACAATCGGTTTAGCACTTTTTTCCCTTACACTATTGAGAGTGCCGCATTCATTCCAATTTTCTAGACCAATTCACTCTGGCGTTGAAGATAAACCAGGAGATTGGACTAAGCCAGCAAAATACTAACGGTCTGGACCAGGGGGCATGGAGCAAGGCAATGGCAAAGTAGGGGGGAGGGGTTAGAAGGCTGGCTCTGGTCCTTCCCACCTGTGTGATCTTGGACCTCTAGGGGCCTTCTCTCTGGATAATCACTGCTGCCCTCCCGTCTCTCAGGCCCTTGTGAGAAGAACATTTGGTCAGTCTTATCTCACAACAGAAAGGGGAGCCCTCCTTCATACCCCTGGTCGTCTCGTTGGTACGGGCCCTCCCTATCTCCCTTGGCTGGCATTCCAGACTCCCTCCTGTCTGGTGCCAACCTCCCTGTTCAACCTCGCCATTTGCTCCCTCCCTTCCATGTCCCCCGTGTTCCAGAAACGTGTATCCTTCTACCCTCCAATCCTACACCCTCCCTGCCTTGGCCCCTGATGGTCCCTGGGCCCTGAATGTCCTCCCTCCCTCCCTCACCTTCTTCTCTTTCTAAAGCCCAGTCAAAGGTCCCCTCCCCCAGGAAGCCCCCTTAAAATCCATAGACAACATAGCCACCTTTCCCCTCTGCTTGCCCCTTTCCAATACAAGTACCCTCTGTCACTGGGTGTAACTGGATAATGGATAGAAAAGCAGTCTGCAGACCAGAGAGCTGGCCAGCCACAGGAGCTGGGGTCTCTCCTAATGCCCAGCCCAGGGACCTGTAGACAGCACGCACTTAGTGAATGTTTAGGTGAGCTTATGCAATGATACGAGAAAGAAGCCCTCAACATATTTGACATGGGCTGTCCTTGGGCTGGTACAAAGATGCCAAGGTTGGCCTACCCCTCTGGCTTTTATCTCTCTGCCCCCTTCAGAAAAAAGAAAATTCATGGGGTTTCCTGGGGAGAAATGACCTTTCTTTTAATTGGATGACAGGAAGAAGAACTTGGAGGATATCAATCATTCAGCAAACATTCACCAAATGCCTGCTGTGTGCAGAGCCCTGTGCCAGGTCCTCCAGGGGCACAGACATGAAGAAGACCAGCCCTTGTCCTCAGGAGCCCCAGAGGGGGCTGGGGGATAGCTTCAGGCTCATCCACTAAGCAGGAGAAGGAAAAGGAGGCCGTTCTCTCACAAAGCAAGCAACATCTAGTGAGTTCTGATGAGGGAGACATGCCTGGTGTCGGGTGTATGTATAGTCAGGCTGAAGTCAGCGAGGGAGTCAGCAAGCTTTTATTGAGTACTCACTGTGCCCAGCACTGGAGAGACAAATAAAGGCAAAGAATGTAGTCCTTGCCCTCAAGAAGCTTACAGTCTAACAGAGGAGGCAGCATGTAACCAGGTACTAACAAGAGACACACCAAGAAAAGGAAAGATAAACTGATACCGGGGTACTCAGGAAACTGAGTGAAGCCTCCGGCAGAAGGCTGGATTTAAGGAGACTCTCAGAAAAAGGCAAGGGGGGTAGGGTGGTGGATAGAGGGAGGGACAGAGGAAGGAATGGAGAGTAAAGCAGGAGAGAAGGAGGGAGGGAGGGCTTTCCAGGCCTGGGGAACAAATGGATGCCAGTATAAGGAGCAGGGAGCAGGCCAGGGTTGCCAACTGTGGAGTATCCAGAGGGGGCTCAAGCATAGAGAGAGCAGAAATGTAGAAAGGAGCCAGGTGGAAAGGGCTTCAAATGCAGATCATTTCCTGTTTCACTCTGGAGGTGCCAGGCACAGAGCAGTGAAGGCGAAATGATCTGACTATCCCCTGAGGAAAATCGCTTCTGCAGGCCCTTGAGGCAGGGAGACCGACCCTGGCAATAGTCCAGGCATGAGGTGCCAAGGGCCTGTACCAAGATGGTGGCAACATGAGGAAAGAGAAGGGACCTTGTAAAGGCAGAAATGACAAAAGTTGGCAATGGCTTAGACATGCGGAGTGAGCAAGAGTGAAATCAAGGATGCCGCCAAGGCTGGGAGCCTGGGGGACTGGGGGGATGGCCGCACCTTGACAGGAATCGGAAAGCTGGGGAGAGGGGAAGGTTTAGGGGGAAAGAGAATGAATTTTGTTTGGGATGTGTCAGCTTTGAGATGCCTATGGGATGTCCACTCCAAGATGGTAAAAAAGCAGTTGGTGAGAATGGTTAGGAAGACTGGAGCCAGATTCATAGATTTGGGCATCATCTTCATGGAGATGATCATTGACCATCTGGGAGCTCTGAGATCAGGAAATGAGAGCACTGGCTATGGAAGATGAGGAGAGAAGAGTGCCACAGGCCTCTTTGGGAGGGAGGGACTTGCCCATCCTTCAAGCAGAGGCTAGCCCTTACTGGGGCTGTGGAAAGAGCCGTCTTTATCAGGTACAAGCTTGATGAAATGACCTCTAAGAGCCCTTCCAACTCTGGAATTCTGTGATTCTGCAGGTGGCATGGATGGGGCCACCAGAACTTTCTGAGGGAGGGACTTTCATGGCACCATGGAAGGAATGGTGGGTGGGGAGCAGGGGACCTCATCTTGACTACAATCTGTGTGACCTTACCTCTCTGGGCCTCAATTTTCTTCATGTATAAAACAGGAAGGCTGGGGCCTGGTGCTGGTTAAACTCCTGTGAGCCTTTGATTTTCTTTGTGAATATGGATGAGAGCTCTGGCATCTTGAAGTGGGAAGGGTCCAGAGCCATGGAAACCACTTTAGAGGCCAAAGCAATAGTCTGGGCAAGCAGGGATGAGCTTTAACTAGGGGTGGGGGGTACCTGGGAGGATGTCAATCCATCCATTCCACAGATTGAGGCACAGACTTCTCGTGACATAAATATTGTCTCGAGGAATCAGCCCAAAGGACTCCCTTTTGAGGACCACTAACCTGCGGCTTTGATCACAGCTGTCCCGGCTCTCTCAACATTGTGGGATCATCCTGCAAGGAGGACGCTATAAGCACGACCCTTTCTGAGCCCCAGAGAGAGGGGTGACATCCGCTGTCATGCAGCAACTGTCAGAGATGAGCCTCAAACTCAGGCTTTGGGACTCCAAGCCCTGCCCATTTCATCTGGGGATAATGGGGAGGCCTTCCAGAGGCAGGAGCCATTTTCAGTAGCTGCCCAAAGCCAACTCCGAGTTTATTTTCTTAGGGATAATGGCCTTCTCTGGGTCACATTCCTCCCATGGAAAAGCAAATAGAGAGAACTGTAATAAAAGGCAATTCTAAAGGAAATCTGAAAGTGGCTCCCAATGAATGAGCCTGGCAGGAGAGCCATGAGAAGCTTTCTGGGCTCTCACCAACGGCTTTTCAAAGCCTGTGGAAAACCACCAAGTGGAGGCGAAGAACAATGTCCTGTGGTGGGGACTTAAAAGCATTTTCACAGCCTGGACCACCTGAGTAAGCACCTGGAGGAGCAATAGACAAGGCTGGCATCATTGTCGTCATCATCATCCTCCTCCTTCTCCTCCTCATTGATCTGACAGATGAGGAAACCGAGACCCAGAAAGGCTAAGTGACTCACTGCATGATATTTTTCGTAGATTCAGAATTGGGAGGGACCTGAAAGCTTGTCTCATTCAGTTCTCTTATGTTACAGAAAATGAGACGGAGTCCCAGATAAGTCCCAAGCATATGGTACAGCCAGGACTTGAATCCAGGTCTCCAAATTCTGGTTCCAGGCCCCTAGATGTAGGACTGGATGAGTCTTAGGGTCTGGGAACATTCACGTGGAAAGGGATGTCAGCCCCCTCGTTTTATAGACTAGGAAACCAAGGCATAGGGATGGTGACAACCCTAAGGTCTGAGAGCGAGTTGGAGGCAGAGCGGGCATGGCATAGAGCCCAGCATCCAGGACTTGGCCTGACCTTCCACAGGGCTCTCCATTCTCATGCTCCCTCCTCACGGGCCATGTTGGAATGAGGGCACGTGTGCAATGGTGGCATGGCAGGGGAAGAAGGAGGACAGAATCTCCAGGCTAGGAGGGGCCTCGCCCAGGCCTGACCAGTGCTGGTGCCCCTCTGCCTGAGCACTAAGGAATCTGGGGAGCCCCGACATGCTCCAGGCCACCCTGGGACTGCCCCAACAGAGGAAGAGTCCTTCCTTCCAGTTAGCCTGAATCTGCCTCCTGGCAGCTTCCCTCCCTCCACTGCTCCACATTCTGCCCTCTGGGACAAGCAGGAAAAGCCTAATCCCTCTTCCCTGTAAAAGGTCTTATTATGTCCCTCTGGGGAAGATAAAGTGGGCCCTGCCCTCATGGAGTTTATAAGCTTCCTCTGAAGAACAGAAGCTTAGACAGAGTCCCTGAGTGGCCATCCAAAGCAGAATACTGTTGATGGGACCGCCTGCCTTGGGATCAGCCGCCCCCCACCCTGTGCACCCAGCAGGCACCCAAGCTTCCTCAATGGGGTCATTCACCCAGCCCTGTGGCTGTACCTACTCTAGGCTGCATTTCAGGGTCCCCAGCCTGCGCTCTTCCTCAGCTCATGGTTTCCTGACATGCTCAAGCTTCTTCCCTGTATTCAAAGGACCTATGAGAGGAACTAGTGTCGTGTGGCCTGGAGCAGGACATCCATCCATAGTGACTCAACAGCTATCTTTGAACACCAAAGGGCTGCCTAGTGAAAGAGGGAAGAGGCTGGTCCTGCTCGGCCCGGGAGGGACACACTTGGATCAAATGGGAGCGACAGAAGATGGCCAGGACGCAAGGCTGGCCGGGTGTGGTGCCTGATGCTGCTTCCGTGGATTGGCCCGAGAGGATAGACACAGGAGCGATGGGGGAAATAGCAGAGAGGCAGATTTTGATTGGCGGCCCGGGGAGGCTGTGCATTCCCTGTCACTTGGGGTATTCGAGCCTGGGCTATCTGACCACTTGCCAGTGATCATGCTATAAAGGAAAGTGCATGGGATTTGTAGTCAATCATCTGGGGATGAATTCCAATTCGGCAACTTCCTAGCTGTGTGACCTTGGGAAAGTCACCACACCTCTCTGCGACTCAGTTTCCCCATCTGTAAAAAGGAGGGGGTGTGCCTAGATCCCTCCCAGCTCCCAGTCTAGGGGGTCTTGTGCAGTAGAGGCAATTCCAGCTCAAGGAAGGGTGGGACTTAGTGGCCAAAGACGTTTCTTCCAGGGTTGAGATTCTGTGAAAATTGCCTGGTTCCCTCTTATCCCACCCCCCTTGCCTCCCCAAACTCTTCCTGGCCTCCTGAGGGGGGGAAATACCATGACTTTATCAAGAGTTAAGCTTCAGAGTGCTCCAACAGATGATGAAAATACCTTAATGAGGCATTGGTTCGGCTACACTAACAACACTAATTGGTTTCAAGATTTTTTTTATGTCTGACTAAATGGATTCCTGAGTATGTTATTAGGAGAGGGTTTCTTTCCCCCAACTCCTAATAACAGAGTCCATAATCCCTCCTAATTTAAGTGGCGGACAACCAGTCACAGGGTAGATATTAAAAAAGGTAGGAAGTTACTCTTTAATCCACTGTGGATACTGGGGCTTGGAGATCCAGGAGGTGGGTTCTTAAATACCGACACCCCCCATCCAAGCAATGTCAGAGACTTTCCAGGCTGAGCCCCCAGACTCAAGAGATGATCCTCTCCTCCCCATCTCAATGACAACACTTTGGAACGAACCTCATCATGGTAGGATCTTCTTGCCGAAAATGAACCAAACAAAAACTTCCATGAAACCTGGCGAGGGTAAAGCAGGCTCCTGAGTTCAGACTAAACAATTATTATCAAAAGGGCTGCAGTTATTTAAACAAGGCCCGGCCTCAGCCGCTGGCCCTTCACAAGAGGGGCTGTTTCTGATTATCAGCAAGGGCTTTTAATTAAGATTAGTAAGGCCTAATTCCAGCTATAATTTGGCTTCTTTCGTTAGCAAATGTCTAGAAAAATGAGGCAATTAAGTTTAAATGAGATGAAGAGCTTCAAGGGCATATGGACTCCCTCCCCCAGCCCCTTTAATAACAGAATCCATCAAAGCCAGCCTGGATGGGTTAATGCAGACCAGAGCGGGACAGCAGCTGGGACAGGAGCTAGACCTGGCCTTGTTTGTGGGCAGTGGGGAGGGGGTGGGGTGGAGAGAGAGGCTTCCAGCCCTTGGGAAAAACCTGGTAGGAAGAGGAAACATCCACTGGAGGAGAATCTAGGTACCCCCAGGGTTACTGTCATCATAATCATTCATTAGGATCATTAATTCTTAACAGAAAAGCAATTCGGCAGAGTAGATCAAGTATGGGCCCTGGAGACAGGGAGCCCCAGGTCTGCCTCTGACACTTCCCAATCTCTGAGCCTCAAACAACCATCTCAGACTCATCTAAGGTACGGGAGAGCTGTCCTCTGCATTGGTACTCACAGATGCTTGATTTTATCATAGTCATCATCATCATCGTCATTGGCCATGGCAGCAGCCCCATGGCATAGGGGAAGAGGCCTAGATGTTTATGGAGTTAGAAGACATCGACCCAAGAGAAGAAGGTCTGGAATGGAGGGATCTGGCTGGCCATGGTGGCTCTACTATCTGGAGCTCACCCAAGTCCCTTCCTCTCTCTGGGCCCGTGTCATCCTCAGTAAAATGAGGGTACTGGATGAGAGGTGGGAATGCTCTTGAGGAACACCAAGCTCTGCCACTAGCTTCGTGCGAGTTGGGGTAAGCTTTAATTCTGTCTTCTGTAAAGTACTCCCTCCCTGTGGAACATTTGGGAGGAAAATGCTCAGCTACCTGGGATAGAGAGAGGATGGAGCCTGGGTCCTCAAGGAGAAGGCAAGACCATCCAGGACAGGGCCCACAGCAAGCCCTTATCCATGTTCCCAGGTCCAGCACTAGCACACAAGGCTCAGTGATTTGCAGAAAAAGTCGAGTAGACCAGAAGCTCCCCCACCATCCCAATTCTGATGTCCAAGGCACTGGCAAAGCAAAGATAGGAAAAGGAAGCCAGCCTTGCCCTGAGGGAGCTTCCATTCCACAGGAAGGACACAGCCTAGACACAGACCAGTGAGCACCCAGAAGGTGACCTAAGGATGGAGAGAATGAGTGTTCCCACTCACCCCAAGGAGGAGCCACACAGACTGTCAAACAGAGTATATGGGAGGACCCTGAAGCTCACTGTACTAAAGACTTTCCCAGAAGGCCTCCATTTAGGGAGGGTGCTGATGGCACCCAGTCCACCTTCAGTAGTGTAGAAACAGCAGAGCTTAGCACCTGGTTAGGAAGTGCAGTGAGGGATCCTGGAACGCCCAGATGGCAGCTTCCCCCCCTCCCACCCCACACTGCCCCTTCCAAAGGGAGCTCCTCAGTAGCCCCAGAACACCCACAGCAGCAATCTCCCAGGGTTCGAGGGTGCACCACACTCTCCTCCACCCACCATCCACTTCGTCGAAAGCCTGTTTCATAGAATTTGTCCTAGGCTCCAAAATGGCTGGTAATAGCTCTGTGCAGGTGAAGAAACTAGGAGTGTTCAGCCTAGAGGATAGAACCTGGGGAGACATGGAAACTGTCTTCCTATAGATGCACATATAATATTGCAGGGACAGATTCCACTTGTTTTGCTTGGTTCCAGATTGTTACTATGAAATGGGGGTGGGGGGAGGCAGGGTGGCAGAGAGCCAGATTTCATCTTAGTGCAATTAAGAACTTCTAGTGATAAAAACTGTCTACAATTGGGAGGGACTGTCCCCAAAGGTAGTGAGGTCCCTGTCACTATGGGCCTTCCATAAGTATGGCAGAAGGACAAGCCACCTTCTCAGATGTCACAAAGGGGATCTGTGCTTTTTAGGGTCATTGATTGAGGGCTGGAAGGGTTCTTGGGGTGGGGGAGGGGTCCAGTCCAAGCCCCCTGAAGCACATCAGAGCAAGCATTGACTCAGTCACAGGCCCACAGCTCTGAGACAGGCTCTGAACCAAGGCCTTCCCAGCTCCAAGCCCAGACACCATCCCATGCTGTCTACTCCTTCAGGTAGGGGCTATGCTGGACAATGTCTGTTCTCTTCTAACTCAAGGATTATTTGATTCTGTGGATGCCACAGCTAGGCGGGAGCCTCAGTGCCAGCTGTTGTAATCCCTCAGTTCTACAGAGAAGGAAACCAAGGCCCCCAGAGGGCAGTGAGTTAGTCCAGGTTACATGTAGCTTGTAAGATACAGAGCAGAGACCACACTCCTAGCCCTTAGAGGCTTTAGAGGGTTTGAAGCCTGGAGAGAGCATTTAAATGGAGACCCCAAGAGCTGAAGCCTAAGTTTCTAGTTCATGCTTTGCACCGTGAAGATTATGAATCTGGATGGAACTCTCCAAGGTCATGTGGAGAGTAAGCAACAGAGTTAGAATTCCAGCCCTGGCCCTCTCTTTCCATCAGTGGTCATGAGCCTGGAACCCCAGTCAGTGACCATAGATAGTGCATTGGGTTGAGCCAGTCAAGGTCTGAATATTACGACTCATATACAAAAGGCCCTCTTGTCATTGGGGGTGTCTACATGTGGGCAACAAAGCAAGACAAAGAGAAAGAGGGCAAGAAGTAATGCCACCCAGCAGAGCCAAAGGGCAGTTTGGGAAAGGCTTGGGTCTCCCTTGGGTCTCCTAGAGCTATGCCATCAGTCTGAGATCTAGGCCTCCACACTAGATGCCAGGAGACTGGTGGAAGCTGGGCTGACTGGCAAGCCTGGCTTGTCTGTGATACCATTCCAATGTTGTTTGGATTTGTTTAGAGAAAATAAACAGGCCTGCCTCTGACAGACACTGGCTGTGTGGTCCTGGGCAAGTCATTAGACTTCTGATTGATTGTCCTGGGACATTCCCTGAGGCTTTGAAAGGGGGCAGACCTGCCTTAGGGGAAGAGGCTCTCTGAGCCAGTAAAATGAGTGAATAGAAAATAATCAGTACCATTATTAATAATGCTAACCAACCCTGAGCTAGAATTTTAAGGTTTCAGAGCTCTGTCCTGCATCGTTTTATTTGGCTTCACATCTCTGTGAGACAGGCAGGACTGGAGTTATCACCCCATTTTATCGATGAGAACACAGACTCAGAGGCTGTCCTGGAGCCCAGATCTCCTGACCTCGGTCCAGAGCTCTTTCTGCACCCCCCACAGGGCCTCCTTTTCTGATTTGGGGGTATATGGTTCTCTCTGAACTGAGTCCTAGCTTCCTGCCTGCTACAAGCCACTTCCCCTGCTCAAAGCAGTGAAAAGAGGAAGGGGACCCCATGCTGGGAGTTCCTCAGACTCATAAGCCTGATAATTCAAAGCAGTTTTCTCCTTTGGGATCTTGGGGCCTCTGGCCCTCAAGTGCTAGACTCACTTGAGAGATCCCAGAATCTCAGGACTGGAAGCTATCTCAGACATCACAGAGCATCTTCTCCCTGCAACATTCTGACAAGTGGTCATCAGCCCTTGGCCTGAAGACCTCCAGTGAGGGAGAACTCCCTTCGTCCTGCAGCAGCCCATTCCCTTCTGGACAGCTGTCAGTATTTGGCATTTTCCTGACATTGAGCCTAAAATCTGCCTCTTTACAATGGATTCCTGTCCAATCCTCCAAAGGTGCCCTCCCCTCTCCCCACTACCCCTAGGTCTGGATCGACTCAAAAGCCAGTCTTAAACCTTCAAGTGCTGCCGTGTACCTGTGAGCCGTTACTAACCCTTGTCCTTGTGAAGGGGCCCAGCTCTTTGACCTCCCAAGCCCCTTCCCACCCACCTCGGAGTCCATCTTCACAGACTTGGCTTCCTTCACTCCTTTCCATGTAAACACTGTTTCTACCAAGACGTCCTTCGATGCCCGCCTCCCTTGGCCCAGACTGTGGAATCACTCTCAGGCCTTCGATGGGGAGCTCAAAGTCCTCCTTCTCCACGAAGCCCTTCCTCATCTGCCTAGTCCTTAGAACCTCCATCCCCAGACTCTGGCCCCTTTCTGATGAGCTTCATCATAATTTTGCCGAGAATACAGGGTCTTGTTTTCATTGTTTTCGAGTTATGTCCCCAGGGCTTAGAACAGAGCAGGCACTTATAAGTGTTTGTTGACTGATTACTCTCTCCTACCTCCCTATCCCCATAGCATGAGACTTGGGAGAGAAAATGCAGCCTTAAAAATCCCTCCACCGGGGTGTCTCCTGTGACTGTGATAGACTCGCTCAAGGGTCCCTGGCAGATGGCCCAAGATCGATAACTGTGTAATGTAAATTCACATCATCAGTGTGAACGAACTTGATAAGACCCAGCATTTAGACAATGCCTTAAGGTTTGCAAAACATTTTTTTAAACCAATATCTCATTTTACCTTCACAACATCTTGGGGAGGTGGAAGCTGTTATCACGGTCATGTTAATGATGAGGAAACTGAGGCAGACAGGTTAAGTGACTTGCCCAGGGCATCTGAGGCTAATTTGAACTCAGGTCTTCCTGACTCTGGGTCCAGCATGTTATCCACCATGCCACCTAGCATCCCCTGGAAAGGCATAAATGCTCACTGAAGATAACCATTCTAATGAAGGGTGGTCTGAGAAGAGTGTGCATTGAGGAGGGGTTCCCTCTAAATGGAGAGGTCCTTCATGTATTCCTGTCTGTGGATGACACTGTACTTATCGCATCAAGCCTCAGAACCCCCTCAGAGAGATCCAAGGCCACTCTAAAGAGCCTGGCCTAGTCATCTACACAGGAAAAAAGTGGATGAGAAATCCCTAGGCAGGATGGGCAGCCCACTGAGTCAGTCCTTCTGAGCGCATACCTTGGACAGCAAACCTTGCAGCTGGACAATGAACAGGCCCTAAACTGATGGGGTAGAAGAGAGCAGGCTGGATGGCTTTTGGCATCAGTAACACAAAAGAACTCAGACTAAATCTGTGCATTTCTGCCAGCTGATCCTCAATGCCTTCCCCTGGACACAGCTCATCTCTCTCCTTCTCTCTAGGTCTCAGTGTCCTCCTGCCTAGATTGAGGGAGCTCCACCACATCCCACTACAGTCCCTTCCAGCTGGGCCATTCTGTGTTCAAGGTCCCCTCAGGCAGCTCTGAGGTGCTATGTTCTAAGGTCCTTCCCAGCTCTGACATTCCCTGATCTAAGGTCCCTCCCAGCTCTAGCAGTCTCTATTTTGGGGTCCCTCCCACCTCTGACATTCTGTGTGACAGGGTCCTTTCTGGCTCTGATGTTCAGCATTATAAGACCTCACTGGGCAACAACATTCTGCGTTCTAAGGTCCCTCCCAGCTCTGACAATCCACGTTCTCAGTTCCTCTGAGTCTTTTCTCAATGGTGATGTCAGATACCAGGGGCTTCAAGACAACACAGGACAATAACCAAAGAAAGGCTTTTTTCTTCTTTTTTGACTTCATTCCTTTGATCCTAGCAGGAACGAGGGTCTGGGTCCCCTGAAGCCATAGGCCAACAGGGCCACAGTCAGAAGAGGCGGGCAGCCCCAGAACTGAATACAGAAGACAGGAGCTAAACCCAGAAACACCATGTGGATGCCTTTGGGCAAACCCCCAGAAAAAGGTCCCCATGAATAAGATGTGGGTTTGGATTGTTCTGCTGACTTCAGCAGAGCAGGCCCTGGCTTTTTCATCTCCATCCATCCTTCCTCTTTTAATGGAAGTTCTGACACAGAAACATAGACTTCACCTCGGAAAGTCTCTGAGAAGATGCACGCTGAGTCCAGGGCACGTTGACATAACTTGAAACTAGCCAACTTCGTTTCCAAATCACCATAAAACAGGCTGCCCTCCCTGGACCAATCTGCTGGAGGCCCAGAGGAATCTTTCTAAATCAGGAGTGTGGGAGGAACAGGATTTGTAAATGAACCAGAAAGACACAGAGTCTTTCTTAAATTAACTTTGCAGGATTTAGAGCTGGAAGGCACCAGGAGAGATCATTTTACAGAAAGGGAAACTGAGATCCACATTGGGGAGGGCCTTATCCAAGGCTTCACACTATCGATCAATGAACATTTATTAAGCACCCACTAGGTGCCAGAGCTGAGATATGACTCCAAGTGTACTTCCTACCTGTGGGACCCATAGCAAGTCATTTACCCTTGGGGGTGTCAGTTTAGTCATCTGTAAAACGAGAGTGCAGGGGGAGATGATCTCTAAGGCTCCTTCCAGATCCAAATCTTTGACTTGTGATTCTGAATCTTGGACTCTTTCCATTCCATTATACTGCCTTTGTTTCGATAGAGAGAGAGACATTGGGAAGAGGTAGAGGGAAAAAATTCCAACTTTTCATTACCTATAGCAGAATTTTGACCATTAAAAATGGGAAAATAGAGCAGAAATCCTTGGATGCTCCAGCTCTCCCACTCCCTGGCTCTGGGGCTGTTTGTGGAAGTCATTCCTGTTCTGCCAGCTTCAGTTTCCTCCAACTGTTCTGGGGGCACAGAGTAGACTGAATAATCTGTAAATGCCCTCCTAGCTCTAATGTTCCATGTTTCTCGGATCCCTCCAGCTCTGACATCCCCTGTTCTAAGGCCCCTCCCAGCTCTGACATTCCCTGTTCTAATCTCCTTCTCAGCTCTGACTCCCTTGCTCTAAGGCCACTCCTAGCTTTGATATCCTCTGTTCTAAGCTGTCTCCCAGCTCTGACATCCCCTGTTCTAAGGCCCCTCCCAGCTCTGACCTTCCTTGTCCTAAGGCCTTTCCCAGCTCTGACCTTCCCTGTTCTCAGGCCCCTCCCAGCTCTGACATTCCCTGTTCTAAGGCCCCTCCCAGATCTGACATTCCCTGTTCTAATCTCCTTCTCAGCTCTGACTCCCTTGCTCTAAGGCCACTCCTAGCTTTGATATCCTCTGTTCTAAGCTGTCTCCCAGCTCTGACATCCCCTGTTCTAAGGCCCCTCCCAGCTCTGACATTCCCTGTTCTAAGGCTCCTCCCAGCCCTGACATTCCCTGTTCTAAGGTCTCTCCCAGGTCTGACCTTAAGTCAGTCCCTTAAACTGCTATCCCTTTCACCATCTTAAGGATCACTGGCAAACACTACTCACTTGAAAAGAAAAAAACCCAACTTTTTAGAACAAGAAAAAACAAAACCACAGCTTCAACTCTCACCGCCTTGAAAACCAGGCCAGTCTTCCCAATGGCCTACAGAGCAGGCCCTGGCTATAGTGAGAAGGTACCATTTTTACAATCCGGATAGCGGGTGGTGGCAGCAGCAGCCCTTGTGGTAAATGGGGTTGGGGGGGGGGTCCTCTGTATTCATGGTTTCAATCTGGCCATTTACAGAAGTTCTAATCCAGCAAACAAACGAGGTGGGGCTAGGTTAGGGGAGGGGACCTGGGAGAGCCCAGGAAACTCGAGGAGCATCTTACCTTCACATTGCCTGCCTTCCCCTTTGTATCCTGGCTTACAGAGGCATTTGTAAGCTTTGGGGGTGTTCTGACAGATGGCATCTATGTGGCAGTCATCGGTCCCCTCCGCACACTCGTCTGTATCTGAGGAGAGATGATCAGAGGCGCATGTAAGGCAAAGCTCCCCTCAGCAGCAGCCCCTGAGGGGCAAAGCCAGACACCCTAGAAGCCAGGCACAGCCCCACCCCTTTCAAACTCTCACTTGCTCTCTGGCTCTGGCTCTATCTTCCTCTGTGTGTGTGTGTGTGTGTGTGTGTGTGTGTGTATGTGTGTGTGTGTCCATCTGTCTGTCTGTCTCTGCCTATGTTTCTGTATCTCTCTCCATTTCCCTGCCTCTGTTTCTCTCACTCTATCTCTGTCTCTCTCTATCTCCCTGTCTGTCTTTCTCTCTGTCTCACTCTTTCTCTTCTGTGTCTCATACACACACACACACACACACACACACACACACCGGGATCCCCTACAAAACAAGCCCCAACTGCTCTCTCCTTCTGAATCCCAGAGCTCTCACTACCTAACTCAGAGATAGGGGCAACATTTACATTTTAAGTTCTCAACCTCAGTTTCCCCATCTGTAAATGAGGAAAGTAGACTGGATGCTACAAGAACTGTGCCTCTAAGCATTCTGGGTAAAACAGGGTTGTTCAATACTCTTCCCTCCTCCCCCCTCCCCCACTCTCCAAGTTCAAACTCTCATCTGGTAGATTCAGAGTCTCCAATGGCCTGGATGTTTAGAGAGGTGATGCTAAGTGACCGGTCATGGGGATAGGAGACCTAGGTTCAGGTACTGACCTTTCCTAGCTGTGCGATCCTTAGAAAAGCTTTTCCCCTCTCTGAGGGCTAATTTTCCTGTCTGTAAAATCAGAATGCTCCCGAGCTCACAGAGGTGTTAGGCATATAAGAAAGCCAATTAAGCAACATGCATTTATTAAACACCTACTGTATACTAGGCACCATGCCAGAGAAATGAGTTCTACCAGTGTACACTCTCATTGGCTCCATCTCCTTCTCTTCCCTTTCCACATCTGCTCTGACTCCAAATTGGTTTCTACATCAAGCTCCCCAAATTCAAGGGGGTTACCCTGGGTTTCCAGGTCTCCCTGTATATACCTCTCAAATTGGGCTCATCTGCCCAGTGAGATAGCTAGCTGGCTGGCTAATAAGCTATCATAACTCAGCTTTATAAGATGGTGAATAACGACTGATATTCAGCTGATTTGGGGTTACAAAGCCAAGGGATCCTAGAACCTTTGGTGTTAAAGTAATTATTAAAATTGAAGCAAGGTGCTTTGTGAGGTAATGATCTTCCTGTCACTGGAGGTGTTCAAGGGAAGACTGCATGACTACCTGTCAGGAGTGTAGATTGTAGAAGAAATCCCAGGTTAGGTCTGGATTCAGGTGATCACTTAACAAGCATTGATTAAGATTGAACCACCAGAGAAATATCCCCTCACTTAAGGAGCCTACCTTGGGATAGGGGAGAGATAGCTACATTTATGGGCAAAGATAGACAACTTATCTTCAGGGTGATTTGGGGGGAGAGGCACTAGGCATGTGGGGTACTTAGAAAACTGATACTCAAGCTGAGTTCTGAAGGGAACCAGGGATTCTCAGAGGCTAAAGTGAGGAGAGAGTGCATTCCAGGCCTAAGGGTGGGTAAGGGGGCAAAGGTCCAAGTCTGGCTAGTGGGCCTGTCCAACTCTGAAGTCACTAGACTTGGAATTAGCGAGACTTAGCTTCAAATGCCACCTCACTAATAGCTGCAAGTCATACAACCTCTCAAGGCCTCAGTTTCCCCATTTGTCCCTTCCAGCTCTCAATCATATCAGATGCCCAAAGACCAACATCCTCTCAGAGGGGTCAAACTCTGGTGCTCCATAGTGTTGGCCCACCAAAATAAATAACAATACAGCACAACATAGATGATGTGAATTGGTGGTTTTCTATGTCAAAACACAGTCTGCAGGGATCCATTTCTACTTGAATTGGACCCCAACAGCATCCCTGCCATAGGGTCCCAGTTTTGGAAGACCTTTAATGACAACTTATTACCTAATGCTAAGATTATTAGACCCATTTTACAGATGTGGAAACTGAGGCACAGAGAGGGATTCTAGGATTAGGACTTGGGAGGACCTTAGGGACCATTTAGATTCAATCCCCTTATTTTGTATATGAATAATCTAAGACCTAGGGTAGCTGAGTGACCTGCTGAAAGTGATGGGGTGGTGAATACATACTTGAGTAAGATTTGAACCCAGGGTCTTGGACTCCAAAGTCAATAAGTATATTTTTCACTATACTTCATGGACTTTCCACACAAGGCTGCTTCCCCAAGAGGGTAACAAATCACCCTTTTATAGTGTGGGAGAGAGAAAATTTCTGGTCCAGTCTAAGCCCTTTGATCCCAAACTACCCTCACTGACTTTCTACCCTATAACCACCAGCCACTGAGTTTTCTTTGCCTCCCCCTCCCTTCTCTTCCCCGCCCCCCCCACAGGGGCTGGCTGGGTAGGGAAGCCACCACCTCACTCTGGACTTTGGTTTCATTAGCCAGAAAGCTGAAGGGGTTAAATGAGATGACCTGGAAGGTCCTTTCCATTCTGACCAGCCTGTGATGGTCTATGCCAATTTCCAAACATTGAACTCAAGTGTCACATGGAGGGGTTGGGGGTGGGGGTCGGGGTCTTTAGGGCACTGCAGACCTGAAAACAAGAATGATCTTCCCTCCTCTCCATCAAATACTGAGCTAGAGTCTGAGTTGAGAGTCCAAAAGGAAGCAAGAGAATCTGGCCCTATTGGGGAGGGGGAGGGGGAAGAAGGAGGGAGGGTCGGGTCACAGACTGCCCTGGCTGGCCTGGATTGAGACCGTGGGAGCCGCTGGGAGCCCGGCCCTCCCGACCTCCCCCCTCCCATCCACCCCCTCCAGCCTAGAGGCAAGGCAAGGAGCTATTGATAGAAAGCCCTAATGTCAATAAGGAAAAGTCAGCCTTCCTGGGAAGCCAGCTTCAGTGGAGCCCTCCCCAGCTAGGCAGGGGGTGGGGGAGACAGGGAGGCAGACAGAGAGAAATCAGGACTGGACTAGCAGTGCTAGGTCTGAAGAACACGGCCCCCGATAGGAAAAGTCAATGCCTGGCTTCATATTTAGAAGAGCTGAGAGAAAGGGGAAGAGAAACATAGACACACAGAGAGGCAGATAAGGGCTGACTGGATATGAGGGACCGTAGTCCTCCAAAGAGAGAAGGTAAATGTGGGGCCTCATCTTTAAGGGAGTCAGGAGAAAAGAGGTGAGAACTGGAATGCTTTCACTTGGGGAGACAATTAACCCAAGACTATGTGTGGGTTTAAATATTGTAGAGATTCATGAAGGCGATGCAGACTGAGGAAGAAAGGCTAATAAGAGATGTCAGGTTTGTGCAGGGGTTGATAGCAGAGAGTGGGGGTGGAGAGAACCACTCCCGATGCCCACAGACACCCTGACTTATTTAAGATGACATGGGTACATTGAGAAGTGAATTGTCAAACAACTTTTTCCGGAATCATAGCCGTGTGGAACCATAGCCCCAGATTAATTATCTAATTCTGGAGGGTGACCTCCCCCATTATCAGAGAACTTCTTTGGTTAGCATCTCTTCTTCCCAGACTGAGAAAGACATAGGTACTCAGACAAACACAAACACATACACCTACACATAAACAGAGATTCAGAAACACTTCCACTTTTCCTGCAAGATGTGGGTGCTGGGGGTTAGGGGGAATTCCAAGGAAAATCCAAAAGGCCGACAACACCTGGGGGGGCATATAGAAGGGCAGACAAAGAGGTTGTAGGTGGCTGGAGGGTGGGGTGGGGGTGGAAATCCCTCCAATAAGGACTGGGCCATTCTGGCTGCCCTGGCTCTGCTTTAGGACTGCCTTCTCTACCCAAGATCTATACAGGGTTTCAGGGGTGCATGTTGGGACTAAGGAATGCTGGACCAGAGAACTGTGAGTATCCCCATGAGGCTGCCCCCAGCAACCCCCCACACTTCTCCTCCCTCTTCTTCCACTCTTTTCCTCCTTCCTTCTCTCTTCTTTCCCTTCCTCCTCAGCCCTCCTGTCTTACAGCTCATTCCTCTTCACTGACCTCCAGCCCTATTCTGGGCTTACCATTGTGAGACCATGAAGGACTTAGACTCAGTTTCTAAGGTGCCTCTTAACTGAAAGACCCAGTAATCCTTCCTCCCTGGGTTTTTCTGCTGCCCCATCGTGTGTGTGTGTGTGTGTGTGTGTGTGTGTGTGTGTGTGTGTGTGTGTAAGAGGGTGTGTGTGGGGGGGTCCCAGATGAGGGAAACATAGATGAGGGTACATATGAAAAGAAGATGGCAGGTCAAAGACCCATAATCGACTTCACCCAAGACAAGAGCACTTGGAGTGGGGGGAGTGTTTCCTGATATTTTTCGGAGAAGGCAGCATGGCTGGATGGGAAGGGAGGGTCTGGGGAGAGCCTGGAGGGAAAAGGGGGTGGGGAGATGGACAGAAAGCAATTCAGCCTGAGGTAGTCAATGACCAGCTCCTCTCTTTGGAAAGAGACAGCTGGCTCAGCTGGGGCAAACCTGGGACTTAATCTCCCTTTCCCTCTCACTGGGAAGGGGTAGAGGGAGGAAGGAGGGAGAGAGAGGGGGGGGAGAGAGAGAGACAGAGAGAGAGAGAGAGAGAGAGACAGAGACAGAGAGACACAGAGAGACACAGAGAGAGACACAGAGACAGAGAAAGAGAGAGAGGGAGAGAGAGACAGAGAGAGAGAGAGGGAGAGAGAGAGAGACAGAGGGGCGGGGAGAGAGAGAAGGAAGGAGAGAGAGAGAGAGAAAGAAAGAGAGAGAGAGAGAGGAGAGAGAATATCTAAGTCACACCTCAGATCGCTTATAGGACCGAATTACTCTTCGCGTCCCCACCCCCAGCTGAGTACAGAGACACAGGAAAAGCAGAGGGACTAGACATACCGATCTAACTAATACTGTGTGATAGGTAAGCGGCAATTCGGAAAGTGTAAGTACCACATTTAATTGCTCTCCCGCCCCTCCTCTGATACTTCTTAAGCACTGGAGAGAAGGGATGAAGAGAGGAGACGAGATAGACCGAAAGGCAAAGAGAAGAGAGACCAGAGACAAGGAGAGGAGAGGGGGACACAGGGAGATGGACTAACATTGGGTGATGTGTAAACGAAAACTCCGAGTAAATGGGCTCCCAACCTCTCCGAGTACACACACCTCCTAAGGAAGGGAGAAGAGATGGAGGGAGAGGGAGACAGAGCAAGGCGGACGGCGAGAAAAGGGAAGCAGAGAGTGACTAGAAACAGACAGAGCGAGATCGGACTGATACTCAGATGGACAATTAACTGCGATTGAGCTCATCAGGGACTTGTGCATTCTCTCTCTCTCTCACTCTCTCTCTCTCTCTCTCTCTCTTTCTCTCTCTCTCTCTCTCTCTCTCTCACACACACACACACACACACACACACACACACACACCGCGAGCCAGCGGGGTGCGGGTCTCCAGGTCTCGGCCAGCCGGGGGAGGGAGAGCCTAAGAGCAGCCCCGCCCAGTGCGCCCAGCTTGGTCCGGCCCCCGCCAGCAGGCAGCAGCCCCTTCCTGCCTTCACACGCCCGAGAGAGAGAAGTTACTTTGGCAGAACTCAAAGCATCTTTCTTCCCTGCCGGTCCGGGCCCCTCCCCCCAGAGACTCCCCTCCGACCTCCCCTTTAAAAGGCAAATCCGCAAGTTGGAGCCGGCGCCCCAAGCCCAGCCCAGCCAGCCCAGCCCAACCCTGCCCTGCCGGGGATCGCCAGTGCGCTCTCTCTCCGGTACCTTCTCCAAGCGGGGCTCGGGGATGCGGAGAGAGCGCAGGCTGCGCTGCGCAGAACCGCCTTCCCTGGGTAGGTCCAGGGTCCCGGCACCGCGGGTCAGGGCTGGGCAGGACAGGGGCGGCGAGCGCCCGCTCGCTTACCTGGGGCCCCGGTGGCTCTGGTCAGGCGGCCCGGGGCGCCGAGGACGAGAAGCAGGCACCAGTGCCAGGGCAGGGCTGCAGCCCCCATGCTGAGGCCACGCTCGGCCCGGCCCGGGCAGACGGCTGCACTGGCGGGCGGGCGCTCTGTGGGTCCGGCCGCGGGGCTGCCTCGCGCGCCCTCCCTTGCTGGCTCCCGGGCTCCTCGGCTGGCGCTGGCGCTCGAGTTGCCTCCTGCAGCTGCCGCTGCCTCTGCCGCTGCCGCCGCCGCCGCTGCCCTTGCTGCAGCTACAGCCGCTGCTCGGCCGCCTGCCCGGCCCCGCTGGATCTCTGATAAGGGACTGGGCGCCGCCGGGGGCTGCGGGGAGTCCGCGGTGCTGACGACCTGACAGCCTCCCGCTGATTCGTCCAGGGCCCCCGAGGATGGGCGGGACTGCTCCGGAGGCGGGCCAATCCCCTGTCGGGCTCCGGACCGGGTTTGGAGAGGGGGGAACAAGAGCCGAGGTAGGGTCTGGTTTCGGGGGTGTGTGTGTGTGTGTGTTGGGGGGGGGCGGTGGAGAGTGAAGAGGAGATGTGGCTGCAGATCTCCAGTCTCTCTGCAAAGGGAACGGCGCGGGGTAGGGTTAGAGTTTGAGCAAATCAAAGCTGAAAGGGACCCCGGGGACAATCTAGTCCAACCCCCTTGTCCTGCGATAGATGAAGAAATTTGAGGCTCAGAGAGCAGAGACTTGCCCAAGGTGACACAGGCAGGGAACGACTGGGCTTCCCAACTTGGGGCACAGGTTTCCCAGCCTCGGAGCTCTTTCCAGTACATGCCTGATGGGGTTTTTCATCTTTAGTTAATTCAGAGTTGGAAGGGTCCTTAGAGGTGAACTGTGATGTTGAATTTTGCGTTTGGAGTCAAGAGCTCGGCTTCCCGGTCCTCTCTGGCTTGCTGTGTGATCCAGGCCCAGAGCCTTCAATCTCTTGGCCTCAGCATCTTCCTCTGTAAAGTGAAGGTGGGAAGCTGGACAGGTTTAAAGGTTCCAGCTGGAGCTTTAGACCCTGATCTAGGCTGACCCCAGACCTTCCTGTGCCCATGCTTTCTTGGTGGCCCCAACGTTTACCAGTTTCCCACGTTTGCTGCCTCGGGCTCCCCTTCGACTTTTCCATTGCTTCCTCTCCTAGCCAACCTCAAACACCTACTGGCTGTGTGATTCTGGGCAAGCTGTGTCACCTCCGGACCTCGCCTCCTCATCTGTGAAATGAAATGATCTCTAAGGTCCCTTCCCGTGGGAAGGCTCTGGTCCCATGATCCCCTGAAGCTCCTGCAGCCTTTCCGTCCCAGATAAGATGGGGGAAGGGAAGAATCATTCATAAAGTGCCTACTATGTGTCAGGCAGTGTGCTGAACACTTTACCAATGACTCATTCTATCCCACTCTCTTTTGCTCCAACTGACTCCTCTATTAATTAAATGGCACCCTGGGCAGAGCCTTGTGCCTTGCACTGTTTACAAGCATAGAAATTAAGGTGCTTCCTCCCTTGGGGGAGCTTCTGCTCTGTAGGGGTCAGCACAAGGAGTGGCAACGAGGGCACAGTTGGGTTTGGAGGGGAGTGATTTTTCAGGTCTGGATTTTGAGGCCAGCTCTCCATCCAATTGGCCGCATGGCCCCTGACATCACAGAATGGTAGCTATAGAACAAGCATTTGATCTCAAAGACCATGTGTGGTCCACCTGCCCTCCCTGCATTTTTCAGATGAGGAAACTGAGGCCCAGAGAGGTGAAACTGACCAGCAAACCAATGGCAGAGCTTGGATTGGACTCCGATTGTCTGACTCCAACATGGGGTATTCTTCCCTTTACACCACGTGGCAGGGTACAAAGTCCAGTATGCTGGCAGCGAAGACCCAATCCCGACCAAGTACCGCCAGGACTCGTAATGACCGAGGCAGGCTGCCTCTGCCCTCAGCTTCCTCCTCTGTACAATGAGGGGGAGTTGGAACAGATGCTCTCTGAGAATCCTCCCCGCTCTAAATCCAGCATTCCTGTAAGTGCCTGAAAGGATGCAGGCATGTATTGGACGTCCGCAGACTACAGACTCCTGGCCCCAGAATATTTTTCCACTCTTGTCCTATTCCTCTGGCCCAAAGCAAAGATCTTTCCTTTTCTTTCACTACTCTGAGACAGGTGACCTCCCAAAAGAAACTTGGCCTCTTTCAGAAAGCCAGCAGAGGGGATGGTGATGAGGGGGGGGGAGAGGTGGAGGAGAAGGAGGAGGATAAGGAAGAGGAGGAGGAGGAGGAGGAGGAAGGGGGAGGAGGAGGAGGAGGAGAAGGAGGAGGAGGAGGAGGAGGAGGAGGAGGAGGAGGAGGAGGAGGAGGAGGAGGAAGAGAAGCAGCATAGGATTTATTTGAATCCTTGAAATGCTCCTTTGGAGACCCTTCTACGCCCAATGACTTGAGAGTGTCCCCTGGCTGGTGGCTTAACTAGCTCTAGAGATTCCTCCTAGCTCTGAGATTCAGGGACCCCTTGATTGAAATCAATGGCTTCCCTCAAAGGAAAAGCAGGAGGCTTTGAAGGGAGAAAGTTCAGTAAGCCCAAGATCTCCTTGGCAACCAGCATTGAGTCTTCCTCCACCCCACCCCCTTCTTCCTCCCAACCTCAGACTAAAGGAGGACTTTTCTCTTCTGCCTGCTCCAGGCTCCCTGTTCTGCTGAGGACCCTGGGAGGGGCATTTTCCATTCCCACCAGTCCCCCTCCCCCTTCTGCCCCTCCTAAGTTTGGAAGATGATTCTTTACAAGAATGGAGAGGCAAGTAACTGGTGTGCACAGGGAACAATTAAGTGAGCCCCTGCTCATGTCTGACTTGTTAAATTAACTTTCCCTCACTCCATGGGGTCATGGTGGGGGGTGGGGGAGGGGGGGTGCCCTGCTGGTGGAAGGCAGAGTGGTGGCTAAAGCAGCAGGCTTGGAGTCAGGAGACCTGGGTTAGAACAGCACCACTGGGGGACAAGCGTCTTTCTCTGGGGGACCCACCTCTGGGAGGCTCAGTCTCTTCCTCCATAAAGAAGAGGGCAATAACATTTGCAAACCCTGCCTGGAAGGGTGCTTGGGACATTGATGGGCTATGTAGGCCTGGACAAGTCACAACCTCTGCAAACCTGGGTTTTTTCTGGGGCATGGAGGGAACAACAGCATCAGTCTCACGGAGTTGAGGTTCAAATGAGATGATACTCATAAAATGCTTTGCATTTCTTAGCAGATTTTATAAATACCAGTTCTCATCATCATTAATAAAAAGCTTCACGGGGAAGAGAATGGGAGCCAGGGTGCTACAATGTCAGAGAAAACTAGAACAAAGGCTAGAAAGCCCGCTCAGGCCAGAGCTCCTCCTCAATATTTCCCCTCCACACCCAGGATACCCCATGGGCAACACAGCCTGGGGTGTTAGGGGAGGCTACCGGCTTTCATTTCATCATCCCCACCAAGATCTCTTGCCTCTACAGTTTCAGGGCAAAAGACCTCAAATGCCCAGGAGAAAACAAATTGTCTTGTGATTCAGGTTACTCGGGAAAACCCCAGGCACTGGATGGAGACCTTTCAAGATACTGGGACCTACTTAAACAATGTCCTTTGCTCCAATTGATTTCCTTCCTCGGGATCATTCATCATTGACCTTCTGCTGACATTTGTTGCAGATGGCTCCCCCCTCCAGGGCCTAGGGAAGCTTGGTCACCAGGGCATGCCTAGGGCATGGAGTCCAGGTCTACACTACATGAAGGGAAGTGGGGGAGGGGCAGTGTTGACAGCTACCCTTCATCTAAAGCCCTGTAGAAGGACCAGGCTTAATGACAAAGTTCCCCCCGGAGGCTCCTTGGGGTTTGACTTATCCAGATTGGTGGTCCTCAGAACAAAAATGATCCTTTTTCTTCTGCCCCAAATAAACAGTTAAATTCCAGCTTTGCCTAGTGGACAAAGTGCTGGACTTGGAGTCAGGAAGGCTTGAGTTCAAATTCTGTTCCCCCAATACTTACTAGCTGTGCTGCCTGGGCTAAGTCACACCCTTTCTGAGCCTCTTTTTCCTCATACTTAAAAGAAAGAGGGAGATAGTGATACTCATCATTACTGTCTCACTAGGTAGATGTCAAGTGCTTTGCCAACTTAAAAGTGCTGTAGAAATGCCAATTATGATTTTTGTGAGCATAGATTATAGTGGTAGAACCTGCACACAGAGCACATCGTCTCTGAGCTGAAGCCTTCTCAGAATTGTGGGGCCCACCGATCTAGCCCTCCTGTCTGAGTGCCTTCAGCACACCAAAGGTGAGGAGGTGTCTTGGGGAAGGACCATGTCCAATACTTTGTATCTCTAACACCGAGCCTAGGGATGACACATAGCAGGCATTCAACCAAGATTCGGCATTGGCGCTGATGATGATTAGGTGTTTACATTGGAGTCTGGGCTCCTGGCCAGAGGCATAGAAGGATGGCAGCCCATGCCAAGCAGTCTATGGCACCCCCTTCATGTGCTGGGGGCACCTGAATAGAAGTATGGATCATTGTGGGCTCCACAGATCACCAGGAGCTTATACGCTATCTGTAAGGCTGATAGGCGGTAAAAGAATGAATAGAAGGACCTGAGTTAGAATCCCAGTTCTGTCACAATTTGTGCAACCTGGGACAAATAACCTCACCTTGACCCTGGTTCCTTGTTTGTAAATGAGGAATGAGAGGACAGTAAGAACATTTACCTCCTCTGGTTGTTGTCGGATCAAATGAAATAAGGAACATAAAACTTTCAAGTACTCTGGAAAACAAAAGGCATTAAAGGTGTTTGTGGAGGGAAGCAACATGATATCGAGGCTGTATAAGGAAGGTGAATTGGCTGGGGAGGGTTGAGAGGAAGGGCCTAGAAGCAGGAGGCCCCTCTTTCTCCACATCTCCGCTTACCCAAGCAGAGATGGTAAGGCTCCAGGTGCTGGAGTATGCACCACAGGGAGGAGAGAGAGCCCCGGGCTCTTGTCTGCCCAGCAAGTCCCAGGCTGGTGAGGGCCCAAGATACTAACACAGTGGTATTAGGAAAGATAATGCAAGATCAGGCCATGGGCAAGGGCTTGGGCAGAGCGACTCAAGAGCTGCCATACCCACAGAACTGGTGAGGAAGGAGGGAAGAGAAGAAGAAATGCGACTGGACAGAAATTCTTCCCATTGCCTTAATAAGGGACCTGAGGGTTTGCAAAGCAATTTACATCCACAATCACAACTGAGCCTCCCAGAAACCTGGTGAAGTGGATGCTGTATTATCGTTCTTCTACCTGTGAGGAAACTTGGGCCTTTTTCCCATACAGCTGTACTCTTTTGGATTTCTCCATCACCCCCACCAAGCTCACCAGCCCGCAAGATTGCATCAGCCCTGGTGCTCACACCACATCAGTGCCCTCTGCCCCGCAATTGGAGGGCAGAGCCTCGAGGCCAGAAGTTCCTTCCAGAGCCTCCATTTAAGGAGGACACCCAGGACAACAATTATTCATTTCTCATCAGGCTGCATTCCTTTGGAGTCCTTCATCTGCCCCTATGGTGGTTACCTCCCCCACAATCACACTTTTTTTTGGAGGGGAAAAGGGAAGGCAATTGGGGTTAAGTGACTTGCCCAAGGTCACACAGCTGGTAAGTGTGTCAAGTGTCTGAGGCTGGATTTGATCTCAGGACCTCCTGACTCCAGGGCCAGTGCTCTACTCACTGTGCCCCCCATTTCTTGTGTGTTCCCCCATTAGGTGATAACAACCACCACCACCACCATTCCTATAGTACTCATTATGTACCAGGCAGCGTGCTGAGTCCTTTACAATCATAATCTTATTTGGTCCTCATAACCACCCAGGAGAGACGTGCCATTATCCCCATTTTACATATGAGGAGACTGAGGCAAATGGAGGTCTTGTAGCTAGCAAGCATCTGAGGATGGATTTGAACTCAGGACCTCCTGACTCCAGGCCCAGTGCTCTGTGCACTGTACCGCCTGGCTCCCCAACCGTAAGCTCCTTCATGGCTTTAAGGAAAATACGTCCTTTACAGGGATTGCGTTTCCTGTGTCCCCAGTCCTTAGCACAGTATTTGGCACTTAGCAGGCATCTGATAAATATTAACTGACTGATCAGAGAGAGGCAATGCTCGCTTAGGGTCCCCTAGCTCGTAGAGCCAGAGCTATGATCTGAAGCCAGGTTTCCCCAGACTCCAAATCCAACTTCCTAAGGCACCTTGTCTTAGTATCACAGAACCATAGACTTAGAGCTGGAAGAGACCAGCCTCAGGGGCCATCTAGTCCAACCCCACAATGTTTCACGTAGAAATTAAGGGCCCAGGAGGTTGTGATGGATCAAAGCAAAACAGATAGTCAACATCAGAGAGGTGACATTTGAACCCAGGTGCTCTTTCTGTTTTCAGCAGGAGCTATCCAGGTATCCTGTGCCCTGAACCCCCAAGTAGGTTCCCAGTGCCAGCCTGGGGAAGAGCTTCTCTTTTCTCACTCCAGTTCCCATTCCCTCCCAGGCTCCTCTTCTCTCGACCTGCTTTCCCAGGAGGGAGGGAGGACCAGTTTTGCTATTCCCTTATCCGCTGGGTGCCCTACCTGGAGACTTAGGGCTCCACCTAGTGAGTAGTTCTTTTCTCTGGAGAAGGAGAAGGAACTCCATAGAGAGACAGCTGCCCAAGCCTGGCTTCTGCGCTGCCTCATTCAACTCTAGCTCTGGCTTTGCGTCTTGGGCTTCTGGATTGGGGCAGAGGTGGGGGAAATGAAGTCCCCTTTAACTGCACTTGGTGGGGATGAAAGTATTTCAGAGAGAGAGAACATTGATTCTTCTCCTGCCACCTTCCTGAGACTGGGGACAGAGGCCTTGGGCTTTGAGTCAGAAGGCCAGCTTTGGGCTGGCTTGAGGTCATAGTGTCCCCACCCTCACCCACTCCCTCCACTGAGAGCCTCAGTTTGTGTTCTGTCAAATGGGAAAACGACACTTGTATTAGCAACACCAGGTTTCTGTCAAAGGAGTATACTTTGCACATCTTAAAGCATCATGGAAAATTGAGACAATAACACAATGATGAGTATAAAGTTCTCATTTTTCCGGTAGTTCAGATAGAAACCTCCCCAGGCCACCAGGATAGTGCTAATCACGTCAATGATTCTCTTTCTCTTTTTGCACAGGCCCTCCTCTCGTGCTTCATCATCTGAAGAGCCTGAGGTGTGTTTGAGGGGAGCGGGCAAAGGGTCACCTTTTGTTCTAGAAGGTTCCTCTAGTGCCATGTCCTGACCTGCTGGAAAGATCAGAGGCTCCTCCATGGAGATCTGGAAGAGACTGAGTGGCCATCTGCTTCAATTTCCTCATTTTACAGGATTAGAGTCTGTGAATAGTGAGGTGTAGGACATGCAGGGGCCTTTCCAGAGTTACCTAGGCAGTGACCCAAATCCCATGCCCTTTCCACGTTAACCACAGCTGCCCATCGGGCACATAGTCTTGCACCTGTTTCAGTTGGAGATGGAACCTACACTTAGGACATCCCAAATGCTTCAAGCATTGATGTGGCTTGGGTTTCAGCTTCCTCCTCTGTCACTGCACTGAGAGCCAGAGTATTGTCATGTACAAAGAGCTGGCCGTGGAGTCAGGAAGACCTGGGTTCGAGTGCTACCTCTGACACACAGTAAGTGTAACCCTACACAAATGATTTTACCTCTCTAACCCTCAGTATCCTCATTAGGAACAGAAGCAGCAATGCTATAGTAGACAGAGAGTTGACCTTTGACACCCACCACTGACGCATTCAGGCTGTATGACCCTGCGCAAGTCCCTAAGCCTCAGTGTTCTAGACTAGGAGTATTCAATTCAAACAGGAATGGGGCCCACTAAACCATACATTCCTGCAAGCTGTATATTGACTTAGAAAACTACACTGTTTATGTGTTTCTTAATGACATTTTAATGGGGTTTTTCACAGTGAGGGGAGAGCATGGTGGGCTGCATGAAGCCATGAGGTACCCCCACACACACTTTCAGCACTTCAGTCTATGTTAGTAGGGGGTCACATCCCTGGCAGTTGCCCACACCACTGAAATCACATCTCAGGGACAAACAGCCATCGATGTACCAGCTTTTCCAAAGGGGTCTTGGAGGAATGTGCTATCCAAAGGTGAGCTCTGATTTTCATCAGGTGGTCATTTTCAGCCTCTTCCAAAATTCTCCTCTGCTGCCTCATCATGGGGTCAGGGTGCAGCTGGTCTCTAGAAGGTTCTGCTGCTAGATCCCAAACCCTGGCAGGGCCCTCTGAGCTGGTAAGGGACAGTCCTGGACCCAGGCTGTATCTGCCCTCCGTCTTGGCAGGCCCTCTCCTACTTCTGGGGGCACCCAGAGTTTGAGAAGACCTACGAATATTATCTTACCTCTTGGCACTCTAAACACAAGGTCCTTGTCCAGCAGCCACAAAGTTATTGAGAAAGAAGCTAAACCACACCAGATTGGGCACAGGGAAAGTCTCATTTTTGTCTCGGGTTCTCCAGTACCTAGCACAGTGCCTGGTACACAGTGGGTGCTTAATAAATGCTTGCTAGGGATAGAGCACTAGATTGGGAATCCAGTTACCTGGGTTCAGATATACTCTAGGCTATTTACAAGGGCTAGTCGTTTTCTCTTTCTGAAACTCCATTTGCCTCTCTATAAAATGAGGAGTTGGATTAGGTGGCCTCTGAGCCCCCTTCCTCCTCTAAATCTATCATCCCTTGGGTCTTGCAGGCCCAAGACATTTTTACAATAAATGAAACTCAAAGCTGAAGGTACATAGAAGTGCAGCTCATAGGGTCTCCTTCAACAGGTGATTCCAGGAGTTGGTAGAATTGGTTCCATCCTGAGCCCAAGGGCAGCACTCATAATTTCATCAGATGTCGATTCATCTTGCCTTGAAGCGTTCATGAAAAATGTGATCAAAGAGATAATTCCAACTTAGATGCCAACATCTGCTACAGAAGATGAAGTAGAGATATTCTATGAAGAACTCAATAACATCCTCCAAACCAAGCTGACATCAGTCAACTAACAAGCATTTATGAAATGCCTTCTATGTGCCAGGCACTGTCCTAGGTACTAGGGAGAGAAAGACAACAGTAGGACAGCCCTGCCCTCAAGGAGCTTACAGTCTAATGAGGGAGACAACCTAGACACACAAATATGTACAGACTCTATAAAACTAAATACATAGTAATTTCTGGAGGGGAGGCAGGAATGGCCAGAAGAATCACAAAAGTCCTCATGGAGGATGTGATGCTGGAGCTGAGCTTTGAAGGGAGGCTAGGAAGTTGACCCCTGGATGGGTTGAGGAGCAAGAGATGCCCTGGGATCACACAGAAATCTAGAGCTAGAAGGGCCTTCAACTGAGCTAATCCAGCTTCCTGATTTTACAGAATGGTTAACTGAAGCCCAGAGAGGACAAGCCACTTACCTTAGTGGTCAGTGTCCGAAGTGTGCCTTGAAGTCATGTCCTGGGCTCCAAATCCAGCATTCTCTGAAGAACAGTATGGAGATGGCCCAATGAGGAGCCAAGGTAAGGTGCAGACAGAGCAGAAGAGCCCAGACCCACACTCAGCCCTGGCACCTTCCAGGTACTCTTTCCAGCTATAGACATCCATGTCCTCCTTCTCCACTGGGATTGTGATTCTGGAAGGACTCCAAGTCCCAGGCTACTTGAGGGTTGGAAAAAGTGGAAGGATGCAGTATTCCTTCAGGAATGTAGCTTGAGACTGTTTTCATTACTTCAATATTTATCCCTGTCTCTATGAAAGCTTTGCTGTGTAGGTGCTGTCCTTCGCCTCCTCGGTCTGTTAGCAAAGGGAACAGCTGGACGCTTAGGTCTGAGTTAACTTTGGAAGTTCTCTGTACTCAGACTGAACATCCTGGGTAAGCAAGACAAGAAGGAGGAGTTACAATGAAAGTCCCCATGGGTCTGGGTCCTAGTCTGTGCTGTTTCAAAGAGGAGGGACCCATGAACTGTACTTGGACACTACAGTGGAGAGATGAGCACAGGAGAGCTTGCAAAAAAAATAACAAAAACCCCACAACCAACGTTGAGGAAAAATAGTTTGGGATTAAGAAATGAAAGAGGCAAAAGGCTTGAAGATGACTCAGCAACCTCACGTGGGCATATTGTAAATATTTTCTACAAGAAGGGAGTGAGAAACACTGGACATTGTGAGCTTGCAACAACAGCATTAAAAGATAAAAGTGTTGCTATCTTTAATAGATGAGAAATGACTGGTCAGTGATGTGAGTCACTACAGAATCTGCTCTTTGTGTATACGAACTGGTAAGCAAACCTTTGACTGCCTGCTATGTGCTGGACGCCGTAAAGGGTGTGCAGTAATCTCATAGGATATTTGGAACACAGGCCAAAATGCATCTAAAATTAGATGAAATAAGATGAGAATACACCATGTCCAATTACGACAGCTCTAACTGCTTCAACAAGCTGTTGATGGCCCAAAGTGGGCAACAGACAAGAGGAAAAACATGGATTTTATCACCAATTCTTAGAGAAATTCAACCAGCACTGAGGAGCCACTACAACAGCGAATCCAAAGACATTTGGAAATGACCTCCATCAGTAAAAACTTGATCTCTTTTCTAAGAGTGACATGATGAAACATGGCAGCCAAAAGCTCCATTGATTCCAATTCCAAGTTCCTGGCAGAACATTCCAAAAAAGCATAGTGAAAGATTAGCCTAGAGAACAGAAGATTTAGAGAGGACATGATGGTGTCTCCAGGTGTTGGAACCCTCTCGTACAGAATGTTCTGTTTAGTCCTAGAGCAGAAACAGGGACAGTTTGGAATACTTAAAATAGGTGAAATTAGGCTACAATTTAAGGAGAAACTTCCCAATAATTCAGGCTGGCCCAGTGTATCATGGGCTGCCCCAGGAGGCTGTGGCTCCGCTTATCAGAGGACCCCAAGCCATAGCCAGGGAGCCACTGGACAGAATGGAGTCTTGTTAGAGTATTGTTAGATGACTTTCTACAGTCCCTTCCAACTCGGAAATCCTGAACAGTGATGCCTAACTGAATCATCCCAAAAAGTAGCAGGGCTTGAAAACAAGCTTGAAGAATGCTTCTCAAAATATGGACTTTAACCAGATGGTCCAGAGGGTATTTGTAGATGAAGGAGGAAGAACAAACAGATAAGAAAAGGCCCAGATTGATCAGCCTTTCTATAGTGGCTCTTCTCATCATAACAATGGAACCACACCATTTGTAGTCTTAATAGTTCAATGCGCCTCTACTCAGATGAGCACAAGTGGGGAGGACACTTAAGAAAATGAAGTCAGGAAGAGCAGCTGGACCTGAATATTTATAAACACGTGCGAGCACACGCACATGCACACACACACATACACCATCTGTGTTGTGGCAACACAATATTGAAGGCACTAAGGGATTGATTTTCAAGAAATCTCATAATGAAAGATTACTAAAGAATAATAACCCTTCCCCTAAGGTAACTGAGAAGACACGAGCACCTACCAACCTATATGTCTACTTTCTTATTTCAATAAAAAAAGGAAGTTTTTCCCTTTCTATAAGAACTGCCCTGGAATTCAGAGCATCCTTAATGAGCTCCATGGCCATTCCAAAGATATTGGCCTAGTAATGGCCATGAGAAAAGCCAAGTGGATGAGGAATTCACGCTTCCCTGCATGTTATCATGCACATTTGGATGGCCAGTCCTTTGAATTGGTCCATCAGTACATGTATCTTGGACAGTTAACGCAAATGGGCAATGAGCTGAACAGTAACAGAGTAGAAGTTTGATTGCCTTTGGGAAATCCCATAGTACTTTCAATAGTCCCGACCTACTCCCCATCACAAAAATCCATCCCTCGAAGGCTGGGCATCATGAAGTACCACTGACTGCCAAAGAGCCAATATGACCAGTTACCTGAAGGAGCATGGAAGATTATACACTGCCAATGTTCTCCAAGGATGGCTCATGGGCAAGGTGTCTTCCAGGATATAAATGACTAGACAATGGGGCCAGCTGGTCACAGTGGATACCAGATGGGAAGACTAAGTGCTATGGAAGGAGTCTAGCATGTTGGCTAAATCCTCCATGGAATATTTGTGCAAAAACACTGGTAAGCAGCACGCTGGATTACACATCTTTCTGGGGTTTCCATTTGTTCCCTTGTTGTATCTCCACTGCACAGGACCTAGCACTTGGTAGGTGCATAATAAATGTGTGTTGGCACTGCCCATCCTGCTGACGCTCTAGGTCCATCCAGGCAGTGCAGTGCAGTTGTCCAGATTAGAGTCTCTGTGCCCTTCCAGGACACAGGCTAGGCCTTGTCCCAGTGCTTCATCACTGCAGGGCTCTGCCCCTGGTCCGTTCTGAAATATTTATTGGTAGCAGTGCCGCAGTGACCTTTTCTAGCCCTTATTCCTCCTCCTACAGTGTGCTCCCTCTACCACAACCACCTCATGGGCATCTGGGAAGCTCACAGCAGAGAGCATAGATATCAAGCACCTGGGAAAAAGAGCATGTCGTGTCAGCGTCAGGTGCCATTATCATCAAATGTGATCGGAGCAGGGGAAATATGGAGGAAGCATCTTGAGCCTTCTTATCTCTGAGATAAGAAATTCTGTATACATTGCCATTACCTAAGCTGAGCTTAGAAGTGACTTGCCTGAAGGTCCCACAGCCTAGATGGGTCAGAGGTGGGACCTTTAGGCTCTACTGTGCCACTCAGCCTCTCAGTCTAGGGGATGTAACTCAAAAGTATGAGGCAAATATCCAGTGATCTATAAATCCTCATCTTAGCTATCATTGCAGCTTAGAACGGGGATGTCAGAGCCGGGAGGGACCTTAGAACAGAGAACGTCAGATCTGGGAAGAACTTCAGAGCTCATCTAGGCTAGTGGCTTCAGACTCAAATAGAAATGGGGGCCATGAATCTGTTCATAAGGATCTTTGTGGTGGCGTATGACTTTGTTCTTTTAAAATAATGTTATCTCTTTAATTGCATTTTTATTTCTTTTGTTAAATACTTCCCAATTAGAGTTTAATCTGGTCTAAGCTGCACTGGCAGTGGCCCTCAGACCTGTGTTTGATGCTTCTCATCTGGCCCAACTCCATCATTTTTACATATTAGGAAACTAAGACCCACCTGATGCAAGGGAATGGCACCAGTGCCCACTAGTAGTGACTTAGTTAGTGATAGAGCCACAGTCCAAGCCCTGCCTCCTGCTTCCTGCCCCCTGCTTCCCACCTCCCAGCTTAGGCTCCTCCCAAAGTGGCCTGGGCTGAATCCCTGGCCCCCTCCTTATCCCCCTGCCACCTCTGGGGGTGGAGTGTTAATGTGCCCATACAACATATGATTAACAGAAAGCCGATGGTCTCTACCATGGACCTCTGCAGCTCTCTCAGGACGCCATAACATGTTACCAGCTCTGTGCCATTCAGAGATGGAGATGTCGATTTTTCCATACTGTGCTATTGTCTTCTGTTTGCCTTTGGAGAATACATGGGGGGGGGTGCTCATTCTCTAGAAGATGACAGTTCCCAGCTACGTCTCTAAAGTCACCACAGAGCCTTAAATTACCCAGGCAGTGGGGTGTGTTTGGGGAGGGGATGCAGGGGGGACCACTTAAAAGGCCACCTGGGGAGGTAAAAGCCCCATCCATTGGGCCTGTGACCAATCTTACCTCTCGACAGCATAGAATGCTTACATAGCCAGCCCTGGCCTTTTCTAGTCCAGCTACAAGAGGATTTTCACAGTCATCGTCTTGTCAAAATCCTCCTAGAGCACTTAGTCAGGGTTTCTCCTTTGGCCTCTCATACCTCACCCTGGATCATCTATCCGTATGCCTGTAGATATATATGTGTCTATATACACTCCTACATACGTAGGTGTTTAGATCGTATGTCACATTTATGTTGTAAAAGTTTATTTTCTATATTTTATGTGTAGATTACACATGTAACATATATGTGGTATGTATTCCATTGCATACATATATGTATCTATACATAGTACACACGCGTATGGAGGCCCATATATATGTATCCATATGTGTATATGTACATCTGCATACATGTATGTGTGAGTATGTATGTATGTAATGTCCCCCCTCTCCCCAGTAATCCTGTACAATGTAAGCTCCTTAAGGCCAGCACATTTCATTTTTGCCTTGTATCCAAAGCACCTAGAGATTGACAACTCGACAAAACAGAGTCAGCTGGCCTAGAAGGCCTGGGTTGCAGGCAGGCCTCTAACCCCCTCTGGCCCTGCGAATCTGGGCAGATCCCTTTAGTTATCAGGGACGGAGGCCACTCGCTCTCTGAGGAATGAAGAAGGTGGTGACACACATTGGCAGAGGTGATTTCTGGGAATTCCTTCTATCAATGTATTCCCAGGCCCGGCCCTATGCCCAGCTCCTGCCACAGCGTCGTCATCTCATAAGTGCTCGGTTGGTCAGCACAAAGCGTTTTTCCAACAACAGCCTTGTGACAGTGGCATTATCCCTTTTTCACAGGTGAGGAGACTGAGGCACCAGGAAGTTAGAAGACTGTGTCATGTGTGTAGCACATGTCAAAGTCCAGACTTAAGTTCAGGCCTCAAGAAGCCCTCTGGACACAGGGTGATCTGAACAAGATAACGTGCCTTCAACCACCTTAGAAATGAACCAAAAATTGACCCAAGGCACACTCCACTGGTCTCCACAATTTCCATTTTCTGCAGGGCACCAGCACTAGTGCACCTGAGACCAGAAGCTTCCCCAGGGGCCTTCCCTTGGCCATGAGCAAGGATCTGCTTTTCTTGGGGAGTCTGCCAAGTACCATTTTCAGTTCTGAAATGTCAGTGTAGGAAATGGGGAAAATGAAGCTCTAGTTAAGCAGAAGGGGAATCAGGAGCTCCCTCAGGGCTGCTAGGACTGAGTCCAGAGTCCAGCTGGGGCAGGCGTATCCCCGGAGAGGATGCCACAGACAGATGAGGGAGGAGGAGCCTGGGAGGCAGAAGAACCAGGTTCACTTGTAGTCCTGGAACTTTCTCCTTGATGGGCAACTTCGGACAGTCTTGTCACTTTGCTTAAGCCTCAGCTCCCTCATCTGGGAAGAGAGTCGAAATGAATCAAAGCCAAAGAATCATGTTGACGGAATTCAGCAAAAAAAAAAAAAAAAAAACCACTGAATTCCACTGAGTGGGGTTCTTTTCCTAGAATCTCAGGGCTAGAAGGCAGCTCAGAAGGCACCTGAGCCCAGAGAGGATACAACCACTGCCTTTAGGTCTTGGGAGGACTGACCTGTGGAAGAAGAATTAGCCATATTCTGCTTGGTCCCAGAGGATCAGGAGACAAAGGGGCAGAGAGGCAGTTTAGGGCTTGTTGTCAAGGAAGACCCCTGGCCATAAGGGCTGCCTCAAGCGGCCCAGGCTCCCCTTCTTTGGAGGTCATCAGGCAGAAGCTAAATGGCCCCTTATGGGAAGGGATGTTGAAAGGCTCCTGGGTCATGTATGAGGAGTGCTAGAAGCCACCCTTGCAACTGTGGAATTCTGAAAAATGTCCAGCACATACCTGATCAATAGTCCCCTTGGCAACCTCCTGGATGGGTGGGCCCCTAGTTCAAGACTTCCAGTCTTTAGGGGCGAGGCACTGCCTCCCACACACTGCTTTCACCATTGAGCCAAATCTGCATCTCTGCAACGAGCCACCACTGCCGCTGGTTCTGCTCACTGCGGTGGAACAAGATCCCTCTTCCCTGGGACAGCCCTTCAAAGACAGACATCCTGCCCCACTCCCCTCCCCGCACCCACCTAGGCTTCTCTTCTCCAGATAAACACCCCCAGGTCCTTCAGCCAATCCCTCGTCTAGCCCCATCACCCTCACTTGGACACTTTGCCCTTTAGGGAAAAGACAACAGGCCAGTCCCCTCCCCTTCTCTGGGTGCCAGGCCTCTCTCGGTATGGCCCGAGATGCCCTTAGCTGGTTCAGCTCTGCCATCACACTCCCTTTGAGCCCCCCAGATTTCATCGGGTCAATGGTCGTCCAATCACACTCTCCCACCCTGGACCTCAGCTCAAGCAGAGGACTTGGTGTTTTATCAATGAGTTCATATTTGTTATCAGTCTCTTATCTAGGTGGTTCACAAACATCTCATTAAAGCACCCTTCCAGGTAGCTTGTGCAGGTATACTGAGCCCCGTGCTGTAAACAAGAAAAACAAGGCTCTGAGAGAGGCATTGCATCGCCTATGGTCCCCCAACAGTAAAGGGGTAGTCCTCTCACTTAGGCCTCAGGCTTCCCTCCTGTTTTCTATCCAATAACTGGTCTTTCTACTGCATACATGATGCCCCTACCCTGTTGGGACTAAGGTTCACTTTGATACGGAAGAAACGCTTCCCTTTTTGTCTTTATTGGAGCTGCCTGTGACTTATCAGTGGAAGGAGCTGCCAGTGAGAATCCCCCTCTGCTAAGAGGATCCTGGGGCAAGAGAAGGGTCAGTCCCACAGCCAGGGTGAGTCAGAGGCAGGGGACTTGAACTCAGGTCTTCCCAAGCCCGCCTCTTATCCTCGACACACCACAGCCTCTAACGACTCCACTTTTACAATGTTTTCCTGTGAGGCCAGTATTATTTCCATTCCTGGTTTTTTTTTTTCAAAAGAGGAAAATGAGACACAGAGGATGGTGGTGTCTCACCCAAGGCCAGGCAGGTAGGAATCAGAGAAGCCAACTCAAAGCCTCTTCTCCCGATTCCCTCCCCCAGCCCTTTGGCCATTTGGCTGCACTGCCTGGCCAGGAGAGATGGCCCATGTGCTTCCCTTCCCAATTTCTGTTAGCAGGATGGGCTGCCTGAAGAGGGAATGAATGCGCCATCACCAAAGGTCTTTCTTCAGGACCAGAGTGGCTATTCACTAGTTGAGAGTCCCAGAGGGAGAGTTGTTTTCAGGTGGGTTGGATGAGAGTCCCCCAGAAGCACTGGATTCAGAGACTGTGGGGACCTAGTGAGGCCTGTAGCAGAGGCAGCCCATTTAGAATGTAATCTCCCTGGGGGCAGAGTCTGCTTCCTTTTATCCTTGAAATGTCTGCTATCTCCCTGAGGACTTAGCGGTTGTCTTTGGATGCCCATCCTGACCACCCTTCTATCACTGTGCCCAACACAGTGCCTGGCCCACAGGGTGAGTGGGTTTATCCTCGTGGCATTTAATCAGATTGAGGGCTAGGATTCCTCTGAGCCAGCCTGACTAGAAAAGAAATCCATCTCAGAAGATGCCATGGAGACGGCAGGCTCTCGAGCACAAAGCTGACGGGCCCCTTGCTCTCCAGGCCTACAGAGGGAGAGCCCAGCTTCTATAAATACCCATCTTCCCTCGTGCCAACGTTCAACCCAACTGTTTGTTCTAGTTTTTCCTGAAACTAGGCCAAGCGATCACCCGTACCAGCATCCCCAGCATGAATAGCAACGTTCCTGTCCTTGCAGATGCCTGACAGGGCTCAGCTACTCAGAAGGAAATTAAAACAGGGTGGGAGGTGGGGAGAAGGAAAGAGAAGGAAGGAGAAGAGAAGAGCTATTTACATACACCAACACCCAGATTGGTACCCACTGAGTTGGGCTCACAGAGGAAAAATCAAGGCCCTGAGGTGGCAAAGAGCTGAGGGTCCCAGATTTAGGGACCTCAGCAATCTTACAGGCCAGGGGTGGGGGACCTGCAGCCTCGAGGCCACACATGGCCCTCTAGGTACTCAAGTGCAGCCCTTTGGCTGAAATCATAAATCCTCTTCATAAAAGGATTTGTCCTGCAAAACTTGGACTCAGTCAAAAGGCCACGCTGAGGATCTAGAAGCTAGGCCAACGGCTTGATCCTATTTTAAAGATGAAGAAACTGAGTCTCAGAGGTGAAAGACTTGCCCAGTGTCGCACAGGTAGTAAGGAGAATCATGGGATCATGGATGGAGAACTGGAGGGGACCCATTTAGCCTCGTCAGAGGAGGCATCCTAGACCCAGGGGCTTGGCTGAGGACAAACGGGCAGTAATTGACAGAGCTCAGATTTGAGCCCAGGCTCTCTCAGCAGGTTTGGGCGGCATAGTAGGAGCATCTAGTGGTGAGGCAGATGGCCTGTGGTCTGGTATCCCTCAGGCTTGCCCCCTCATTTTGGTGAGCCTTATCTTTCTCATCTGTAAGACGGAAGGGCTGGTCCATAAGGTCCTGTCCAGCTTTACACGGGCCAGAGCATCCTCTCTGGGCCCTTTGCCTCTCTGATCAAAGGGAACCTGTGTCCAAACTGGGGCCTAGATCCCCAGGTTTGGGGGTGACCCCTCACTGAGCAGCCCCAGGCTCTTCGGTGGAGCTGACATTGCATTTGTCCCCAGAAGGAAATGCCACCCCCGTGCAGGTAATCAGCCAATGATCCGATGCCTCAGTACTGTTACCCCTATGGGGTGTATTGAACTCAGACCCCAAATCCTTTCAGGACTGAGGACTTGGCAGGTCTCAGCTCTCCCTGGGATGCCTCTTGGTGCTGCTGGCATACAGTAGGCACTTCAGAAGTACACCACATGTAACAAGAGCCATCATGGTCTAGTGGGGCATTAGGCATCGGAGCAATCTCTTACCCACCCTCGAGAACATGGGCACTTTAAGGGCATGAACGTCCCCAGCCTCCAGCACAGTGTTGGCCAGAGGTCCTTAATAGTGTGGACAGTGCCCATCATAGACTTAACACGAGGACCCAGGGCCAGCCCTCAGTGTGGTCATGGGCATCCTTTCCCTCTCAGGGTCACTGTCGAGGATCTGATCTCTCAAAAGTTCAGGGAAGATCAGGATCTGGTGCCTGGCTTTGCTGCGCACTGCTCTGGGGAACAGTCTGCGACTCACTTGCTCTGAGCCTCTGAAAAATGGGGATAAGAATCCTCACATTCCCTTCTTCTCGTCTGCTTCTTGCATTTCTTGTTCTCCTCCATCTTTCTTTTTCCTTCTTTATGTTATTGTTATGGTTGTTGTTGACACCAGCATCTGCGGCATTGAATAAGCTGAAATGAACTCAAGTCATTCCATGAAACAACCAAACAGAATGGCCCGAGGCCCCTCCTCATCGGCCTCCCAGCTCACAGCCTCTCCCTGAGGCTCTGGACCTGGCTCCCCTCCTCCCCCACCAGCCGCTGTCCCCAGCCCCCTTGCAAGAATCATTTTTGAAGTTGATCAATGAAACATGTTTTATGTAAGAACCAGATTCCCCAAGGGGCCGCATCTTTGGAGGCCTGGGGCCTGTCGGGCGCTTCATTAGTTCCACATAATGAACGAGTAGCGGGATTGGAGAGGTCTCGCTGGGAGAACGGTGTGAAAATTAGAGTCCGGTCTGCTCACTTCTAAAAAAAAGGTCGGGGGAGGGCTAGGGGAAATTGTAGATCTGCCCGAGAAAGCAGCTTCTCTGCTGAACAACTGGAGAGAGGCTGCACTAAACCTGCCTCCCCTGGATGCTGTCATGAAGCCCCAGGCAGGGCCTTTGCTGGGGGATGGAAGGCAGAGGCCACTGGCCTGCCCAAGAGGCTTCTGTCATCCACCACCACTTTGCCGGGGCTTTGCCTAATGTCACGGCTCCTGAAGCTCCCAAACAGAAAATAGCCGTTCTCCCACTGCCTCCAGAAAACCATGGCTGTGGCGGGTGGCTTCCAGGCTGGGCACTGAAGGCCTGACTCTTTCAACCAGGTCCCTTTCAGCTTTGGCCTGGGATAGGCATCTTTGTACCCTTGCCTGCTCCCAGGAGCTTACCCTAGTTATTGGCTATTGGCTCTTATTGACTCTCTCTCTCTCTCTCTCTCTCTCTCTCTCTCTCTCTCTCTCTCTCTCTCTCTTTCTCTCTCTCTTTCTCCATTGTTTATTTATTTGTGGTTTACCATTCTGTTTTTGGAGAGATTTCCCCAGGGCTCTAGAATCTATAAGGGCCTTGTGTCTGTGACCTCAACTTCTTCCAAGGAGTCCAAGTCATCCAGAAAATAGCTTGCAGACCCTGGATGAGAGTGGCTTCCTAGAGAGGTTATAGGCCAAGAGTATGTGCCAGTAAAAAGTTGAATTAGAAATGGAGTCTGATTCTGCACACAATATGAGACTTCTACAAAGAGAAGAGAGGATGGCAGAGATGGGAGGGGGCTGAGAACAGGGGATGGCAGGTCTGGGAAGGGCCTTAGAACACGGGATGTCAGAGCTGGGAGGAACTTTAAAAAGCACACTGAATTGAAAAGAATGTTAAGAAACCATCCAGTCTCATCTTTTCATCTTGTAGATGTGCAAATTGAGGCCCAGAGAAACCATGGATCTGGAGCCATGAGGGACCTTATCTAGTCTAAGGGCAGATTTGACAGCTGGGGAAACAAAGGCCAAGACAGTTCTGATGCCTGCAGTCAGTAGGAGAAGCAGCATTTGAAGCCACTGCTCTGCCTCTAGACCCACTGCTCCCCCCATTGCCCCTCCCCACCCCGAAAGGGTTTGCTGTCACTCACAGAGCCAGGACTGGGCCGAAATAGGGCCCAAGCCTGAGTCTTGATGCCAGGCTAGCTGTCTGTCCTTTCTGGGCCCTCCCAGGAGGGGGAGTTAGGACAGGATTTCAGGCTTGGCTGTCCCCAGGGGGATGGAGGCTCTGGAGGTCAGGGCCACTGTCTGCAGACTCACCCTCTCCCAGCTTTCATTTCCTCCCAACAATGATACAGTACCTGGCACATAGCAGGAACCTGAGGAACATTTGTTGAGTCAAAGTGGACTGACTCTCTGAAGCGTGTAAAACCATGGGCTTATGGAATTGGATCTGAGAAAGGCAGAGCCTGAAGGAAGGAATCTTGTAGACCACTCAGCCCAACCCCCACACTTGACAGAAGAACTCACAGAGGCTCCAATGGGGAAGTAACTTGCCCAGGGTCACACAGTCCAGCACCTCAGAGGCTCCTGCTAGGGGGCCACTCTTCCAAAGGAAGACATTTGCTCTCCAACTCTCTCAAATTAACTTGAATACTTTTAGAACTAAAACAAGGAAGAAAAACCCTGACAAGATCAAAGCTCCAGACTCTTTTTTTTCCCCTCATAAGTTCACACTCACCGTGGACTCCCCTGGGATCAGATCCCTGAAACCCTTTGTTCTATGAAAGCTGGCGCTGGTCAGACGGCCAAGGCAAACAGCACCCACTGGACCGGGGAAGGCAGCCTGTTGGGGCTCTGGGCTGGGGGGTCAAAGACCAAGCTGAAATTAGGGTAGGGCTAGCTAGACTCCCTCCAACAGGCTGAATTCAGAGGGCACGAGCATCAGTCGCATTCTTTCAGCAATGCCAGAAGAGCGGCTGCTTAGAAAGAAGGAGTGGAATTAGGAAGCTGCGGTGGGATGAGTCTGGCTGAGCCCCCTTTGGCTGGCCCACCCCACACTGTGGAGAGCAGGGCTGTCCTGGATGGATTCCCAGGCACAGCTGCCCAGAGGGCCTGGGCCTAAGCTTGTGACCTTGGGTAAGTGGCTTCCCCTGCAGGGCCAAAGTTCCCTCCTTCACAGTAAAAGAGAGTTTATTAGATTAGCCTTAAATTTCCTTTCAGTCACACACTGGAAAGAATGTTGGGTTGGGAGTCAGAGGACCTGGGTTCTAATCCCACCTCTGTCCTTTATCCCCCATCTGACCTTGGAACAAGTCTTTTAACCTCCCTGGGCCTCAGTTTCCTCATCTGTGAAATAAGCGGGTTAGACAAGATGGCCTCATTGGTCCTCACCAGCTCCAGTAGATGCTCTCCTATGACCTCGGGAAAGCAAGTCACTCAATGTGCTTTCATTTGTATGTCACCCGCCTTAGCTCTGGGCTCCCTCTCCCAGCCCATGCTCAGAGTCCACCAGGCTAGTGGAGTCTCTGAAGCAAAGCCAGGTCACCGCTGCCCTCAGGGCTCCAGGATGCTCTGGGGGGAGGGGCTGGTCGTAGCTGTCTCCTAATGCTATTGATGATGAGTCCCCATGCATCACATTCCCCAAACCAATGGACCAATGAGTGCAGCTTCCATTTTATCCATTTCAGGGATGAATACTTCAGTATCGACTTGCCCATTGATAGCTCTTCGATGTCATGGATGACCAATATACATCTCTTAGCTTTTATAAAGGGATACTTACCAAAAAGGGTCTGAAACCCTCTTAACCTTGGGAGTATGTTCTCTTCTATTCTTTCCCTCTATAAGGAGATTATGCTCAAGCTTCAAAGTATGAAACCTCCTGTCACAAGTTCACATCTAGGCATAGAAGCCTTAGGAGGAATAAAAATTAGCAATTCGGTCGGAGAGCCAGCAGCCGGCCTGATGAGCCTGCACTCATGCTTGGGACGTCTTTCCCGTTCTCTTCAGGGGCCCGATCTAGTGTTCCTCTGATGCAGCCCAGGTGCACAGGCTCAGCATCAGTTCTTTCTCCTTCCCCCACTTTCCCCAGCCCTGCCTCAAGTGAGCACTGCGAGTCTGAAGCTCAGATCCCAAGGGATGAGCCATCCATGGAAGAGTCATAGTGAGCTGCAGGAAAGGCATGCAGGGGACTCAGTTTCCCCCTGTGGATTCAGAGGTGGCCATGGGACAACCCCTGGTTCAGAAAGAAGCTCTTCTGGCCCACTGTTCTGTTGAGGCCTGCCTCCCACCTCTCCTGCACTGCACGGCTCCTGGCTCCTGGCTCCTGGCTTCCGGCTCCTGGCCAAAGACAAGGGAGCCCAGCCACTGAGCGAGCACTGTCTCTCCATCCTGATGGTGGCCTTGGCTCCTCTTTTCTTGAACTTTCCTCTCTTTCCTTGTCTTTTCTCAAAGCTCGTGTGCTGGTTATGCCCAAGGATCAATCCTGAAGGAAAGGAAGTGACTTTCCTCAGCTCCCACAAGCCATGGAGCAAAACTGGTGGTGTTTTCTTCCTGCTCTTCTTTAAGCTAACCAGGCAAGGAATGATCTGGAGTAGAGTGGCACTGTTCTGCCCTTCCCAAATATCCATAGTGCTCTTGCCAGAATCCACCATGGTTCAATCCAATTCAGTCTAGTTCAGTTCAAGCAGCATTTATGAAGCGGCTGGTGGGGGTGGGGTGGGGTGGGGGGAGGGTAAGTATCGATTAAATGCTTGGTGCTGTGCTGGGCTCTGGTTCTGAACGTCAACATTCCCTGTAAGCATACATCAGACTTTAAGAGCTGGCAACAATCAGTCAATCAACCAACATTTATTAAGCACCTGCTGTGTGCTGGGCACTGGCCTCTAAGGATTGAAAGTGAAATAGTGTAACTGGGGAAAAATACAAGACTAAATAAATACCTGAAAAAGTGAAAGAGTGCTTGCCCTCAGGGAGTTTCCATTCTGCTGAGGAAGAGAACATGTAGCTGTATAAGTGTAGTCTCTCCTTTGGGCTATTCCCTTAACTTACAGTACCATATGCAGGTTGAATTTCCAGTGGGAGGCTGCCACTTCAGCTAGATACCCACTTCTAACACTGTAGTCCATGGACCCCCATCAGTGTCCTTCCCACTAACATTAACCAGCCAGGAAAATCAGTTACTTCTTAGTGAAGACACTTACTAATATGGAACAGCAAAAACATTCCCCCCATAAGACTTCTCACAAGTACCTATGCTGGTTCACTGTCCACACTGGTCCAGTAACTCTGCTTCAAGGCTACATTGCTAACATGGGAGTGATAAGGCAAGAAAAATTACTTCTCCTCCTTCTTTGTAGGAGTCTCCTTCATAAGGAGCTAAGAATGCAATTTTCCCACATTAGAACTGCTGAAATTCACCCAGGGCTTAGTTATCTAAAGTCCCCAAGGATGCTTGTTTGTTTACTTATCCAGCCACCTTATTTCTCTTCTCAACTAGATCAGAAAGGGTTTGCCCCTCATGAGTGTATCGGGGCACAGAAACTTCTGTACAGTTAAGTTCAACATCTCATTACAACTTCTGGTCCAAGATCAACACTCCTACGTGCATAGATGCATACAAAATAAATATCAGGTGATGTCTTGAGGGAAAGCATTTGGAAGGACCAGGACCAGAAAAGTCCATGTGTACAATGGAATTGGAGCTGGGATGTTTTCCAATGGACCAGGCAGGATAGAGAGGGAGAAAAGGGAAGACCAACAAAATTAGTGGTTTGCCCCCTGCCTCCCATTCCAAATTACATTGCCAAAATGTCACGTTTATTGTTCTTCCAAGAGTGATTTCTACTGAAGATGCCACAGCATCATAGTTTTGGCTTTTGAGATCTGTGGGGAAAATGAGAGGAAACTGAATCTCTCTGGCTTTCAGTTTCCCCTTCTCTAAAGGAAGAGGGTTGGACTGAGCAATCCCTAAGACTTCTTGTAGGTCTGACAGTCTATCTTCTCTATTCCAACATTCTGAGTTCAAAGGTCCCTCACAGATCCAGAGTTTCAAGCTTTAAGGTCATTCGCAGCTCTGACATTTTCTATTCCAAAGTCCCTTTCAGCTCTGAAATTGTGTTCAAGGTCCCTCTCAGCCCTACAGTGCTATGTTCTGTGTCCTCCTAGTCTTAAGGTTCTAAGGTTCCTTCAAGCTCTGACATTCTATATTCTAAGGTCCCTCCAAGTTCTGGCATTTGCTGCTCCATGATCTACCATCCTCCCCAGTTCTATGGTTTTCTATTTGGTGTTCTAAGGGATTGTCCAACCTTAGCATACTATCATTGTCTGTGGTCTTGTGACAGGGAGCTCTGCCCTGAATGAGACAGCTTCTCGGCTCATGGACCAGTCAGGGTTTCCAGGACACATGCCATTTTTAATGATTTTACATCTTGGTTGTTTTCAGCTTTTTTCAAAGGAAAAATACCAAACAGAAATTTTCACAAGGGTTGCCAGTCCAGATGTGCATTCTTAGGCCTTGTTTTCCTTGGCAAAACCTACCAACTTCTCATGGTCACTTGGGCTATAGATTTCTTTTTGCCAGAATCGAGGTCAAAACAGAGCTCAGTTATGAATATGTATATACATATATATATGTATATATATATATATATAATTTTACTAGTGGTCCTTAAAAAAGATTTACTGCTAGGGAGATTTCCCCTTAAGTCAGAAGTGCTCAAGGGAAGCATTAGCAGAAGAAATATTTTGAAAGGGTTCCTGCAGTTTTCAGTGCAGAAATTAGCTACCTTGAAAAATCCAAAGAAGTCTGGTCCCATGCACCCCAATCTGTCAAACACACCTGTATTGAACACACAGATTATTGATATTCATTGATCATGCCTTCTTGTTACAGCTGCTACAAATATAAAATTTTGGTTGGAATGACTTCAGTTGGCATGAAATATTTTTGCCTTTGAGCCAGAGAGGTTCATCTCATGCTATTTGGGTCTATGTGCTGGGGAAAAACATCATCCTGACTCCAGAGGTGAAGCTGTTACTAGAATCAGTGCAGAGTTGAAACATTCTCAACCTTACCACTGACCTTCATCTCTCCCTAAAGGTAGAGAGAATGCAGCATTACTGGAGACACTATTTCATACTCCCACTTTAATTGCGCCTCAGGATTGCTAAAGCTCACAACAGCCCTGCAGGGTGGGTAATACCCCAGAGGAGGAGACTGAGGCTTGCAGAAGAAAAGTGACTTTCCCAGAGTTGGTGCTGGAACGAGAATCGGCCCTTGAGCTTTTTCCCACTGAAATGCCAGGACTTCCCCCTGGAATGGATAACTCAATGTCTGATAATTCCCAGTTTTTAAAGAAGATCAATTGGGGGCCATTTCTTTCATGACCAAAGGATTCTTCCTTCTTCCCAAATACGTCCTGCAAATATCCAGGACACCGAGTTCATCTGGAGGTCATTTCAAATAGAATAGCTGGGCAAGTGGATATGGGAACTGAAGGAAAAGAGTCCCTGAGAGTTGAAGATCAACTAGGGACAAAGACGAAGCTACAAAGAGAACAAAGAATATTGATGAGAAAATAGGATTCCACTTTTCAGGACTGCCTCCATCCATCCTCCTGCCCATCCATCTGGCACCCACCAGTTCCTCTGTCCATTCATTCATCCAATGATCCATCACTCCACCCAGGCATCCATCCATCCCGCTACTATGCCTCTGTCCATCCATCCATCCATTCACTCATTTGCCTCTTCTATAAAAATATCTGTTCATCCACGCATCAACTAAGTGATAGAGAAGCAGTCACAAGGACCAAGGGAAAAGATCCACTGCCAGAGGAAGACCAACTAGACAGGAAAGCGAAGCTCCTAACACAGGCAAAAGCCATCCATTAAAAATAGGGAGGGACAGGAATCAGAGTTGTGATTTCGTTGACATTGAGGAAACACCATCTACCAGTGCAGGTCAATGCTGTCACAGCAATTTATGAGCTTACAGAATTGCCTGGAACATCGAGGGGTTGGGCGACAGTTTGTGTCAGAGGTGAGACCCGGATCTTCCTGGCTCTGAGGCCAGTTCATTATCCACTGTGTCACCCTGCTTCTCAACAACAAAAACAGCAAACAACAGATTCAGATTTTTAGGAATGCCTCCATCTATAAATCTGTTGATCCACTCCTCCATCTGTCCATCTAGCCAGCCATCTTTCAATCCATTTATCTATCTGTTGATTTTATTTATCTACCTATCACTCCATCTACCCATACATACATTCGTTCATACACTCATTCTTCTTTCCAAACATCCATCCATCATTTGTTCATAGTTTGTCCATTTTCAAAGTTAATTGACAGCTTTTGTTTTTATATCACTGGTATTTCTCAGTATGTCCTCCCCCTCCCCACCCAGAGAGTCAGTCAAAGAAAAAGAAAGATGAGGGAAAAGTAGCTGAGCAAAACTTGTTAACTCTAACAGTTTGTGTCGTGTTCTGCACACATTGGAGGTGTGTTCTTCTAGATCTTCTTTGGGATCTGGCTTGGTTGTTACAGTTACACGGCATTCAGTTCTATTTGGCTACTATTAGTTTCATTTACATTATTGGAGCCCCTGTGTATATTATGTTCCTTGTTATGCTTACTTTATTTTGCATCAGTTCGTATGAATCTTTCCATTCTTCTCTGTAGCCTTCATATTTTTTATTGCATATATGTGTCGCAACTTATTTAGATCTCTAATCGATGGATACCTACATTATTTCAGGTCTTTGCTACTACAAAAATTGCCGCCATAAATATTTTGCTGAATATTTATCTTTGATCTCTTTGAGGTATATGACTGTTGTGGGACCTCTGGGTCAAAGGGTATGGGTATTTTGGCCATTTTCTTAGCATTGGTTCCAGGCTTTCTGGAATGGTTGGATTAAGTCACAGCCCTATCAACAGGGGACTGTCATGTCCGTCTTTTCCCAGTCCCTCCAACACTGGCCACGCCCATATTTTATCAACTTTATCACTTGGCTAAGTGCAAGGTGAAACTTTAGGCTCATTTTCACTAACATTTCTCTTGCTGTTAGTGATTTGGGGTAGTTGTTCATGTGGTTGCTAATAGTCTGAAATTCTGATTTCAAGATCTGCTCATTCAGGCTTTTATTTTCATATGCCCTTCATTTACATGATCTGTGGACTTGTTACAGCCCCTTTCTCCAACACCTCCTACCTCAGGGAGACTAGAAGCCCCTTGAGGATGGGGACTGTGTCATCGGCATCTTTGCATCCTCAGCACCATGCACAGGGCCCCTGAATGTAGCAGGGCATAATCAAGGTTTATTGGACAGAATCTTAGTTTCTCTAACTCTGATTCTCAGAAGAGACTGTAGTGGTCATCTCATCCAATGTCCCCCACCCCCAGCTCCTACAGCATTCCTGATAGGGACCCATCTTGTCTGCTTGCATACATCCAGTGATGGAGAGATCATTAACTGACAAGGTTGCCTCTCTGTCATCGGGCAGTTCTAACTGTTTGAATGTTTTTTCTTCTATTAGTCTGAGGACCCAAAGACTTGCCAAAAGCTGCTATTCCCTCATTTTCTCAAGGTCTTCCCTTTCCCCCCTGGCAGCAGCAGGCAGGAAGGCGGGGCTGTGCTGGGTGAGTGCAAAGCTCCAGGACCACTGCAATGCCTATGAGCGAGACCACTGGGGCTGGCGTTGTTTTTGGCAAGGGGGCAGGCCTCCTGCTCGGGGGATTGGGACGGAGTCCAGACAAAAGAAAAAAAAGGAAGGCCTCTGCCTCAGGGAGAGTCTGGCGGCAAAGCCAGCAAGAGCTCCTTGGGCCAGATGGCTTCCCAGGCCTGACCAAAGTCTGGGCCTCAGCTTCCTGCGGCCTCGTCCTTGATGGTTAACGAGCCCCAGCTGTACCAACTACAGCCCACTCAGAGGCCTATCCCTCCCTCCCTGCTCCCTCCTCAACCCTCCCCAACACCCGGCCTGTCTGCTTGCCCTCACCTCCTCTGCCCCTCACAGGGAAACAAGAAGCAGGAACCCTATGCCTCCCCTCCCCCAGGATGCTGTACCCTGGGTCCTCACGGGCCTGACTGGGGTGAGAATCATGATAAGACTGAGCTGATCCGAAACATCAAGGCAAATTCCATCTTTTACAGGTGTGGAAACAGAGGTCCACAAAGGTCCAAGGTCACACAGGCAGAGAAGTTCCCACCCAGGTTGTGGGCTGAGGAATAGGTGTTGATTAGGGAAGGCTCTGGGTTTGGGGGCATGGACATCTGGGGCTGAGTTTCAGCTTTGCTGGTGACTTGCTATGTGAACATGACAATCCTCCTCCTAGACCTCACTTCTGTCATTGGTCAAATGGGGTCAATGTGATGTGCACCCCCTCCCTCCAAAAGATTCTACGATTGTGAGGATAAAAAAATATGATGCATGAACAGGGAGGGAGGAGTCATGGGGTGGGGCAGGGGTGGGGAAGGGAAGAAGAAGAGGAAAGCTATGGACCAGCAGTCACTACAGTAGGCCTGATCATGAGCTGGGAAGAGGAACCTGGAAGCCCTTTGTGTGATGCTACTTGGCAGTGTGTGGTGTTGGTACCCATCCACCTTCCTGGGGCTTGGTTTCCCCATGTGTGAAATGGAACAGCTGGTCTAGAGGGCTTCTGGGGTCCCTTCTAGCCTGGATCCAGGAGCCTATGACTCAACGTGGGAGTGAAGGAGATGGAGCCAAGGTCTAGAACTCAGGGACTGGGGAGATGGAGGTGCCCTCAAGAAAAAAGGAAGTGAGCTAGAGGGAGGGGTTTGGGGAGAAATGATCAGTTTCATCATTTGAGGTGTTGATGGATATTGAGATTGAGGTTTTAGATGGACAGGTGGAAATGTGAGCCTAGATCTCCAAAGAGATGCCCATAGAAGGCATAGGTGACACCAGCCCAATGGAGATGGGGGGGGGATGGAGGGAAGGAGGGAGAGAGGGGGCAGGGAGGGAGGGGAAGAGAGAGGGGGGAGGAAGGGAAGGAGAGAGGGAAAGAGAGAGAGAGAGAGAGAGAAATGAAGAAGAAGAAAAAAGGGCCCAAAACATCCTAGAGGGACACTTTCATTAAGAGCAGCAAAGGAGAAAAGAGAGGGAGAGGGAGAGAGAGAAGGAAAAAGAGGGAGAGGGTGACAGAGAAATGAAACCAGGAGAGAATCATTTCTTTGGAATCAAAAGAAGAGGGGGCAGCCACCAGTCTTAGATGCCAAAGAGAGGTCAAGGAAGAGGAGGAATGAGAAGAGGCCACTGGGTGAGTGGCCTGTTTGGCCATTGATGACCCCAGAGGGAGCTTTTCAGTAGAGGGGGGCAGGGAAGTTTGGGAACAATAAGTGAGAAGAGACCCAGGGTCAGCAAACAGCAGGTGCTCACATGTGTCTAGTTAAGTCCATGCTCAGGGCTCTTTTAATCAAAATAAATAAATGAGTTCGGAGCTTTGTGCTAATTTCATTAACATGCTCCGACCCAACTGATCTCACAATCTCTCCCCTTCAGCCCCCTCCGTCCTCCCTCAGGCTCCTCCCTGTGCCTGTGGCCCCACTACTGGCCCTGCCTCCTCCAACCTTCTGACCCATTACCAGGCCCTGTCAGTCTGTTCTGCTCCTCTCTTCCAGGTGTGTCCTCCTCTCTCTCTTCCCAAGGCCACCATCCAGTACAGGCCCTGATTACCACTCACCTGAAGCCTTCCTGCCTCTACCCTCTTCCCTCCCAGTCATCCTTCACACGCTGCTCACGCTTTCTGATGCATTGATTGGGTCACATCACTCCTCTACTCAAAAATCCATCTTTGGCTCCATGCTGCTCACCAAGCATGGCATTGAAGGCCATCCACAATCAAGCTGCTCCCTACCTTTCCAGCTTTATCTCATATAACTCTCCCCAACACACCTTGTCTCTAGTCAAACTGGCCTGCCCTGTCCCCCAAAGTATCCCTTCAGGGTGCTCAGGGACCTGCATTTGAACACCACTGACTCAGGCTCCCTCAGCTACATAAACTCTTCATCCCCTGCACATCGTACACAGGTGTACACTTCATCACCAACCCTTAAAGGGCCACCTTCCAACCACCAACTCTACTAATTACCAGCATCAAGAGACTGATAGACCCTCATAACCTGGGTGGGAATGCACTATTAAGGGAAGCTGAGAACCTTCTTGGACTCAGGGAAGTCATCTGTCTCTCACATCAGAGATCCCCGAAGTCCGATAGCTGACCAGCTAGAATACATCCTAAGGAAGGCAATCAGCATGGCAGAGGGTCTGGGCACCATGCAATGGGAAAACTAGTTGAAGAAATTGGGGATTCTTGACCTAGAGAAGAAAAGACTCAAGGGAGACACGATAAGTGTCTTCAAGCATTGAAAGGCCACCATGTTGAAGAGCAACTGACTTCGTTAAGCTTGGCCTCAGAGCAGCACAAAAGGCATTGGGTAGAAATTCAAGGGAGGCAAATTTGGCTCTGAAAAAGGAAAAGCTTCCTAGCAGTGAAGCTTATCAAAAGTGAAGCAGGCTGCTGTGGAGGTAGTGAGCTCCCCATCACAATAGCTCTTCAGGTGGAGCCTATGGGACCCTTCTCATGTACAGGGGCCATTTTTACTCTGAATCTCTGCTGAGAAGAGTAGAGGCCAGGTGTAGGTGGATGGGGTGGGTGATGCTGATGCCTCTAAATACATGGCCCAGGTGTCTTCATGTTGCTAAGGGGTGGGACTTCACTTTTGGGAGTGAGACAGAGCCAGGCACACCCAGAGCAGAGGGCCCAGGATAGCCCCCTCCCTGTTTTTGCCATCCTCTGGCAAGGCCTGAGTGAGCCTCGGCAAGGACCGCCCCAGGACTGGGCTAGGGAGGGAGGCCAGGAGCACTTTCATCCCAGGCAATCCCACCCATTCTTGTTTCTCAGACAACAGTGAAGAGAAGGACCCTCCCGGAAAAGAAATATTTAGGCTGTTGGGCCTTGGGACAGCCAGCATCCAGGGAGGTCCTGGGAAGGGAGTTCATAGGCCACACTCAATATTTCAGTGGCTCCCTTGGGTGGTCAGATACATGGGCTCTGTGTATCTGTGCCAAGGTTGGCACACAGGCCTACAGGCCAAGGACAGCCAAGAACCCAGGGGTCACCTAAGCCAGCCCTACGCCTGGGCACAGATGCCATCCACAGCAGCCTCAGGTGTTCGTGGGAGCTGGAAGGGACCTCAGAGGTGACTAAGTCCAAGCCCTTGCCACTTTACGGATGAGGTCACTGAGGACCAGAGAAGTGACTCACCCATGACCAACCAGGAGTTGAATCCAAATCCAGCACTCTTTTCACTATGCCCCTATAGTGATGGGGAGCTCATTACTTCTCAAAGCAGCCCATTTAGTTCTGAGATGCCTCAAACTGTGACCCAGGCCTTCCCTATCAGGAACTGAAATCTGCCTCCTGGGCCTTCTCTTCACTGAGGGCCCCCCCTCCACTGGGGGTTATGTGCAGAAGAGAAGTAGCCTGGTTCCAGGTGCTCCCAGAGGGAAGAAGAGGGACAAAGCGGGGACTGGGGGAGAGCTTCCATATCTACTACTTCCTGGTGCTTCTCTCTTCCAAATCACACCAGCCCTGAGGACCTGCCCCCTTGGGATCTTCCTCGATGGAAGGGTCTATTGAGCAAAGTCACTTCTGATACAGCCCCTGCCTGGTTATAGGTTAATAGGCCTGGTAGAAGGAAATGTCAGAGCTGGGAGGGAGCTTAGAACAGGGAATGGGAGAGCTAGGAGGGAGCTTAGAACAGGGAATGGGAGAGGTAGGAGGGAGCTTAGAATGGGGAATGTTAGAGCTAGGAGGGAGCTTAGAACAGGGAATGGGAGAGGTGGGAGGGAGCTTAGAACAGGGAATGTCAGAGCTGGGAGGGAGCTTAGAACAGGGAATGGGAGAAGTGGGAGGGAGCTTAGAACATGGAATGGGAGAGCTAGGAGGGAGCTTAGAACAGGGAATGGGAGAGCTGGGAGGGAGTTTAGAACAGGACTGGGAGAGGAAATTAACAACCACCTAGTCCAGCCTCCTAGTTTTACTGAGAAGGTAACTACAGCGCAGTGTGGGGCAGTGACTTGTCCGAGGTCACACAGTCGGAAGTGAGCCGGTCCCCCAGACATGATAAGCAGCAGCCCCGTTGCATTCATGTTGCCGCTAACAGCTCCGGAGGCTGCTCGGGGCCGGCCTGACGCCACCGACACATCAGATCCTCAGAAAATGCAGCTCACGGACAGTTTGCCCAGCCCCCAGCCCCCACTGGGGTTGAGCTCCCAGGCACTGGAGCGGGTCTTGGGTCTGCTCTGTCCATCGTCCCTCAGTCTCCCCCAGCCGGTGATCTAGTGTCATACCCGGATCCAGAAAGTGAAAGACAAGGATCACAGCCTCACCACATACCCGTGCTGCAGGTATTTCTATCTCCATTTCACAGATGAAGAAACTGAGGCCCAGAGAGGCCCTCTGCACATCAGAGGCCCTGCACCAACGTGCTTCTCTTTCATTCCCAAACGGGCATTTGCAATGAGACGTCATCTGGAGTCATATTTGGATGTCGAGCACTTTCCTCCAGTCATTCAACAACCGAGTCACCACCAGCTGGGCAACCTTGGGCGAGTCACTGGCTTGCTGTGGCCTCAGCCTTCACCTCTGAACCAGCTCTCTCCAAATCCCTTCTGGCTCCAATCCCTACGACCTGCGCTCTGATCTGCTACCATTCTCACCCTTGCTAAAACTTGGGATTCAGGCTCATCGGGGCCTCTGGCCAGAGCGCTTGAGTTTTTAGGAGAATGCTGCCCCCTCGTGGGGACTGCAATACATGCACCTAGCGTCCCCTCCAATGTTGGACTCCGTACACATCGGGTATTGTGTGTTGGGGCATCGTACTGGGGGTTGGAGGTACAGAGACGGCGTGAAGCTGTCCGTGCCCCCGCCCCGGAAGTCAGGCATCCTCCCCACCCTCAACAACTGGAATTATCATCTGGGGCAGCCCCATCCTTTTACATAGAAGGACTTGAGTCTCAGCGACGGTGAGGAAGAGGTGGAAGTGACTCGAACAAGGTCACAGAGCATCTGCCAACAGTAACTCACACTTCTCTGGCCCCTCGAGATCTTCCACATAACAGCTCTGCTAAACGAGAAATGTAAGTCTTAGCAGTCTTACTCACCGATGAGGAAATAGGCTCAGCAAGGGGATGGCCTCCTAACCCTAGACCCCTTGAACCCAGGTCTCCTGCCTCCAATTCTCTCTTGGAGCAGAAAAGCAGAAATGAAGCTTCCTGACACAGACTCTCATTTGATTCTTACAACAGTTGTGGGTGGGAAGTAGACAAGGGATTATTTTCCCACTTTACAGGGTGGAAGAACTGAGATCCATCCTAGAAAAATGAAGTCTGGGTGGGATGGGGGAGTGGGAAAGGTGATTACTCTCTTCAAGGATCTGAAGCTGGTGGGTGTGCGTGGTGTGTGTGTGTCTGTGAATGTGTGTATATGTGAGTGTATATGTGTGTATGTGAGTGTGTATGTATGTATGATATGTGTATATGTGTGTGTGGTGTGTGTCTGTGTGTCTGTGTCTGTGAGTGTGTGTGTATGTATGTGTGTATCTGTGTGTATGTGTGTATGATATGTGAATATGTGCATGTGTTGTGTGTGTGTGTGTGTGTATATGTGTGTGAGTGTGTATAAAAGGATTAAGGTTTATTCTGCTTTGCCCCGAGCTATGCCAGGAACTCAGAGAAGTGATTTTCAGCTCCCTGGAAGAACATTTCTTCACAGTGAAAGGTGTGCCCAGGTGGACTGGGCTGCCTGACAGGTAGTGGGCTGCCTGTCGGTGGAGGTCTTCAAGCAGAGGCTGGATGCTCGCTTGTCATGGGGGGCTGTAGGGAACTCTTGGTCTCTAGCAGGACTCTAGAGGACTATAGGCCTCTTCGGTGCCTCTATTCTGACACGTTAGGATGGCAGGAACATATCAAAGGCTAGACAGGACTCAGAAGCGCCAGAGCCCAACTCCAGATGAGACCAAGAAAAGGTCAGAGATCCAGAGATTTAGGACTTGAAGGAACTCTCCTCTTCCTCCCCTCCCATCCTACAGATGGGGGAACTGAGGCACAGAGAGGGGACGGGACTTAGCATGGATCATGTGGGAAGTAAGGGGCTGAGCTGAGATTCAAACCCAAGCCCTCTCCTTTCACATGCCCCTCAGTGCAGTCATAGGATCACATGTCTAGAACTTGAAGGAACCTCAGAGGCATATTGTCATTCAACCTCCTCATTTTACCAAGGAAGAAACCGAGGCCAAGGGAATTAAGGGACCAGGTCTTGTCTAGGGCCACTTGGTGTATTTGAAAGACTGCAGACGCAGAAGATGAACCTTCCTGTCCGGGCCTGGGAGCATCCTCCTGCCTGGGGATGGGCCAGGCCGGCCCTCTCTTTGTGGCCTTTTCTTACACAAAGCAGACCTTGCCAGGCCGTGCCCGCAGCAAACACCACATCGATCTAACCAATAGAGAAGCAGTTCTGGCAGCATTGCCCTCCTGGCCTCGGGAGCCCGACTGTCGGGCAACACCTGCCTGGCGGCCAAGCCCCCAGCCCTCCTGCCTTGCTGGTGCTGTGTGTCTGGTGCTATAACATCCTGTGCCAGAGCCATAAGAGGCGGCTGGGGGAGGAGGAGACAGACTGGCCTGGAGTCAGGAGCACCTGGGTTTGAATTTCACATGGAAGGGGGCTAGCCTGTTCTTTCTAGTTCTCAGTTTCTTTCTCTCTATGTTGAGGCAGAAGAGATTAGAAACCAGATCTCCCAGTCTGGGGCTCTTTCTGAGGTACCAGACTGATGCCTTAGAGTAAAATGGTCTTGTTCTCATTAATTCTGGGCTTTCGTATGTGATCCAGCAACAAAGCAAATATTCTTACTGGGATTTAAAATGCTGCTTGCTTTATTAAACCAAGGCTTTGGTTTAGGTTGAGGGAAGAACCCTGCAGTGGGCATTGGGAGACCTGGAACCTGGTCCTGATTCTGCTCTTGATTCACTGACCTTGGGCAAGATGTCCTTCTCTGGGCTTCCTGTGTGCAGAGAAGGGGCTAGAGCAGGTAGAGCAGGTCACCCAGGGCCCTCCCAGCCCTGCAGTTCTTTGTCCCAACTATCCCCTACCCCAGCTCTGCCATTTCCTATTCCCAGGTCCCTCCCAACTCTGCCAGTCACAGTTCTAAGCTCCCTCTCACCCCTGCCATGCCCTGTTCCAAGGGCCGTCCCAGCTCTGACCTTCTCTGCTCTAAGGCTCCTTTTAGCTCTGATGTACTATGTTCTCAGGCCCCTCCCAGTCAGACATTCTCTATTCTAAGCCCCCTCCCAGCTTTCCCATTGCCCAACGCTCCCTTTAGGCAGACATATCCCTCGTCTCTACCCTGGAGAAGGCTTTGCTGCCCTCCTTCTCTTGGGCCTTGGAATGAGATCGGTGTCAGCAGCTGGGCAGGCCCAGCCTCTCTCCCCATCAGGCTTTTGTCCCGATGTTTCTGGTTCTCTCCCTCCTGGACAAGCCCCCCCCCCCCGCCCCCCGCCAGCTCTGGCATTCTCTGTTCTAAGCTCCTTCCAAACACGACTTTTTATGGTTCTTGGTTCAGGAGATAACAGTGCTGGGGTTCAAGTGAGTAAAAATGAGCCACATTTCCCTAGACCTTGACCTCCTTTTCTGCCTATTTCCTGGTCAAGCATATATATGGTGTGCACATAAACACCCCAGGTACACGCGCACGCACACACGCACACGCACACACACACACACACACACACACACACACACACACACACACACGTGCGCGCTCGCGCACACACGCATAGCTGACAGAGGCCAAGGAGGGCTCCCATGGTGGTTTCTCTCTAAGCTCTGGACGGTCAGGATACAGGCCATTAGCCGGTTCAGCTGAGTTGGATGGCCGTGCCTGGGCTAAGGTGTGGTTGTGTCTGACCGTCAGCAGGTGGCGGCCTTCCCCAGCATATGAAGCCCAGAGACCTCTCCACAGGATGCTTGGTAAGTGGTGGGACAAAGAGGGCTCACTTTTCCCTTCAGGAGAAGTGGGCAGCTAAGAAAGGTCTTTCCAGGGTTTTTAAGGAGTGTTGAGGACTGTGCCTTGCCTGACTCTCAGGCTCACCAAGTTGAAGCAGGCACCCAGCTCTACCCCCTGTGTTCAGAGGGAGCAAGCTTCCTTCCCTTGGGCCTGAGACCTGGGGTGAGGGGCTGCTTAGATGTGGCATGGTGCATACGCACACGCACACACACACACACACACACACACACACATACTCATACAATTTCCTGCGTCCTGGTCTCCACACTCCCTTTGGCCAATGCCGTGATAGAGAAGGCACAGTGGTCTGAGTGTGGGTCATCTTAGTGATACATGAGGGCATTACCAGTCTGTGCCATGCATGGTAGTGCATATGGTACATGTAGCGGGGAGCTGTGGTGTGAGCACATTGTATTGTGAGTCTATGTGGGTACGCTTGTGGGTACGCCGTCCTTCACACTTCGAATGTTCTCCTTCCTTCCCCCTTCCCCTCGGATTGGTTTTCTTCTGAGTCTCAGCTCAGCCGCTACCTTTTTCTTGGGCCTTCTTTGGCCCCCACTGCTGCTGCCTTCTGGTCCAAGGTGACCATAACTTTAATTTTTATGTTGTGCCCTTCCACACTGTCTCCCCGGTGGATCGTAAGCTTTTGGACAGCAGAGACTGTTTTCAATTGTCTTTGTAAGCCCGGTGATTGGCACAGTGCCTAATACAAAGTAAGAACCTGACAAATGCTTGAGATGTGCGGTTGACCCAGCGGCACAAGTGCTGGGTCTGGCATCAGGAAGACCTGCCTCAGATGCTCTAGCTTTGTGACCCAGGGTAAGTCATTCGACTTCCATCTGCCTCCATTGCCTTACCAGTAAAATAAAGATCATAGTAGCACATACCTCACAGAGCTGCTGTGGGGCTCAAATGAGTTACTGACTCCCAATGGACCAGTGCCAAGACCCTTCCCTCTCCAAGCCTCGGTCTCCTCTAAGAGGCCTTGAACTGATCTGTCTGCATTCCCACCAAATCCTCGACTGCCAGACTCCACCTCCCCCATTTACTTACTCCCTGAGCTCCACTTGTGGGTAAGAAAAAAAAGGCATCTCAAGGACCAGCAGCCACCCCGTCCTCCAAACAGCAGGGGACTCTGGGAAACTCCAGCTCAGGCAACCAGGAACCAGCAGAAATCCTGGCTGGGGAGCCAGCAGGCCCAGATCAGCCCACATATTGTCACTGAAGGCTATTATTATTATCGCTAATATTAGCTGGGATGCCAAACAGCGTGGGAGGAGGCTGGGACTCAGCTAGACATCCTCCAAACCCAAGCAGTCTGTGCAGACGGGCACATGGAGGAAGGGTGCTGTGGTAATGCTTCGAGGCCAGTTGCCTGGGCCCCAGGGCCCTGTGATCTGAGCTCCTCTGGTTCCCAGGCATCCAGAGGGAATCAAACACTCTCAGGTAGGGATAAGGCCCTCCCTGGAGGAGGCCCTGGCCTTGAACTCATCAGCCTAATAAGACTCCGCAGGCCTCAAGAGCCCAAGAACTAAGGAAAGCCCACTGAACAGCCAGGAAGGTGACAGTCTGTGGGTGGAGCCGGTCTTCCAAGAGCTTTGCTTGACTCCTCCGCCAAGGGCTAGTGCTTTCTCTTCTCAACTCCCTGGCCTTTATGGCATGGGCATTTATGTAGGAGAGGCTGTTGGGCAGGGAGCAGAGAGAAAGACAGAGAGGTCTTTGTTCCCTTGCTGTTTCTGACACAGCCTGGCTGTGTAACCCCAGGCAATGCTCTAGACAGCTCTCTAAGACTGTGAAAGCACAGAAAAGGTGGCACACTGTATCTGCAGGAGGAGTGTTCTCACCTGGGAGTGCCCAACATCCATGGGATCATAGGTTCAGTCCCTGATGTCTTAGGTATCTGTATCTGTGTAGAAGTCGATCTAGACCTAGCTAGGTACCTAGACAGATACAAATATCTACATATTTGTAAATGCTATATTTCTATTTCTAGACAGATAGACCAAGGCCATATTTTCTGTCTGAATGCCAGCTGCCTCCAGGAGACTTAGAGTAGGCACTTCTTCATTGATTGACTGTCTCGATGCCTGGAATTGAGAAGATCTAGCTTCCTCACCTTCACCTGCCACTGACCTACAGTGTGATTTTAGATGACGAGATTTACTCCTCTAGTTTTGGGATTTTTCATCCCTAAAATGAGGGATACAGATGAGATGGTCCTGAACATTCCTTCCTAAAAGTCTGAGCCTGGCTGAAAAAATGTGAAATCAACTAAGGTCTCTAAGCTTAATGTCTAGAGGTCAGAAATGTCATCATGTCCAGGGTTCCAGGTTTAGGAAAATGCTGGAGGCAGGAGCCTGGAGCAAGAGCTCCCACTGGAGTCTCCCTTTCTCTTCATGTGCAGAAGCACTCCCCAGGCCTCCACATCCCTTGGGGCTCAAGGAGCCCAGAGACTTAGGAAGCAACTAAGCCGCAAGGCAAAGCCATCTGGGAACTGCTGTTCCTTCCCCAAAGGATCCTTACAGTTATGGAGGAATCATCATAGCATCAAATCCTCAGTCTTGAGCTGGACAGGACCTCGGAGGCTGTCTAGTCCAACCCATCTTTTGGCCAAGGTCACACACCAGCATGACTTGAACCCGGGTACTGTAAGCCCAGAGCCAGTGGCCAACACACACTAACTTCAGCTAAGACCTACAGACTGCTGGAGAAGAGTGGCCTGCCTGCTTGTCTTCCCCTGACCTTTACTGGGGTCCTGTGACTGACTGATATAGGCTTCTTCCTCACCCTCGGCCCTTGGGCCTAAAGCCCAACCCTGGTTTTCTACCAGGTTCCTTCATTTCTGAGGCCCTGGCTTTCTCCTCCTCTAGCAGACTATTAATTGTTCCTCTTGCCACAGTTCCTTCCCTTTGCAGTCCATGCTCCCCCTGGCTGCCACAGTGAGCTTCCTAAAGCATAGTCACTCCCTTCCTCTGGACCCACCAGTGGCTCCCCATTGCCTCTAGGCTTGATTCCTAAAGGGCAGGGAGCTCCTAATTTTTATCTTTCCACTCCCAACAAGCAGCAAGGTTGCCAGGAGGGGAAAAGAGCACAGGAAGAAACATTGTGTCATAGTGGACATGCATCATAAGGACACTTACTCTGAAGCCCTTTCCAGGCCTGACATCCCCTGTTCTAAGATCCGTCTCAGCTCTGACATCCCTGTTCTAAGGCCCCTCCCAGCTGTGACATCCCCTGTTCTAAGGCCCTTCCCAGCTCCGACACCCCTTGTTCTTAGGCCCCTCCCAGCTCTGACATCCCCTATTCTAAGGCCCCTCCCAGCTCTGACACCCCTTGTTCTTAGGCCCCTCCCAGCTCTGACATCCCCTGTTCTAAGGCCCCTCCCAGCTCTGATATTCTCTGTTCCAAGGCCCCTCCCACCTCTGACACCCCCTATTCTAAGGCCCCTCCCAGCACTGGCATATCCTGTTCTAAGGCCCCTCTGACATTCTTTGTGCTAAAGCCCTTCAAGTTCTTTCCTTCTTGGACTCTCAAGTACTTTTTTTGAAGACACAGAGGTAAAGTCCTTTTCCCAGGGTTGCACAGCAAGCATCTGACAAAGCCAGAACTAGAAGCCGAGCTTCCATTTCATGAGCCAGGGGTCTCTCCTGTCCTAGCCTGATTCTTGATGATCTGGGTTGGAAATCCTAGAATTTCAGAGCTGGTGATGGACTTTGCGTATCACCTAGTTTAGTGGCCCACCCCATCCCCATCCAATGCCTGGCCATTCCTCATTTCCTGCTTCTACACCCTCAGTCACAGGGAAATCACTGTCTTGGGAAGGCTGTGGTCAGAGCCCCGAGGCCTGGACTGAGTAGCTCATGTGCTTGGGGGGCTGGCAAAGGTCTGGAGGGGACCTTGCCAAGTCTGCATTTGCTCTAGGAACAATCTGTCATCTCTGGTCTGCTTCCTTCTGGGGGCTGATCTCCTTTTATCTTGTAATAAAAATATTATGGAGACAAAAATGCACCAAGAATATCACTCTGCAGATGGATTTCCCAGAAACATAATTTTAATTTTACCTGCACTTTTAATAAGCACCAAGGGCATTTTTTTCCTTGTCTGGCGATCCATTTGCTGTTGAAACTCGACTCCCTGATAATTTTGTACTTCACCCGCCATACGGGAAATAGATTCAATTAGAAAAATCTATTGCTAATTTTAATGTTCGGATTCTATAATTTCCTACAGGGAAGACGTGCAAATTGCATGTTATTTAACACCCTATCAATGGTAGGTGAGCTCCATGGGGGGCAATTAGAATATTATCCCCACTCTTCTTTCAGTCTCTGACAAGGGGGTTGGGAAGAGAGAAGAAAGAAGCAAAGAAAGAGAAAAAGAGGAGGAATGGAAGAAAGAAAAAGAAAGAAAGTGAGGGAAGGAAAGAGGGAGGGAGGAGGAGAGAGAAAGGAAGAAAGGAGAGAAGGAAGAAAGAAAAAAAGAGGAAAAATGGGAATGAGAAGGAAGGAAAAAAGACAGGAGAGAGAGAAAGGAAGGAAGAAAAGGAAACAGGGAAGAAAGTGAGAAAGGAAAGAAACAGAAAAAGAAAGAAGAGAAAGGGGGAAAGAGAAAGGAGAGAAAGCAAAGAAAGAAAAGGAGGAAGAAAGAAGGAAGCTTATTAAGAGGTTTCTGGACCTCTAGAATTGGAAGATGCCATTTGCTCCAGGACCCTGGCTTCAGCCAACCAGGAGGGATGATCATCTTGCTTCTTTTAAAATGTTGTGTCTGTCTTTTAAAAACAAGGAAAGAGAATGGTCTTCAAATTATACACCTTTGAGTGACTTTGGTTCCTGGAACATTTCTGGGACTTATTACTAAAGGGATGGTTTGGGCAATTAGAAAGGGAAACAGAGATCATAACCAACTACTAGACTTGGTCAAGAACAGGTCGTGCCACATCAATTTCCCTTTGTTTCCTTTCTCGATGGGGGTTCCTGGCCTGGTAGATCAGGGGCCTGGCATCCAATTGCAGGCATAGGGCAGAAGAGGGCCTGACTAGGAGAAGTGCCTTGCTAAGTCAACCCTGTTAAGTGATGACAAACTTTGTAATGTCCATTGACTGTTTGTGGGAGAGACTGGACTGGGAATTCCTCGAGAAAAAGACAGTCTTAGGTGTCTTAGAATTGTGTGTAGATTCTTAAAATGTTAGGGCTAGAAGGACCCTTACAAATCATCTTTGCATCGCACCCTAGCATGAGCTTGGGTGTGTGTATATATATATATATATATATATATATACACACATATATATATATACTAAAAGCTCTATTTATCAATTATCAATCCATTGATGAATAGATTCCTGCAGCAAGAATGAGGAAGTTTTAAGTCATAGCCTCTTCATCTGGGATGAACCCCAGAAGTCTTGGAAAGTCTTCCTCTTTCTCAGGATTGAGGTCAATCAGCAGCCATTTGAAGTTCTGCACACCTACCCCAGGGGCCTGGCTCCTGAAGGGAAGACCTGGCCTGTGCCAGGGAAAGAATCCCACCCTGGCCTCCCAAATCTTTCCCTATCAGGGGTGGGTATAGGTTCTGTCATCTGGAGTGCTAGCAGCCAGGGATGGGGGGGTCATTGTCAGATCTGAAAAAATATGGGAGAAAGAGAAGGAAGAAAGAGAGAGAAAGAGGTGAAGAGAAGACAGACAGACAAAGATGAGGAAATGAGAATAAAGGCTTCCCTTTGTTCACAGACTTGGAATCATAGAACATGGAATGTCAGAACTGAGGGAGCTTGGAACAGGGAATGTTTGGGACTGAGAGGGAGAAGTAGAAAGTTAGAGTCATAAGGGGCCTTAGAACATTGCAGTGTGGGACATAGAATGCCAGACCCAAATAGAGCAAAGTCAGTCCAACTCCTCATTTTTCAGATGGGAAAATGGAGGTTCTCAAGAGAGTCCCCCAGCTCCTGTGAGGGGGCAAGAACTCAAACTCAGGCCTCTGGCGACTGTATCCAAGGTTCTTTCTCCCCCCCCTCCCCCTTTGATGCTTCCCAGTCTGGCCCCATAACAATCTACCCAGTGATTGGCCATACTTCCTGATTGATTAATTCCGTTTTCTCCCCTTTAATGAAAAGCTGGGCTTTGGTTATGGAAATCGTTTTTTTTTTTCCATGGAAGGGCTTCAGAGTCCAGCTTCTCAGCCCGCCTTTGTCCTGAGAGCGACCGTTTTAACCCAACCTGGGCCCCTGGCTTTGAAATTCCTGTATCTCCCACCCTCTCTCGTTCTCACCCTCTCCCATCCTCTTTCTCTCTCTATGTCTTAAAAGGGCCCATGCTCCTTTCTCCTCCCCAGTCCCTTTCCAGGGGGGCCTCTTCTCTCAAGCCACCAGGCCCCTCTATGGGGTGAGGTCATTTGTGTGTCAACATGGTCGAGAATAATAAGAAATCTTTCTTTTTTGCCTGAGAAAGATTTGGGGAGGAGGGGAGAGGCTCAGAGAGAAAAGAGGAGCGGGAGGGTAATTACCAGGGACCTTACAGACTCGTTCAATGCTATCTCCTATGTACAAATTGCAGCCAATTAGAGAAGGCCCCTCCGGAAACCCCACAAAAGTCCAGCGCTCACACACCAGGTGGAAGCCAGAATGAGCCTGAATGTGCCTGGGGTTGTGATAATCCCTTGTGTTCCTAAAGAGCCCTTTTAACTGGCCTCGGCCCTTTTCCTTCTCTTCCCTTGCTTAATCCTCACATCAGCCCTGAGAGGTGATCAGGACAAGGGTGATTAGTCCAGCAGTGGCCCTGAGAAGTGAACCCACTTGCCCAGAGTCACACAGTGAATTCCAGTGATTTGGGGGCAAAGCCCGGGGCTAGAGTCCAGGTCAGGGCTGGCCTTAGACCATGGCTCTGGTTTTAGGGCCAGAACTGCCCTCTGACACCATGTAGTTTGACCCCTTCATTTTACAGAGGAAGAAACTCATGTTAGTTAAGTGACTTACCCAAAGTCACCCAGGGACCCACCCTCAGAGGTGGGACTTGACATACTCTTCCCGTGATGCCACTTCCAAGCAGGAGCCTTGGGTTCTAGGGCCAGGATTTGCTGCTAACTCTGTGTTTCTCTGTATAGCTACTTCCCTGGGCCTCAGTTTCTCCAATTGTAAAAAACAGGGTGTTGGACTAGACATTTTCTGAAGGCCCTTCCAGCTCTGTGGCTTTGCAATTTACTCTGGACTTTAGCTCTGGACAAGTCACTCAGCAGACCTCAATTTCCACATCTATAAAATGAACTGAATGTCTTGGCTAAGTTTTCTAGCTGTTGTTAAACCTGAAAATTTGGTTGAAGGAAACAACAGAGCTAGGTGATAGAAAAATCCATGTTGTTTATTATTTTCCCTTAAAGCATAGCGGAGCTAGCTTACTTGTACGTACAAGGAGTCAGAGTATAAACTCTGGCTGCCTGAACAAAGCAATGAGAAAACTTATATACGTTATTTTAGCAGAGCTAGCAAGCCTGTGTGACCTCATTTTTATGACCCCCATGTATGTTTAACCATGATACAAGAAGAGGATTTTCCTTAATGGAATAGAGTTGTAAAGGATGTTGACAAAAGTCAGTTGAAACTACAGCCCAGCGTCTCTGTGTCTCATTATATTCCATAACATAGTATATACCTGTAGAATATTAAGCAAGGTAATCTCTCTTGGGGTTAGGGTAATGTCCTTAGGTCAGTCTAATCTGGCCTTGCTGACAGAGGTAAGGGTATTTATTACCTGAGCAAACTTTTAGAGAGAACAAGGAAGCCCAGGTCCTGGATCTTCATCCAGTTACTCATTAATGGAGGCTCTGGGTCTGGTAGAAATTAGAAATGATATAAAATAGTAGAATATTTTCCACACTGTGAATATGAGAAGGCCTGGCCCTTCCCTCCAGGCCCTTGTAGAGCCCAGCTTTGTACCTTTCAGGACCACAACTTATCCTTTTTCAAAAATGCATCCATTCTCTTCCCTCCCTCTCCCCCTTCTCCGGCCCCCTCTTCATTGTAGGAGTGGTCCCCTGTCCCTTAATGACTTGCCTGGTGCTAAGCCGGAGTCTGCTGATCGCAGAGCTGCCCAATGGGCTTGGGAGCCCACCCCAGGCCCAGCCTAATTGACAGTTTCATCAATTAAAGACCCGACTTGTCTGAGTTCTCAGGAGTTAAGATGTGCCCAGTGAATGTCTTGTCGCCATTAGCCAGGAAATAGGCTTTTGAAGTTTACCTGTCCTCAAAGAACGCTACCTTTCCATCACCGGGGTGGGGTGGGGGGAGTCAGGGAATAATGAGAGACGCAGAGAAAGGGAGATACAGACAGAAAGATGAAGACACAGACAGATATAGAGACAGAGAGATAACAGAGACGGAAAGACCAACACAGACGTACCAAGAGAGAAAAAGAAATAACAGCAGAGAAATACAGAATGAGAGACACAGAGATAGGCACAGAGACAAAAAAATAACATAAAGACAAGAGAGGGACAGAGATGGGTGGAAATGGAGAGAAGACAGAGATCCAGAGATATAAAGGGAAACAGAGACAAAGGAAGGGGAGAGATGTGAGAGATGGTGGATTCAATAAGCCATAGACATTGAACAGACTGGAAAGGGAGAGAAAAAGAGAGAAGGAAGGGCCAGTGGGAAATCCAAGCCTGGCAGTGAGTCTGTCTGTACTCATCTCTCTCTTTGGATCTCTCCACCTCAGTATCTCCATCTTTCTCTCTCTTTTCACCTCTGGGCTGCATAGTGGAGAGAGAATTAGAGGTCAGGAAGACTTGATTCTTACTAGCTGGGTGGGTAAGTCAAAATGGAGGTAATTATACCATCTGCCTCACAGGCTTGTTGTGATTATCCAATGCGATAACATATATAAGGTTCTCTGAAAACCTTAAAATGTTCTATCTCTTAGCAACTATTAACACCGCCATCACTATCTTCACCCCAAAGTATGATGATGTCTCCAATGGAAATAGAGGAGGTGGGATGAGGGGCCTGTTGGGCATGGACCAGTGAATCAGCTTGTCGATGTGTTTGATGTGTGGAAAGTGGGACAGGGAGGGAGAAATGGTGATGTGTTAGTGGTGGTGCTCAGGGGACAGACCAGGACTGGAGGTACAAATATATGAGACATCTGAATAGATTTGTCCATCGATGGCCAGGGGTTGGGAGAATCCCCCCCATCCCCACCCCGAGAGAAAACATAGAAAGGGAAGAGGGTCGAGAAGCAATCCCTGATGAGGTATAGGGGGTACCAGCTCAGAGGGAGCCAGATGGAGGACGATTTAGCAGAGGGTCCCAAGGGTGCCCAGGGAGGAAGGAGGAGAACCAGGAGAGAGCACCTGGGAGAAGGAAAGAAGATCTGGGAGGAGGGAGTAGCCGATAGGACTGGCTCCTGTAGAGAGGAAGAGGAAGAGGAGGCCAGAGAGATCATGGGCCACCTTGGAGAGAACAGCTTCAGGCTGAGGAGGCGGGGGAGGTTTGAGGCCTGAGTGGCTGGGGAAGGAGTGGAAAAAGGGAGAAGCAATTATCATTTTTTCTATGAGTTTAGATTTAAAAGAGAGGAGAGATAGGGAATAATGGCTGGAGGCAATAGCAAGCCCAAGAGAAGGGGTTTTGAGGATAAGGAAACCTGAGAACATTTGTAGTCAGCAGGGGAGGAGCCAATAGAGAGCCAGAAATGAAAGGTAGAAAGAGGCAAGCTCCCAAAGCGAGCGAAAGGGAGCAGGCTCAAGTGGATCTGTGTGGGGGTTAGTCTGAGCGAGGATACCAACCATCTGGGTGGCCCAGCTGTGAGCCTGGAGTCAGCAAGACCTGAGTTCAAATTCGGCCTCAGGTGCTTACTAGCTGTGTGACGTCGGGCAAGTCAGTTAACCTCTGGTTGCCTCAATTTCCCCAACTGTAAAATGGAATCATAAGAACACTCAGACAGTTCTCATTGTTAGGAAGCAAGTCCCGACATCAAGCCTAAATCTGTGTCTTTGTAACCCCGCCCCCTTCTCCCCACCCACCCCACTGCTCCTGGTTCTGCCCTCTGGGGCTGAGCAGAACTGGCCCAGGCTCGGGGCTTTGGGAGTGTGTGGGTTGGATAATTGTGAAGACTTCACAGGGTATGTCTAATGGAGAGGTTTTGGGGTTTGGCCTTGTAATTTTGGGAAGGCATGCCCTTCCTCCCTCTCTCTCGGATATTAGAAAATAATGAACTTCCTGTGAGCTATTTGTTCTCTGCTCCAGGAAGGGTCTCTCCTTCCCCCATCCTATTTCTCCTCCTAGACTTTCAGTAGCCACCCTGGCAGTTGAGTTCTGATAGGGGAAAAACCTGCACGAACCGGATCAATCTTGGCCCTCTGTGTAGTTTTCGCGCTTAGATTGTAAGCCCGCCTCTCAGCCAATGGTGAGAAGGGATAGAGGTGGGTGGGAACCTTCTTCATTAAGAGTATAAATTAAGGCAGGTTCTCTTTTACCTTGCCTCCTCCCTTATGGAGGTGTGCCCAAGTCTTGCAAGGTTTGTAGAATAAATTTACTTTGTTTATGTCTCTCATACAAAGGTTTGTAGAATAAATTTTCTTTGTTTCTCTAAAGATGTCTCTCCTATTATTTTAAAAATTCTGTCCCATACAGGAGGAAGGCGAGATTTGGAAGAGGGCCCAGCAGAGGTCCAATAACAGGGGTCTCCAGCACATTCAGCTGGCATGAGCGATCTGGGAGCTGCGACAAGGCAAACGAGACCGAATGAGAGCAGCTTCCATGTGCAAACTGGGGAATGGTAGGGTCTGACGGGACACGAAATTGTGGACAAGAGGGCAGGATGGAGTTAGACTGATCAAGGAAAGCTGTGGAGGGAGGGAAACTGAGGCAGTGAGAGACAGGCTGGAGGGGAGGCTAGACCAGGGCAGGACAGAGGGCCTAGGAGGGCTTAGAGGGACACATGGAAGGAGCAGAGACAGTGACCAGGGAATTTCAGAGTGTGGAGGCAAAACAGTTAGGGGACATGGTGTCTAAGGTGTCATGGGGAGCGCTAAACACTGGGGGCTCCTGAAGAAGGCCGGCAGAGAACAGCAGGCTGTAGACCCGAGAGGCCTCCATGTTTAAAGACACTCCCATTGCTGTGTTTTCTCGCTTTTGCCTCTGTATCTCCACTGCCTGGCACAGAGCAGATGCTTAATAGTGCTCGTGGGTCGATTGATTAAATGTGACTGTCCCTGAGTAGGAGGAATGAGGAAAGGCTGGACAAGATGTGAACCAAGCTCTGAGCTCATTGAGAAAGGCAGAAGAGCAAGCTGGGCGTTGGTGGGTGCTGCCCACCACCCGGGATCTGTCCTAGGTGACAGAGTAAGACACAGTCTGAACGGGGAGGCCTTCGACGACCCTCCCAGTTTGGAGGTTCTGCTGTGCTTCCTGCCTCCCCCAGCCCCCGTCCCTGCTGTTACACTATTCCAATTTGGCACCATCTCTTCCTGCTGCTCCCCTCACCAGTCCTCTGATCCTGTAAGCCACGTGAGGCCTTCCTCCCCAGGCCCTCACCCCCCCACCTAGCCTCTTGCCTTGCTCTTGCCATTCCTTCCAAGATCTTCAATCTCTTGGGTTTCCGGGAAATTTTTCTCACTCTAGCCTCATGAGATGGGGGTGTCCTCCCCATTTGATAGACAAGGAAACTGAGGCCAGGAAAGAGAAATAGCAAGGTGCAGACAAGATTCCCGATCTCCTTACTCCAAGAATGGTGCTCATGCTATCAGCCCCAGCTTCAGGGGAAAGCTCAGGAGAGTCCATTCTGGTCCTAGAATTTAGAGCTGGAAGAGGCTTTACAGCTTATCCAAACCAAACATAAGGAAACTGAGGCTGGGAGAGGTAGGGTCAGGCTTAGGGTGGAGTGGCCCTAGATAATTGGGAAGTGGCAGAGTTGAGTTTGGATTGAAGACCCTTGATCCACATCCAGGGCTCTTCCCTGGAAAAGAAGGAAACACAATAGAAGGGAAAGATTGGGAGGCTCAAGTAGGAGCCAAGCACTGGGATTCCATTGTACAGAACCGATTGCAGACCTACTGGGAAGAAGGCCACACGCTTAGTGGCCAGGGCTCAAGCCCAATGACCTCAAGGGCCATTGAGTTCCAGCTCCTTGTCCAGGGTCACCCCAATGGTCACTGGCAGAGACCCTCGAAGACCGAACCCCATCTTCCCCTGACTTGTGGAAAGACCTTGATGTGGCAATTTCCTCCTCTAGGTGCCAGGTTCCCTCAGGCCCCTTTGAATGGACACCAACGCTCCGTAATTATGAGTTCCTATGTCTAAGTGGAGCCTGGATAATGGGTGTTGGTTAAATATTAGGTGCGAGAAGCAGAGGGGGCTCCTGCGGGGAGGATGATGTAGCCATCGAGTGCCCACACTGCACATTTTATCCTGTAATAACATGCAGATAAAGCAAGCCTGATGGCCCACACGCAACACGTGGCGGGAACAAATTGAGTCAATAAATCCTCCCGTTGGGAGAAAAGAGCGAGAAAGACAGGCCGCTGACAGGCGAGCAATGTAAAATCGGAATGGGGATGCGTCGGCCTCTTTGATGCATTGTTTCGGCAGTTTGGCCTCCGAGCAGAAGCCAATGTTCATCCCCTGTTTGCAACATAAACATGCAGTCTCCTGGTGGGCGCTGCTCAGGCAGGCCTGGCACTCATTGCTCAAAGGAACCACGGGGGGAATTTCTTTTTGTGCCCATGGGAGGTTGGCTGGTTTTTAAAGTGTTTGTCAGAGGAAGCTAAGTCACAAGGTCATAGGGCTGAGGAGCCTCACAGACTCAGAGCTGGACAGGGACCAAGTCTGAGCAGACCCGAGGCCCAGACAGGGGCAATGACTTGGCCAACATCAAAAAGAAGGCAGGCAGCCAAGCTGGGATTTTAACCCAGCTCCAGCCTGGAGACTGATGAGCCTGAACTCTTCCCAGTTCCACTTTACTCTAGACACTCCAATTCTCCCTGTCACCCTGGCTCACAAGCTCTGTCACACTGCCCCCCACTTATCCAATCGGCTGCCAAGGCCTGTTCTTTCTACGCTCTCTCTGTAGCTGTTTATCACCTGACGCCAGCACAATTGCAATGGCTTCCCCGTGGGTCTCAGCCTCCAGTCTCTCCTGTCCAATCCATTCTCCACTCAGCTCTCCCTGTGGTCACCTCGCTACCCAAGAACCTCTAGAGGCTCTCCACCAGCTGCAGGACCAAATGCAAAGTCCTGTGTATGGCATCTGAAGCTCTTCCTAATCTAGCCCCTCCTGCCTTTCCAGACCTGGACTTCACTCCCCTTTGTGAATTCTATAATCTAACTCCCTTGTCCTCCCAGCTACTCCTCATTGCAAGGAGGCCCAGAACCAGCCGTGGCTTTGGCCTGAGGGGCAGGATGGGGGCGAGTAACAGACTGGCTGAAGGAGTAGATGGACGCAGGGATCCCTGGATGGATCTATCGGGAGGAAGCAGAGTGATGGCATGGAGGCAGCACTGTCCCCCAAAGCTGAGCCAGAGATCTGGGGCCAGCTCCACTGACAGCCTGGGCACACCCAGCCGGGCCGCTAGGCTCCGAGGGCAGGCTTCAGTGCTCTGTGATGGGCCCACTTTGCTCTAAGTTTGATTCTAGGTAGGTCTAAAAGGCCCACAAGGCCACACCTGCCCTGCTAGGCAAGGAGCTGTTTCTCATTGTCTTTCTGCTTCTGTTCCTCCTCTCTTACCTGGGACATGGCAGATCCTCAGCAAGTAGAGGAGGAAGCAGTTATAGCAAAGACCCTCGGACTGTAAGTGATGCCATGTAGGCTTGGAGGAAAGTCCCAGCTCTGCAGCCTGGTGGCTGTATCATCTTGGACAAGCCCCTTAGCTCGCTGGGCCACGGTGCTGTCGTTAAATACGATGGGGCGGCCTATGTGAACAGTTCTTTCCAGCTCTAATGTTCTGTGATCCTGGGCTTGTTGAGTGAGCTAATGTCTAAATGAAACCTAGTCCCCTTCTGGGTGAAGGATTGAAGTCAGCAGTGCAAATACTGATGAGCAGGCTCACAGTCCAGCACCACTATTGCAGATGAAGGACGACCGTCGACTGTTCTCAAGGCTCTTGGATTTGGGGTCCTGGGCTGTCTCCATCGGGCTCTGAGAAGAGGTGGTGGGAAAGGTGGTGGAGCTGCTTGGAGCTGCTTGGCTGCTGCCCATCTCTCCCTCAGGGGCCCCGACACTTCAGCTAGACTGGCTTGACTGTCCTGTGAGGGACAGCTGGGACCCTGTCAACAAGTTCAAGATATGAGGAATTAAGGAATACCTGGGAAAATTCCAACATATTGTCAGTTACACACAAGGCACGGATGATTTTGGTCCTTCCCAGTCTAATTCTCCGACCCTATGATTCCACAAGAGGCAGCAGAGTTGGAGGGAAGTGGGGGGCCTTGGATCCAGGAAGATCTGGGTCCTGCCTCTAACACATACTGGCTGGGGGCCCCTGGGCACATTACTCGGCCCCCACTGCTCTAGGTCACCCTCCAAGGCTCTGAGGTGACCTGTGTTGGTAGAGGGCCTCTCTCCCCTGGGAGTTTCCTAGAGCACAGTTACACAACTGGTAAGTGTCTAAGATCAGATTTGAGCCAAGTCTTCCTGACTCTAGGCCCAGATCTCTATCCACTGGACCATGGGCAGCTGCCTCAGTACTCGAGACCTCATCATTAGGCTCTTTAAACTTGGTGGGGTGACGGGCTTGAGTCAGGAAGACCTGAATTCTACTTCTGCCTCGGATGCTTCCTGGCTAGGAACGTTGGTTGGATCACTCAAAGTCAGCCTCAGTTTCCTGATCTGTAACTTGGGTATAATAACAGTGTCTACCCCACAGGGATGTCCCACATCCAGTGTTTCTAACTCATCAGCGCATATGTGTGTGTGTGTGTGTGTGTGTGTGAGTATGTGTGTTCATCACAATTTGCCAGGATAGCTCAGCTCCACCTTTCAGCAGGTCTCTCTGTCCTGGCTCTTTGGGTTCCTTGTCTACCAGCTCTTCCTCACCCACTTGGAAGGAGACAGCCAATGAGCGTTACTGGGAGCCGTGTTATTGTTAGCTGAGGCCTGCTTATTCTCACCCTGATTATTATCTTCAATTCTTCTGAGAGAGACTGCCCTGTCCGGTGCCACTGGCATCATGAGAGGTGCAGGGTGATGCCAAGCTGTTGTCAGCTCCAGGTGCCCAGCAATGACTTCCCAGTATGAGTCACACCCTCCTCTTTGGAAGTGGATCTGGTGCGACTGACAAGGGAGCTGGGGGACAGCCACCTGCAGAGCAGTTTGGGTCCTGCTCCATCCCAGACTTGGTCCAGAGCCCAAGAGATCAGCTCAGGAACCATAGGCTTGTGGGAAATGTGTCCTTCTGGCCCTCCATGGGTCAAGGAGCGAGAGAAAAGAAGCATTCAGCATTGGACAGGAGGTGAGGGGCGAGACATCCTAGCCAGATGTCAGGGAATCAGTCACTCAATAAGTTGTAAAGTGTATTGTACCAGCACAGAGAGAACATGAAAGAGACTTGGAAGGAAGCTTTTGTTATTCAGTTATTTCGATGCATTTGACTCTTCATGGAAGTAGAGCTTATAAAGCCCCAGGAGAACAGTGGAGAGGGAATGTAGAGGAAGACCAGGATGAGCACATACGAGAGCGGGAAGGAACTTGGGTAGTCAGGGGGAAACCCAAGATCTTGAGATTTTGTAATTCTGAAGGTCTACAATTCAGCCTCTGAGGCAGTGCTAGTTTGTGGTATGTCATTAATAATAATCATGAGAGATCACACAGGATCCTAGAGGTTCAGAGCTGACCTGGGAAGGACCTTAGAGCCTTAGATCCCCTCTTCTGCACTCAGCTTTGGATGTGGAAACCTGTGCCCAGAGAGGGAAGGCCACACAGATGATGACGGTAAGAAGAAGGCAGTAGGTGACATTTTTACGTCTCTTCAAAGTTTGCAAAGCTCAAGTAACAAATGTACAACCTGCGAGTGGCAAAAGCATGGTGAGGCCCCAGGTGATCCAGCCCAAGGCCTGTGTTCCTGCCCCTTGGCTCCACAGTGCCTTCCAGCCTCTTGTAAGACCACATGGAGCCATGACTGGCACCCACATTACAGTCCAGTCATGAAGAGAATCAGCGTTAATTGGCATTTGGCTCTTCAGTTCCTTCAGAGCCAGGCAATGGGGAGCTGTTTGGTGGCTGGTGAACAGCCAAGGTCAATGAACAATTACATGACGTGGGATTCACCTAACACTGAACCATCACCAATTGAATGTAGATTACCACTGGCGCTTGGCCACTGCTCTTGGCTGGCCTCCAGAGTCGGCTTGTTTATCTGCAGCGTCAAGCAAGAGGGTCTGTGAACCCTCAAGGTTTGGACCCAGAGCATCCTGCTACCATGGGGTTCCTCAGCTGGCAGAGCTGGTGACTGACCCATCATAGAGAACTGCAGAACGTCAGGGCTTGGAGGAGCCTTAGAACAGGGGATGTCAGAGCTGGGAAGGGCCTTAGAACAGGGGATGTCAGAGCTGGGAGAGGCCTTAGAACAGGGGATGTCAGAGCTGGGAAGGGCCTTAGAATGGGGGATGTCAGAGCTGGGAGGGGCCTTACTTAGAACATGGAATATCAGACCTGGGAGGGGCCTTAGAACAGAGTGTTCAAAGTATGAAAGGTGGCCCAGATTGCAGGGATCTTAAAACAAAGAACCTAGAATCTAGCAGAATTTGCTAGAATGTAGGATGTCAAGATGGGAAGGGCATTTATTTCATGGATAGCCATGACTATAAAAACCATCATATCATCTCCTGGTTCACTTACCGGCAATGAACTGCCTTATTCTTAGCTAGATTGGTTCTTAGATGACAAACTTGGTATGTTGCCTAGATCATATTGGAGGAGATTTTTCCCTTTTCTTGTATTTAAAATACTTTTTTACAAAATACCATTGTTCTTTATGCCAGTCATTTATCCCTCTACTAGACTGAATACTCACTTATGAGAAATAAAACTACCCAGAAATGTCTAGTGCTGCCATGTGTCTAAGATACAAGGACCTTTGACCCCACAGAGATAGGTGAAACTTCTATGCTAGTGGTACCCTACCTCTGTGCAATGGGGCAAGAGAGGAGTCTCATTAGCCCTTTGCAGGGAACTTTTTTGCCCCACTTCTCTAAGTTTCTTGTTTGGTCTATGGATGCAAACATCATTTCATTTCTATTCAGATGACTGTATATCTACATACCCAGGCATCATCTCCCCCCCACAATGTCCCACAGGCATCTTACAGTCAGTCTGTCTAGAACCAAACCATCAGCTTCCCCTTAAACAGCTCCGCCCCCTATACTAAGCCATCTCTGTCAAAGGCCCTGCCATCCTTCTAGTCACAGAGATTGACCATCTTGGAATTAGACTCAGCCCGTTCCTTTCCCTTGCTCTATCTACAACCAGTCATTGGAATATCTTGTTCATGCCATCTCCTCAATTTCCCTTGCACTCACCTCCTAAGAGGTGAGGACTACAGTGTGGGTACAGACAAAGGAGGTGAGTGCAAAGGAGGAAACATGAATAAGATAAAGCCAAATGACCAAAGCCATAGAGTAAAGTCCTTTAAATGGAAGATGCCTGTGGAAATCAGGGGGAGATGATGCCTTGGGTATGTAGATATGGGAGTCATCTGCATAGACAGGAAAAGATGATTGTACCCATGGACCAAACAAGAGAGAAAACATAGGAAAGGAGGAGAGGTGGGCCAGCACAGCTGTGCCCAGGCACAGGAGGCAGGTGATGAGTCTGCAAAGGAGGCTGGGTAGAACTGGCCTGGCAAGGAAGAGGACAGTGTGACAGCTCCTTTCTCTCTACCCACAACATAGTCCTCATAGCCTCTTAGCTAGAGCATTGCAATACCCTCCCAGTTGGTCTCTTTGCCTTCAGGCTCTCCTCTATCCAGTTCATCCTCAGTGTAGCTGTCAGGCTGATGCTCCTGAAGGGTGGGTCTGACCATGTCATGTCCCTGCCTGACAAGCTTCAGTTTCTCCCCATTGTCCTTGGAAAAATCAAAACTCCTCTGGGTGACTTTTCAAGGCCTTTACTCTATGGGTTCAGCCTATTTTTCCAAGCATATATCACATTGCTCCCCTCACAGAAGCTATCATTGATTTATCCAGGCCGGGCTACTTGCTGTTCCTTGTATATGACATTTGCTCCACTCCTTCTGTGCTCTTGGAAGACTACTTTCTGATCCTGAAAAGCACTCCCTCCTCATTCCCACCTCTTGGAATCCCTCATTCCCTTTAAGGCACAGCCCATGTCTCCTTCTTCAAGAGGCCTTTTCTGATTTCCCTAGTTGTCCCATGACATTCTCTCCTTCTCCAGTCACTCTGTATTTATTTTGGATACATCTTTGTTGTAGAAAGTGAGTCCACATATGCCACTTAGGACATGTAAGTCAACAAAAAAGTTTATTTCATCCATGGTCACAAGCCAAGGCGAGGAGAAGCGTCAATTGGCCCATGGAGAAGGGAGTCTGTAAGGAATAGGCAGTCCTCTGAATATGAACCATTTCCCATAGGTTTTTATAGTATATAGAAAATACACTGTCATTCTGGATTCACATACAGTCAGCCCTCTTTTTTGTGGTATAAGAGAGGGTACAGAGACTCTCCAATCTGCTCATCTGTCCTTGACCTTCGGGGTCTGAGACTCTGTTTTTCTTTTGGCTGTCTTTGTACAACAAAGCATAGGGGCATGACTGCCTAATTATACAGAAATAGAGGTTTGTTCTTAAATGTCATCATTAATGTCCAAAGTAGGTAAATAAAAGTCCTCCCCCTGTCACCCCATCCTGTGTTTACTTCCTTCTGGATATGCTCTATCCCCACCACCTTCCCAGGTGGAATGTAGCTTCCTGGAGAGGAGAATCTAGTTCATTTTGTCTGTGTATCCCCAGCATGGTGACTGGTACTTACTTAGTAGGTGCTTAAAGAATGCAGGTTGATCAATGGGTTGGCTTTCATTTATTATAGATACATGAAGTGATGCACAAAAATCTTCACAAGGTTTTTGATGTCAAGGTGCAAGTTTTATCCAGCATATTAAAGGAAATGAAATGTCCCTTCAGTTTGGAGAATGTTTCTTAGAATCTGAGTTGGGAGATATCAATAAACATCTAGACCAGGGCTTTCCAAAATATGGCCCATGGGCTACATGCAGCCTGCAGTGCGATTTTATGTGACCCGCCTGTGTGTTTTAGTTTTCATGAGCGAACAAATAAAATAATAATTTGCATTGAATGTGTATTAGGTTTTTTCATTCCATAACTAATAAATAATCTTGTTAATGTTAATTTTCTTTGATGTTTTTAAGCAGTATTACGGATGGAACATATTGCACGGAATTTTCAATCGCTCTGTGGGATGCGTTCCCTCTGTACGATGCAGACTAGTCAGTATGCACCTACCTTTATACTGTTGTGTTGTTGCTTTGTTGTTTTGTGTTTGCTTTCAGGCTTTGTGCCTTCACCTGTCCTATTGATTACATGCTTTACCCCACTTTCTATTAGTGTGCTGTATTTTTTATTCTGGGTGTTGCCCTTGAATACCTATTTTATTTTAATGGGGCCCTAACATAACCTAAGGTTGGATAGCCCTGATCTAGACCAACTCCTCCCAGGCAGCTCAATCTCTCTGAGGCTGTTCTCACCATTAAGAAGGGTTTTTTTGTTGTTGTTTTTTTACTAACTGAAGTGTGTGTGTGTGTGTGTGTGTGTGTGTGTGTGTGTGTGTGTGTGTGTGTCTGTTCCAACTGAACTTCCTTTCTGCCCTCTAGGGCTGAGCAGAACAGGCTAATCCCTTGTCCCTTTGAGAGCCTTTCCAATAACTGAAGAAAGTTGTCCTACACTTTGATAGTGGTAGGGGAACTTTGTGGGGAGGAAGTTGTGGGAGGGGCTGTTAGGGAGTATTGTCTGTGTCCAAACAAAATGCATTAATACATTAGAAAAAGAAAACAATCAGATTCCTCCTCACCCCTTTTCAAGCCTTCTCTTCTCCTAAAGAAATATCCCAGATTCCTTCACCTAGTTCTCACATATCATCCTGTTATGTTCTATTTGAGTTTCATCTCACAGGGGAGTTAGGCAGGGGCCAGGCTTGGAGGGAAAGAAGAGGGGTTCCTTTTGGAACACAGTGAGTCCCGGGTGTTAGGGGAGATGGCCTGTGGGCTGCTGGGGATTTGAGTCTCAAGTTTGAGGGAGAAATCATGGCTGAAGATCTGAGGGTCATCTGCACAGAGGTCAGAGATGTGGTCCAGCCAGTACTCAGGCTCAGCTCTATTTTGACCTCAATCACTGGGAGATATTGAACACCAAGAGTCTGGTTTACAATTCTGATTCTACCTGTGGCCTGGTCAACAGACCTGAACAGCTCCAACTGCTTGGGATTCATCTCTGGGTTCTGTTCCAGGATTTTTTTCCTTGCAAAGAAACTTCAGATGCCATTTGTTGCTCTTCTCCTTCGGCTGGTGGGCTCATTAGGGGTCCTTGGGCATTTATTTCATTTACAACAAATTAAGCAAAGAGGAAAACTACCCTTACTGGTCTTGATATAGATAGCTCCTGGAAATAAGCTCTCTTTTTAAAAAATATTTTAATTTTTCTTTTCAGTTCCAATTTCTCTCCCTACCTCCACTCCTTCCCCCACCCAATGAGGTGGTAAGAAATATGATACCTATTATTCATATGATATAGAGCAAATATATTTTCATATTAGGAAGTTAAGGGGGAAAAAGATATATGTTAGGGAGAAAGTGAAGTTCTACACTGGCCAGAGCAGAATACAAAAGGCAGGATCACTGGGGCTGAGAAAGATGATAAAAGCATGAATGGACCAGGAGCGTGGAGAATAAGGGCATTGCCCTTGGTACTTAGTTTCCATTAAAAACAACTGTTCCTTCTCGATGAACATCTGGCAATCATTGGAGTTTCCCTTGCAAACATCATGGCTGATTTCTTTTTAAAATTATTTTAATGGTAATAAACATGAAGAAAAACAATCCAATAAACTCACAAAACAAGTGGCAAAATTTCATTATAATCCCTTAACCTTTAACAAGACAAAATCCAAAGGAGTCAGCAAACTAACAAGCAGGTAGAATGGAAGCTCCTTGAGGGCAGGGGCAGTTTCATTTTTTGTCTTTGTAGCACAGTGTTTGGTACAGAAAAGGTTCCTGATGAATTCTTGTGGGTTGATTGAAATAAAATACTTTTGGTCTGAAATTCCTCTTCTTTGGACCCTGTATTCCTTTTTCCTTTCTTTTCTTCACACACACATTGGTTTGCACATGTACATATCAGCATGCATACAGTTCTTTCTGGTTCTGCCAATCTCCCTCTGCATTATCTCCCATCTAGGTCTTTCCTTACTTCCTTTTATGTTTCATATTCATCATGTTTCATGGCACCATAATGTTCTATCATATTAATATACCAAAATTTATTCAGCCCATTCTCCAATTGTTGAACTTAGAGGGTATTTCCAGTTTTTTATTATTACAAACAGAAGACCTATGAATATTTTTATGATTAATTTCTCACCAGAAACAAGAAAATAATTTTCTCCAATGATTTGTTCCTATATTAGCTTTCATTTTTAAAAAATAAATTTTATTAATGCCTTTTGTCACAGTCATTTCCCAGATTGCACCCTCCCCTATGACAAAGAAAAACAATTAAGCAAAAGCTATCTGATAGGAGACTTTGTCTGACAATGTGTACAGTATTCTGTACCCCAATAGTTATCTCCTTCTCTGTCATGAGGGAGGAAGGATATTTCACTATCTCTTCTCTTGGAATTTAATTGTTCTTCCCCATTACTCCATTCATGATCAATCTATCCACATTCTTTGGTGAGGGTGTGAATTGTTCTGCATCAGTTAATACAAACCTTTCCATTTCTCTGAATTCCTCAAATTCATAATTTCTTAACCCATAATAATATTCTATTACATTTATGCTACCATAGTTTTTTCAGCCATCCCCAATCTAAGGGCATCACTTAGTTACTGGTCCATTGCTATGACAAGAGGTCCTGTTATGAACGTTTAGGTATTTATTGGACCTATTCCTTGGGACTTATGCCCAGCAGTGAGCTCACTGGACCAATGGATATGGATAACTTACACACTTTTCCTGCATAACTTGAAACTGAAATCTAGAATGAGGTAGCCCCTTCACAGAACTACCAAGAACGCCTCGGTGTTCCTATTTTTCCACAGTCTCCCAACTATGACCATTCCTATGCTTTTCATCTTTGCCACCTTGCATGTTGTGAGGTGAAGTTGCAGAGTTGTTTTAATTTGCTTTTCCCTTACTCTTCGTGATTTGGAGCATATTTTCATATCATCATTTTTAGTTTACAATTCTTCTTTTGAAAACTATTCCCATCTTTTGATCACATATCTATTGGGAAATGATTCTTGGTATTGTATAATAGTGACAATTCTAATGGTAGGGAAGGTGGCCTAGCCATACCAGATATTAAACTGTATTATAAAGCAACAGTCATCAAAACTTCTTGGTACTGGCTAAGAAAGAATGGTGGATCAGTGCAACAGGTTAGGTACACAAGACGCAGTAGTCAAAGCCTATAACAATCTACCCTTTGATAAGCCCAAAGAATCCAGCATCTGGGCTAAGAATTCACTATTTCACAAAAACTGGTGGGAAAATTGGGAAATGGTAGGGCAGAAACTGGGCATAGACCAATATCTTGCACCATATACCAAAATAAAGTCAAAATGGGTTCATGATTTAGGAATAAAGACTGACACTATAAGCAGTTTGGGAGAGCAAGGAGTAGTTTACCTGTCAGATTTATGGGAAAGGGAAGAAATCATGACCCAACAAGAGATAGAGAACATTACGAAATGCAAAATGGATAATTTTGATTATGGCAAACTGAAAAGTTTTTGTATAAACAAAGCCAATGCAACCAAAATAAGGAGGGAAGCAGAAAATTGGGAGAAAATCTTTACAACCAGTGTCTCTGATAAAGACCTCATATCTAAAATATACAGGGAACTGAGCCAAATTTATAGGAATATTCCCCAATGGTGAAAGGATATGAAAGGATTCAGAGGAAGAAATTAAAGATATCTATAGGCATATGAAAAAATACTCTAAATCACTATTGATTAGAGAAATGCAAATCAAAACAACTCCTAGGTAACACACCTCTCCTGTCAGATTGGTTCACATAACAAAATAGGAAAATGATAAATGCTAGAGAGAATGTGGGAAAATTGGAACATTGTTACATTGTTGGTGGAGTTGTGAACTGATCCAGCCATTCTGGAGAGCAATTTGGAACTATTCCCAAAGGGCTATAAAAACGCACATACCCTTTGTCCCAGCAATACCACTATATCCCAAAGAGATCATACAAGTGGGAAAGGAATCCATATGTACAAAAATATTTATGGCAGCTCTTTTTGTGGTGGCAAAGAATTGGAAATCAAGGGAATGCCCATCAATTGGTGAAAGGCTGAACAAGTTGTGGTATATGAATGTAATGGCATACTATTGTGCTATAAGAAATGAGGAACCCATGGACTTCATTATAACCTGGAATGACTTATACAAACTGATGCTGAGTGAGGGGAGCAGAACCAGGAGATCATTATACATGATTACAGACATACAGTATCTGTAAGGACTAACTTTGATAGACTTGACTCCTCTCATCAATGCAAGGTTCAAAGATAGTTCCCAAAGACTCATGATGGAAAAAGCTATGCACATCCAGAGAAAGAATTATGGAGTCTGAATGCAGATTGAGGCAGACTTTTTGCTCTGTCTCTCTCTTTTTTTTTTTTTTTGGTTTCATTTCTCCTTTCTCATGATTCATTCCATTGGTTATAATTCTTCATTACAACTGGACTATTATGTAAATAAGTTCAAGGTGAAGATATATGTAAAACTTACATTGGATTAAATGCCATCTTGCGGGGCTGGGGGGAGGAATGGGAGAGAGAGAAAATTTGGAACCCCAAACTTGTGGAACCGAATGCTGTAAACTGAAAATAAAAATTTGGTGCCAATATTTTCCTTCACTACCTTTTCTCAGCCTGACTTCATTGATTTTATTGCGTAAAAAGCCTTTAAAATTTTTCTATAGCCAAAACTGTCTGCCTTTCTTTTATGATTTTCCTTGTCCTCTTTCAATTAAACATTTTCCTGCTTCCTACAGTTGTGAAACATTCTTGATCTTGTTCACTTCTACTTTTTTTTTAGTTGTGACCTTTTCTTGAGGACATTGTGGCATATGAGGTAAGATGGTGGCCAAAATCTAAATTTCTGCTAAATAGCTTTCCAATTTTCCTACAGTTCTTGTTGAATAAAGGAAGTTCTTTCTATATATAATTCATATTCTTGAGTTTATTAGATACTGTGCTACTGTTTTACTGTTTTTGAAACTACTTCTGTTTCCTGGGCATCTAGTTTTTTTTTCCGATAATCTATTTTTTCTGTTTCTTTTTGTAAATCAGCAGCAAATACTTGACTATTGCTTTGTAATATTGGCTGAAATCTGATAATGTTATGATCCCTTCATCTATACTTTTTTCTCATTATTTCCCTAGAAATTCATTTTTTTGTTCTTCTAAATGAATTTTGTTGTTATTTCTATCTAGTTCTTAAAAGTGTCCCCTCAGTAATTTGACTGGTATTCCACTAAATACATAAATGAATTTAGGTAGTCTTAATATTTTTGTCACATTATCACAACCTCAACATGAGCAACTAATATCTCTTCAATTATTTGTCTGCCTTTATTTCTATAAAGAGTGTTTTATAGTTGTTTTGATAAAAAACTTACATGTTCCTTGGTAGAATAACTCCTTTTATACATTTATTAGTTGCTTTTACTTTAGTTTTTTTTCATATCATTTCATCCTGTTTGTACTGTATAGAAAAAATGCTAGCGGTTTTGTGAATTTATTTTGTTTTCAACAAACTTGCTGTAGCTATTAATCATATCAATTACTTTCTTCACTGATTCTCTGGGGGTTTCTAAATACAGAATCATGCCATCTGCAAATAGTAATAGTTTTGTATCCTCTTTGCCAATATTTGGTTTTGTTCTCTTGTTAATTGCTTCAGCTAGCAGTTTTAGAATTTTATCAAATAATAGTGAGAAGCAGAGGGACCATTGCTTTACTCCCTGTTCATACTGGGAAAGCTTCTAGTGTTTTTCCATTGTAAACAATGCTAAATTTTCATTTTTAAAATGTTTCTGTTCATATTTGATAATAGCCCTTTAGTGTCTATGCTTTTCAGAGTTTTTAAAAACATGAATGTATGCTAGATTTTGTCAAAAGCTTTTCTACATCTATGGAAATTACCCTGTATTTTTTGTTATTTTTCTTTCTTACACAATTGATTATGCTAATTTTTCTGAATGTTGATCCATCTTTGAATCCCTACTATGAATCCAACCTGTTTAATCAAGTAAAGTATTTTCTGATTTTATTTCTCTAGTCACCTTGAGACGTTATGTAAAATTTTTGCATCAAAACTCATCAGTGAGATTGATCTATGCTTCTCTTCATCTATTTTGTCTCTCCCTTGTTTGGGTATCAGAGAAATAGCTGTTTCATAAAAGGTAAAGCTCTTTAGAGAGGGTTTTTTTTATTTTTGAGAAAAAAATTTCGAGCGTGGGTATTACCTGTTCTTTATATTTTGATAAAAAGGGGAAACTGAGTTCAGATGAATTTACAAGTAACTTCTACACTTATAAATTCATCTGCACTCAGTTTTTCTCTTTTTAGCAATTCATTTATAGCTCACTGAGATTCTTTTTCTGACAGAGGGTTAATATTACTATTTTCTTAGTTAGTTTGGGTAGTTTATATTTTTGTAGGTTCTCATCAATTTTCCTTAAATCCTCAGTCTTCCTAGCAGATAATTGTGCTTAATAGGCTAATTCTAGTCATTCTTTTTATTTACTCTATGCTTATTATGTATTCACCCGGTATATTTTTTTAAATTGAAAATTTGATTTTCCTCTTTTTTTCTTGATCAGGTTGGCTAATGATTTGTTGGTTTTTTAAATGTTTTGAAAAATATCTCTATTGAATTTAACAATTCAATAGTCTTTTTTATGTATCTTTTGGTTTTCATTTGGTTTTTGTTCTTGCTCAACTTAGTTTGCATGCCAGTCTGGGAGGATCTTGGGAGAGAAGTGGATTTAGCATCCTTGGCCTTCATACAGCTTCTATAGTGTGGGGGTTAGGCAGAATTCCATGATAGGCTCAGGAGATTTGTCAGGGGCTAAACAAAAATTATAAGAAATTTCCTATACTTAAATAAAATACCTTTCTAGAATTAGAAGCACCATGGTTCAATGGAAAGAGCACTAGATTGTAGTTAGAGAATGTGGATTCAAATTCTGCCCCCATTACTTACTAATGACCTTGGACAAGTCATTGAAGATCTCTGAGCTACAGTATCCTTGTTTGTAGAATAAAGACAGAGATGAACTACATGGCCTCTGAAGTCCCTACCAGCCTTAACTATATGATCCCATGATCCTATAATCCAATGGCTTTGATTCAGCACCAGGCAGAGGCAGTCAAAGAACAGACTTACTCTTTGCCTGGGGGAATGGAGGGAATCTGGTTAACTTTTGTTAACTACCACTCTTGCTAGGTGAGGTGGCTTAATATCTGTTAACTTGCACTTGTCAGGGAGAGGCTTCCTAGTCACCACACCTTTACACACAGGAGTTGAGAGCCCATAAGATAAGATGGCCTTAAAGAGCTAAAGCATAGGAAATAGTAGCAGAGAGAAACTTGTTGACATCTGGAGAAAATGCAATGATCAGCACAGAGATCATACATATAGCAGAAATAATGTGCCAACCAGAAATCAGAAGCATAACTATCAGTATCAGAGACCAGTGTGATGACATTAGCAGAATGTATTAACAATACCTGGGGGATGAGTTGTTCTAACCTCATATGTGTCCTAGCTATACATATCCTCCATAAACATGCCCTCAACATTGTGCCCTGCGCACACAAGTTCTTCATGGGTACTTCTCCATATATTTTTTTTTCCTGGCCATAGATATTCCCTGGTCATTTATATTCTATATGTGAATGCAGCACCCTCCCACTGGTGTTGTAAATAACCTATGAGAGAATGTATTCCATTTGTGCATGGAGTGATCTTTCATTGTAACTTTATGTGCTATATTCTTTGATTAAATGCCTTTTGTATTGAAATAATATATCCTTTGGCTAGCTGGTGAAAGTAAAAATGTTTGACCTGGGGTAGGTCCTGAGGTGTCATCTTGAGTGGGTATTGACCCAAAGAATACCTTGAATCTGGGTTGAGTTTTCTGGGGTGTTCCATATTAGACAGTGTACCTTAGTTTGATATTGAAAAATAGTTACATAAAATTATCATATTAAAATATATTTTGCTGTAAATTTGAGTTAGAGTTAAGGTTCAATAGAAAATCAGAGTTCCTTAATGAATAAAGATACTTTACTCATCTTTATCATTATTGTTTTCTGGTGTAGGGGTATAAGAACTGGGTTTGGAGCCATGGATCCGGAGTTTGAGTCATAGAATGATAGGATCACAGACTTTGAGCTGGAAGGGACATCAGACCATCTGGTCCAATCTCTTCTTTTGCAAATGAGGATACTAAGGCCCAGAAAGGTTAAGTGATGAGCCCAAAGTCACACAGGTAATTGGTAAAGTGACACCCCACTCTTTGACTCTAAATTCACTGCTTGTAGCCTTAGATAAGTCATTCCCCCTGGCCCTAACTCAGTTCCCTTCTCCCCAAAATGAGAAGATTATCCAAATAACTTTGCACTCTAAATTCTATGATCCTAAGTCTTATTTCGAGCCTAAGATCAGTCTCTTCCTCACTTCCCACGTGTGGAGTTTGACGCCTTCACCCTCAGCATTTTCTCCATCTGGTCCCAAGGCAAATTTTACATTTATTTTCATCTTAAACCCCAGACCACAGTCTTTCATCTTCCTTTTGTAGAGTTTCAGGTGACCTGGTGTCACCTTTGACATGACATCCTCTGCATGCCCACCCAATAAATCCACCAGGGGCTGCAAATCACAACAGAGTCCCAACTTGGCCCTCAATACAGTGAGCATGGATTGAGCACCTACTGTTTATATAATTTGAGCCATCCTCAATTTGGGAGGAAGCAGTGGGGAACCAAGAGACTTGAGATGGAATCTGAGCTTGCCAGGTCAGTAGATGTTCATGCTGCCTGATTTTTAGTGACACCCAGAACACAAGATCGCCTGGAAGAGTGGCAGAATCTCAGAGATGGAAGGGCCCAGAGACCATCTAGTCCAACTCACACTCCAGAATGAGTCCCCTCTACCTAATTCCTCTAAAGTGCTCACTCAGCCTTGAGAGGGAGAACTAACCACCTCCTGAAGAAGCTCATTCCCCTTCCCATCATTCTAACATTAGGGAATTTGTCTTCACCCTGAGCTAAAATCTATCTTTTTTCACCTTTTCTCTCTTGATTCTAGGTCTGCCCTCTGGGGCCTTTCAAATACTTGAGAGCAGCTCCCTCCCTAGCACATCTGTTCTCCAGGACAATTGTCCCCATTTCTGCCAATGCATTATTTTATGGAATGGGCTTCAATCCTCTTATCATCCCCATCACCAATTTGCAGAATCTTTATTTCTTTCCCAAGCTCTGCTCCCCAAGGCTGAACATAAGCCTCTGATGCAGTCTGACCAAGGCAGGGCCCCCAGGGCTGTCATCACCCTCCTTTGAACTCTCCACCTTTCTCACCTTGTGAGGTTTTCTGGAAGCAATTAACTCATGTTGAACTTGTGGCGTCTTTGGGGAGGGGGAAGGTAACCTCTGTTTTCTCTTCCTAGAAGAATACACTTTGGGTCTTATCATCCAACCACCAAGAAGCCAAGAATGGCTGAAGACATTCTGTATCAGAAGGTTATGTAACATTGTTGCTCTGTAAGAAGCTATCAATGTAAGGAATTAGGAAAAACATGGGAAAACTTGTATGAACTGATACAGAGTAAAGACAGCAGGGCCAGGAGAACAAATAATGGAAACAAATAGTGACAAAAGACCACCAAGTTCAGATGATCTGTGATCCCCGATATCTGTCCCAGAGATCCAAGGGTGAAACCCACTTCCTTCTTTGTAGAGAAGTGGGGTTCTATGGGCGTAGTGCATACTGCAGGACATGGCGGCTGTGGCCATAGGTTGCAATGTTGCTACAATAAAGGATTTAATGTGTAGAGGTTGGTTTAAGGGGGGACTTATTGGGGTCTAAAAAAAGACACAACAAAAGAATAAAAGACAGGGGATGAGAGACTCTCAAGAACAAAATTCTGATGCCCCAAATGTATTTGATTTGCAAGTAGCTATCTAATGTGTGTGGCCACATGGGAGGCTCATCAACACATTTACTTTTTAAAAGGCTATGGGCAAAGTATGCCAGGCAGATGAGGCATCCATTTAAAAAATAGCACAGTTCTGTAAAAACAAATAGCCTCAGAAAGGCTAAGACTCAGTGTAAGCTGAAGATTGTTACAATCTAAAGATGACAAGAGGGCTTTCTTTGCTCACTTGGTTGGGAGGGGGGAGGAAGGAAGAGGGAATTCCCAATAAAATTCTAGGATGGTTTATTTTATTCATCTTAACTGAGTGCTTGTTTTATCTCCTGTCCCTTTCTAAATATATCCCTCCTCTCCCCCACCCCACCCCGACACAAACAACCTTCCCTTGTAACAAAGAGTTCAACAAAACCAAGAAATGTGTTGCCAGTGGGATAGATTATTAAAGAGCATAATTGTGGACATTTAGGAAAGGGAGAAGTGATCACTCTGACCCAGCACAGTCCAATCCTAAGGAGTCATGTAAAGGTAACCATATCCCCTTCTTTGGATGCGATTCATTGACTAGTAGAGCAGGGAAATGCCACAAATGTGCTGGATTTGCATTTCAGGAAGGCATTTGAGGAAGGGAGGGACAGCATGGTATTATGGAAAGAGGGCTGTACTTAAGTCAGGAAAGACCCAGGTCTGAATCGGACTTACCTCATCTGTGTGGCTGTAGTCAAAGAACTTCAACCCTTCATATCTCAATTTCCTGATCTGCAAAATGGGGACAATGAGAGATGCAGGGCCTCTCTCACAGTGTTGTGAGAAAAGCAAATGACTGTTATATGCCTTAATATGGTGGTAGAAATATCTTATTAATGTCAGATTATTGGTTTTCTCGTTGGGTTTGTCTTGTTCTTTTCATCTTTTTCAATGGAGAGGTAGAACCAGCAGCCCAAGGGTCAGCTGCTGTCTTTCGTAGGGTCACTGGAAGCCTCTTTGAAGCAACTCCTATAGTAGACAGGATGACGTGAATCATGTGGACCTCCTCTTGGCCCCATGGCTTTGATTTCCTCAATGAGGTCTCTGTACTTTGAAAGTTTATCATTCTGTGTGCTCAGCATCCCATCGTTCTCAAATGTTTATGGACCAATGTTATGTTCAATTGTGGGCAGAATTTTCACATGTTTGAATGCTCTCCTCCCAGTACAAGATCCTCTGATCCTAGACCTAGAGCTAGAATGGATCTCTGAGGTCATCTTATTTAACTCCCTCACTTTACAACTGAGGGAACTGAGGCACAATGAGATTAAGTGATTTTCCCAAGATCGCACAGCTACCAAGCATCATTTAGTTTGCTGAATTCTCTAGTATAGTGTGGGGTCTATAGTTGAGTGTGAGCCTTTGTCATCTGTTAGTTTATGAAGGTAATTGAGTGTCTGGGATGTATAATTGTGGCCACCTGGTGTCTTTAGGGGTATTCAGTAAGTGCTAAATGTTTGCAAACTGTCACATAATACCTTGTACAGTTTTAATGACTTCTTTCCAGAAGCTTATTGATCCATGAGTCAGATAGTCTTACAGATAATCTTCCTGTAATCTCAGGTGGCCATGTCCTGATTCCCAATTGACATCCTGAGCCTTTCTGTTTCCATAAACAAATTGGCACGATGCACCAACTTGTTGGTAGTCATAGTCATGCATATTACTGTTGTTGTCATTATCTGGGTGGTGTTGGCAGCAGTAATCAATAAATCAACAGGGATTTGTCCAATGCCTTCTATGTGCTGGGTAAGGTAGATTCAAAGAATGAAATAATCCCTCTCTCCTGGAGCTTCCAGTGTAGGGGTACAATATTCTTTTATTTTATTTTTTAAATGTTAATTTGTGGTTTTTTATTTATTTAATATTTTAGTTTTCAACATTGATTTCCATAAGATTATGAGTTACAAATTTTCTCCCCATTTCTACCCTCCCCCACCATTCCAAAATAGCATATATTCTGATTGCCTCGTTCCCCAGTCAGCCCTCCCCTCTTTCACCCCACTCCCCACCTGTAGCCAGAATGGACTTTGTTTTCTTTGAATGACTCAGCTCGCCTCCTTGAGCTTCCCTGGACGCTGGGGCTTGCTCTTCCGGGGCAGGACCAGAGCTTCCTGTGTGATGAGTCGTGGTGCTGGCTGAGGGGAGGTGTGTTAACGTGGTCTACGCTGGGGGAGGGGCCAAGTCAAGAACCAATCGGCCCTGGTCATTCAGGTGGCGCTTGATGATGTCAAAAACTCTATAAGAGGGGAGAGGACAGCTTGAAGATCCTCCTTTCCTTTTCCGGTTGGAGCCAGAGACGCCTACAGCCGAAGCTGAGCTGCCGGTAGCAGAGCTGACTAGAGGCTAGTGGGTAATCTTCTTACCGTAGAGGGGAAGCATGTATACGATTTTGCCTTATACCATCTCGCTTCTCTGTGGCCTCCTGGTAACCCTTGTGAGGCGGACTTATTGGGCCTGGAAGCTTTTGATGAAAATATCAAAATGGGGACACTGGTTTGTGGGATTGTTACTGTGGAGTGTAAATACATGCTTTAGTTCTCCTGCCTTCTGCCTAGAGAATTCCTTATATCCTGCGGTTCCGGACCTTTTAGGCACATATGAGATTCTCTTTGAAATCATAAATTCTGCCTTCCTAATATACCACCCCCACATCCCCTTTCCCCTTACTTTCTTGTAGGGCAGGATAGATTTCTATGCCCCATTCCCTATATATCTTGTTTCCCAGCTGCATGCAAAAAAACAACTTTTTAAGCACCTGCTTTTAAAACTTTGAGTTCCAAATTCTCTCTCCTCTTCCCTTCCCACCTACCCTCTCTAGGAAGGCAAGAAATTCAGCATAGATCACACATGTATCATTATGTAAAACACTTCCACAATGCTCATGTTGTGAAGGGCTAACTGTATTTCCTTCCATCCTATCCTGTCCCCCTTTATTCAATCTTCTCCCTTGACCCTGTCCATTTTCAAAGGTGTTTGCTTTTGGTTACCTGCTCCCCGATCTGCCCTCCCTTCTATCATCCTCCCTTTTTTATCCCCTTCCCCTTACTTTCCTGTGGAGTAAGATACCCAATTGAGTGTATATGTTATTCCCTCCTCAATGTGGATCCAATGAGAGTATGATTCACTCATTCCCCCTCACCTGCCCCCTCTTCCCTTCCAACAGAACTGCTTTTTCTTGCCACTTTTATGTGAGATAATTTACCCCATTCTATCTCTCCCTTTCTCTGTCTCTCAATATATTCCTTTCTCACCCCTTAAATTTATTTCATTTTTTTAGATATCATCCCTTCATATTCAACTCATCCTGTGCCCTCTGTCTGTATTCCCTTCAACTCTCCTAACGCTGAGAAAGGTCTCATGAATTACGCACATCATCTTTCCATGTAGGAATGTAAACATAACAGTTCAACTTTAGTAAGTCCCTTATGAATTCTCTTTCTTGTTTATCTTTTCATGCTTCTCTTGATTCTTGTATTTGAAAGCCAAATTTTCTTTTCAGCTCTGGTCTTTTCATTGAGAAAGCTTGAAAGTCCTATATTTTATTGAAAATCTGTATTTTGCCTTAAAGCATTATACTCAGTTTTACTGGGTAGGTGATTCTTGGTTTTAATCCTAGCTCCTTTGACCTCCAGAATATCATATTCCAAGCCCTTCAATCCCTTAATGTAGAAGCTGCTAGATCTTGTATTATCCTGATTGTATTTCCACAATATTCAAATTGTTTCTTTCTGGCTGCTTGCAGTATTTTCTCCTTGATCTGGAAACTCTGGAGTTTGGCAACAATATTCCTAGGAGATTTCTTTTGGGGATCTTTTCCAAGAGGTGATTGGTGGATTCTTTCAATTTTTATTTTACCCTCTGGTTCTAGAATATCAGGGCAGTTCTCCTTGATAATTTCTTGAAAGATGATATCTAGGCTCTTTTGTTGATCATGGCTTTCAGGTAGTCCAATAATTTTTAAATTATCTCTCCTGGATCTATTCTCCAGGTCAGTGGTTTTTCCAAGGAGATATTTCACATTGTCTCCCATTTTTTCATTCCTTTGGTTCTGCTTTATAATATCTTGGTTTCTCAGAAAGTCACTAGCTTCCACTTGCTCCAATTTAATTTTTAAGGTAGTATTTTCTTCAGTGGTCTTTTGGACCTCCTTTCCCATTTGGCTAATTCTGCCTTTCAAGGCATTCTTCTCATTTGCTTTTTGAAGCTCTTTTGCCATTTGGGTTAGTCTATTCTTTAAGATGTTATTTTCTTCAGTTGTTTTTGGGTCTCCTTTAGCAAATCATTGACTTGTTTTTCATGGTTTTCTTGCATCACTCTCATTTCTCTTCCTTTTCCTCTACTTCTCTTACTTGCTTTTCCAAATCCTTTTTTAACTCTTCCATGGCCTGAGACAAATTCATATTTTTCTTGGAGGCTTTTGATGTAGGCTCTTTGACTTTGTTGACTTCTTCTGGCTATATGTTTTGATCTTCTTTGTCACCAAAAAAAAAGGAATCTAGAGTTTGAGTTTGAGTCTGAGTTCGAGTCTGAGTTCATTTTCACTGCCTGTTCATGTTCCCAGCTCACTACTTGACCCTTGAGCTTTTTGTCAGGATATCACTGCTTGTAGAGTAGAGAGTACTTTGTCCCAAGCTTTAGGGTCCAAGCACTGCTGTTTTTAGAGATACTTCTACTCCACCATCACCCCAGGCTCTGTCGCCGCAGTGCTCCTCCGCCCCCAAGAACTGCCAACCAGGACCGCAATACAGATCCAAGCAGGGCACAGCAAGAGAATCTGCCTTTGTGCCCACAATGCGCTCCTTGCACTCCCCCTCTGATCCGCTGCTAGTTTCCTCCCATCGTGTGAGCCAGGGACTCGGGAAGCAGTTGATGCTGGAGTTCTGGAAGCAGCCTCAGGAGCTTCCTGCTGCTGCTACCACCACCACTGCACCAACTTCTCCACCCACAGAGCTGGCAGCTAGACCACTCTGAACTTGATCTAGCAGTTTCCTCCTAACCTGCTCTTTGGTTTGTGGGTTGAGAAGTCTGTTAACTGTCACAGCTCACTGTTTCATGGCCTCAAGGCCTGTTCCAGCTGGCTGATTCCAGATCTGATCTGTCCTGGTGTGGCCCATGCTGGGCTGCCCTCTGCTCTCAGCACCATGCAATAGACCCTACCCAGTGACCATCCAGGCTCTCCTGGGCTGGAGATCTGTTTCATGGGTTCTGCAACTCTAGAATTTGTTCAGAGCCATTTTTACAGGTGTTTGGAGGGATTTGGGGGAGAGCTTAAGCAAATCCCTGCTTTCCAGACACCATCTTGGCTCTGCCCCCCGGGGTACAATATTCTTGAGCACAAGACAGAGAGACACAGCTTAATGGACAGTCCAGTTGGGTGGGAGTTGGGGCTGGTTGGCTGATCAGACATTAAAGGCTGTGTCAGCTTGGAAGGTCTCCAGTGGAGTGCCCCCTGGATCTGCTTTTGGCTGTGTGCTCTTCCTTACTTTTATCAATGACTGCCTGAATGTGTAGGTGGCATGTTGACCAAATGATACTAAGCTGGAAGAGCCAGGAGGATGGTTTGGGTGAAAGAATTAGGATCCCCAAAGATTTTGACAGGTTAGAAGAATGGGTTGAATAGAATAGGATGAAATTGATTTAGGATCAATGTAAAGTCCTATAGTGGGGTTTCCAAAAATTAGCCAGACAGCAGTTCCCTGGTCAGAGAAGATGGGGTGAGAGCACCCTAAGAAGTCTAATGCTACTAGCTCAATGTTTTAGCTGTTTGATGTAACAGCCAAAAAACCTAGTGGAATCTCAGGCTATATTTACAGGAGGTGGAGCAGGGCAAGGCAAAAAGTTCTGAATTAGGAGTGAGAGGACCTGGTTTCAAAATCCACCTCAGCCACTTAACCACCTGAGTGACCTTAGACCATCCCTTCACCTTCCTGGGCCTCCTCTACCTCATCTATAAAATGAGGGGGATGGATACAAAAGCCTCTATGGTCCCTTTCAGTTCTGCTTCTATGGTCTTATGACTTACCACCTTTGTGACCTTGAGCAAGCTAAATCACTTCTCTGATCCTCAGTTTTCTCATCCGTAAAATGGGGGAATTGGACTAGATTGTCTCTAAGCTCCATGTCAGCCCTAGGTTTGGGAATTTATGCTTCTTAAATCAGAAAAAGAGATGTTTCCAATGCCCTGTTCTCTGCTCCAACCAAATATAAACGATTGGGCTTAACTCTGGAAGCAATGTTTTAGCAAGAAAGTATCCCAAGGAGGATGGGAATAAGGTTTGGAGATTACTCCCTGCAGGTTTTGGTTAAAGGACATGAGAATGTTTAGCCTAGTGAAGAGAAGGCTTAGGGAAATATTATCATCTAATTAAATTTAGCAATCAATTATTGAGTGTCCCATGGTGCTGGATTTACAAAGACAAAGGTAAAATTATACCTAACCCTCAAGGAGTTTCTATTCTACTGGAAGGAGACAGAGATATGTATGGCACTGAGAACGGAAGAGCAATACTCACGGAATCAGCAAAGACTTCAAGCAGAGTTCGTGCTTGAGTTGAGCCTCGAATAAAGAGAGAAATTCTAAGAGGCAGAAATGAGAGTCTGATGTGGGAAACAGAGATTCATGTTGAGAGATAAAGACTGGTTCTTTACCAGAAAGAAGACCAAGGACCAATGGTTGGAAGTCAAAGGAACATAAGTTTTGCTGCAGTGACTTCCCTTATGACTACAGTATAGCTATCTAAAGTAAATGGGGCTGCCTTGGATGGCTGGGAGTTCTTGATCACTGCAGGCTTTCAGTGGAGGCTGAATGAGCATCTGTAAAGGATTTTCTTGAGGAGATCCTTCTTGTAGGAGTTGGATGAGATGCCCTCTGGGGTCCTGTCCAGCTCAGAGCTTCTGGGAGCCTGTTTTGCCAGTCTTATTAAATCTGAAGAGAGTCACCAGCCCTTCTACCTCCTTCTAAATGAATTGCAATTTGTCACATATTTCATGCTTCTAACATACTAGGTGCAGTACAGAGGAATCTCAAATTGACCATGATCGTGTTTTTCAAAACTGTACATTTTTTTAAAGGAAAGCACAAGGGGAGGACAGTGCTGAGTTACATAAGGGTCCAGGAAGCCATAGATGAAGGATGGAGAGAGAGGGAGACATTCCTGCTTCAACACCTGTTTTGCTGATGCTATTAATAAAAAGGAAATCTAATATGTTCGCTTTGCTTGGATTATGAAGAGGGAGAGTTAGATGAGTAGTTGGTTGGATATAGGAGTTTGGTGAATGGGGTAGTATAATAAGATGCTTGAGTAGATGGGATAGTTGGGTAGAAGTTAAAAGGTAGGAGTTAGTGAAAAGGGATTATTGATTTATTAGATTGAACAATTTGTTGAATGGTATATGAGTTTATTGAAAGTGGGCGGGGGAATTAACTACATAGTATAGTTCAAAGTTGCAGTGGACTGGGGCAATTGGTTGGATGTGAAGGTTTGGTGGAGAATTGGATGGATAAGGGATGTTTGATCCAGTTGGCCAGATGCGAGAGTTTGGCGAGTAGCTGAGTTTATCAGACAGGAAAGGATCAATGGGGAGTTGGTTAGACTCAGGACGTTTAGTGATATGTTGGTTAGATAGGAGTCAGTGGGATGGGAGATATTTGATGTCAGTCAGTCAATAAACATTTATTAAGTTCCTACCATGTGCTTGGTACTCTGCTAAGCACTGGGGACACAAGAAGAGTCAAAGACAATCCCTGCCTCCAAGGAGGGAGGGAGCCAAGAAAACAAGTATGTATAAACAAGCTATATGCAGGATCAACAAGAAATAAGAGGTAAAGCACTAGGATCGGGGTTGGGAAAGGCTTCCTATAGAAGATGAGATTCTAGTTGGGACCTAAAGGAGGCCAAGGAGGGCAACAGGTAGAGATGAAAATAGGGAGCATTCCATGCATGGAAGCCAGCCAGAGAAAATACCTGGAGCCCAGAGATGGAATGTCTTGTTTGTCGGTATCACTGGATTGAAGAATGCCTTGCAGGGAGTAAGGTATAAGAAGACTGGAAAGGTAGGGGAGGGCTAGGTTAGGAAAGGAAATTGGCTAGATGGAGAGATTTGGCTGGAGGTTGGTTAGTTGGGTAGAGCTATTTGATGGGGAGTTGGTTGGATGGCTGAATATGCTATGTTAATTCATGGGAATGAGACATATTCTGGCTCAGGTATCATGGAAGGCTTTCTGGAGGACACAGCATCCTAGCTGAGCCTTAGAAGATGAGTACAAAGTCTAATGCCTGAGTGTAGGTCTTGCTCTCAGGAGATGAGACTACTCTTTAGCTATTCTCCCCCAGAGTCACAGAACCAAACACCCAACTGACAAACAATTAAATCAACATGGAGGGGGGATGAGCCCTGGTCCTGGAACTAGATTTGACTTAGTTTGGTTTGCATCAAGTCCCATTTCATCCACTTTCTGGCTTTGTGGCAAAGGGCCATAGCTGTAATCTTTCAGTTCACAGCCTGTGGTGTAGAGAGAGCCAACCCAAAGGTGGATTGGGTGCCATGACTCTCCTTTTGCCCTGGCCACCTTCCCAACTGTAGCTGGGCCCCAAGATCCCATGCATTTTTCAGCAGCTACCTGGCATCAGCCTGTGGACTCAGTTCACCTGTTCCCCAGCCCAGGCCTTGGGTGAGGTCATTTATTTAAATTCAGGGTGTCCACAGGCCCTCCTTCCACCCACAGGGTGGGAGCAGCTCAGGTTGCAGAATGGATAGTGAGAATAGCATCTCAGGTTTCTTTGAAGTCTACAAAATGCCTTCCCCACGACAGCTCTTACAAGCATCAGGATGCTCATGCTGTGGAGTCAAATCCTGAGCACAGAGAAGTAAAGTAAGGCAGACAGGGAGTGGACAACAGATTTAGAACTCAAAACCTAGTCTTCTGAGAGTACATGTCAGTTCTACAAAATTTTAAAGCCCTTCCCAGCTCTAACATTGCCTGTTCATCCTCTATTCAGCTCCCAAAGTGATTTTCCCAAGGTGTAGGTCTGACCATGTGGCCTTCCTCTTCAATAAACTCTAGAGGCTCCCTAGACCTCCTTCCAAATCGCCTTACAAACTGGCCCCTTCCTACTTCTCTAGTCTTCTTACACTTTACCCCTCCCCCCATCCTCAGCTTTTTCACTGTTCCTCCATGCAAAAGTGATCTCACCCCATCCCACATTTTCCAACATATTGCCCCCATAGCATCTCCACATTTATTTATTGAGATCCCTGCTACCTGCAAACATGCCCATATCTCTCCAATTATCAAAAATCCCTCACTTTATCCATCAGTCCTCATGATCATCATCCACCTCTCCTGCCTTTTGTGGCTAAACCCCTTGAGAAGGTCATTTGCAATACGTGCCTCTACTTCCCCTCCCTTATCCTATTCTTCACTCTCCATAGTGCAGTTTCTGACTTCATCATCCAACCAAGACTGCCCTCTCCAAAATTACCAATGATCTCTTAATGGCCAAATCTAATGGGCTTTTCTTAATCCCCATCCTTCTTGACCTCTCCAAAGCTTTTGACACTGTTGATCCCCATCTCCTCAATACTCTCTTCTCTCTAGGTTTTCATGATATTACTCTCTCCTAGTTTTCCTACCCATCTGACCACTCTTCTCAGTCTCCTATCTGGATTTTCATCCAGGTCACACCCAGTGACCATGAATGTTCCCCATGGCTTTGTGCTGGGCCCTGCCCTCTTCTCTTCTCTTCTCTTCTCTTCTCTTCTCTTCTCTTCTCTTCTCTTCTCTTCTCTTCTCTTCTCTTCTCTTCTCTTCTCTTCTCTTCTCTTCTCTTCTCTTCTCCTCTCCTCTCCTCTCCTCTCCTCTCCTCTCCTCTCCTCTCCTCTCCTCTCCTCTCCTCTCCTCTCCTCTCCTCTCCTCTCCTCTCTTCTCTTCTCCTCTCCTCTCCTCTCCTCTCCTCTCCTCTCCTCTCCTCTCCTCTCCTCTCCTCTCCTCTCCTCTCCTCTCCTCTTCTCTTTTCTCTTTCTATACTATTTTATTTGAGAATCTCACCAGCTCACATGGATTCTGTTAATATTTCTATTATGGCATTTCTCCAACCTACTTATCTAGGCCTAACCTCTGCTGACCTCCAATCTTGCATCTCCAGTTTCCTATTAGACACCTTGATCTGGATGGCCAATAGACATCTTAAACTTAACATGTCCAAAATGGAATTCATATCTTTCCCCTCAAACCCTCTCCCTTCCAAAATTCCCTATTACTGTTGAAGGCAATGCCATCTTCCCAGTCCCTCAGGCTTCAGACACAGGCATCATTTTTAACATTCACTCTCCCCATAGTCAATCTATTTCTAACACTTGTTGGTTTTACCTTTGTAACATCTCACTACTATGCCCCCTTCTCTCCTCTGACATCGCCCCCACCTGATCCTTATCACCTCACACCTCGATTCCTGCACTAGTCTGTGGCTAGGACTGCCCGCCTCATAACTCTCCCCTCCAACCTATCCTCTTGCCTCCAGGAGCAAATACAAAATGCTCTGCTTGGCATTCAAAGCCCTACATAACCTGCCCCCTCCTACCTTTCCTCACTTCCCCTTACATGTTCTCTTCCATCCAGTGGCACTGCCTCCCCCCCTTTTCAAGTACAAGATACTCCATCTTTTAGCTCCAGGCATTTTCTCTAGCTGTCAATCATGTCTGGAATACTCTCCCTCCTCCTCCCTGACTCCCTGGCTTCCTTTAAGTCCCACCTTCTGCAGGAAACCCTACTCAACTCCTCTGAATTCCAGTGCCTTCCCTCTATTAATTACTTCCTCTTTATCTTGCATATAACTTGCTCTGTATATATTTGTTTGCATACTGCCTTCCCCATTAGACTATAAGCTCCTTGAGGGCAAACACTGTCTTTTATCTCTTTTTGTATCCCCAGCACTTAGCACAGTGCCTGGCACATAGTAGGTGCTTAAATGGTTTTTGATCTGATTGACTGTCCATGTTGCCACAGCATGTCAGTGGCAGAACCAGAAGCACCCCAAGTTTCTTGATTGCCAGCTGGTGCTGCTCAGAGTCCATACATGTTTATTTTGTCCATGATGCTTCCATCAAACTCCATTTGTAACATCACTCATTCTGTTAATAGGTTGGCTTTTTTTTCCAGGAGCAGCACGTCCTCTCCATTTGCCAGCTTGGCTGCTCTTTTCCACGGGTTCTTTCCTGACATGTCTTGCAGCTTTTCTTTCTCCTTCTCTTCCTCTTTGTCATCATCACCATCATCACCAGATGTCCTGGTCTGTTTCCTGACCTGATCCCTCTGCTTTCCCCAGATGTGCCTTAGACCGAGGGCCTAAGCATGGGGCAGGGCACACTGCAGACCCTTCCCCAAGGCCCTGGCATTGTCCCCTCTGAGAAAGACAGCTGAGCCTATGGAGAGAGTGAGTCCCCAGCCCTCCGGCAGGCCTTCTCCTAACAGATCTCCGGACCATCTGTGAGTTTTCTCTGTGAACACCCTCAGAGCTATCATGCCCAGAAAACTGGCAGCCAGAAGAGGAAACAAACAGGCAGACCTGGGCAGCTTCAAGCTGCTCCTTTATTCTCTAGGAAGAGACAGACAGAGACGGAAAGACAGTCAGAGACAGAGAGATAGGAGACAGGGAGAAAGACAGAGACAGGAAGAGAGAGAGGAAGGACAGAGAATAAAGATGGAGAAGAGAGTATAAGAGAGACAGAGAGGAGGAGAGAAGAGGAGAGGAGAGAAGAGGAGAGAAGAGGAGAGGAGAGAAGAGGAGAGAATAGGAGAGGACAGGAGAGGGGAGAAGAGAAGAGAAGAGAACAGAAGAGAAGAGAAGAGAAGGAGAAGGAGAAGAGAAGAGGGGAGGGGAGTGGAGAGGAGGAAAGGAGAGGAGGAAAGAGAAAAGAGAGGAGAGAGGCCTGTCATGATGAGCTGATTATTAGACAGGCTGATGTGGGTAGAATGGGGCCTCCACTGTTTGGGAGGGGGTGATAACAGAGATTTGAATTTCCGTTCAATACAAGCAGTGTTATTGGCTCTAAAGAAACATAAAAGGATCTTCCCAAGGGCAATGGGAAGGTGTGTAGTGAGCACGGGAAAGCTGTGATGAATTAAGAAGGTGAGTCAATATTGAGTTTTTTAATCATAGAAATTTGCCATGGTGGGACAGAGGGAGAAGATAGACTGGATATATAGTGAGCGTGAGGGACAATGTATGGAAAGCCCTTTGTAGCCACAGTGGAAGGAAAGCTCCCCACTCAGTGGGCAGACCTCCTGTGGCACACCTTTGGGATGAAATGGACAGGGGTGCCACAAGATGGACAGGCATGAATGGGTGGTAAGGATGCCCACATGGAGGAAAGCATGGATCCATTGGTCTTTTGGAGTCAGCTCTGACTTCCTGAGCAGGAGAGCTGTCCAACAAGGAAAAGGAGGGGATGCCAGAGTGGGGACTAGTGATTGTGTGACATCCCCCAGAAGTTCACAGCCTCACAGACCTACAGCTGAAAGGGCCCTCAGAGACATGCAGTCCAGCTCCTCATTTTACAGAGGAAGCCCAGGGAAACAGAGTGAGCTTCCCAAGGTCTCACAGCCAGGAAATGTCCAAGGGAGAATCCAAACCTAAGCTCTCTGACTCTAAAACACATCACTCCTACTTTCCAGGGAAGTAGGATAGAATTCCTGCACCAATTGGGGGCTGGGGGCTGGACTGGTGGCACCCAAGGTCTCTTTCCCTTCTGAGTTCCCACTTCTGAAGCCTTAGACCCCAACTAAAGAGTTTAGATTTGATTCTCCAAACAATGAAGATTCATCACTAGCTTCTGAGCAGGGATATGATCAAATCTGAATTTTCAGGGTAGCTGCTCCAATGTCCAACTGAATAAACACTTACTTAGCACCTACCTTGTGTGGACCATTGGGCTGGGATCAGGGACAGGCACAGTTTAGCTGTGACCCAATCCCTGCCCCCCTTGTGTTCACAGGGCAGGGGATGAAGACACAAGCACAAATATGTCTAACAGACAGTTTTCATTCCACAAATACTTAAGTGCCCATTGTGTGCTTGGCATTGTTACAGATGCCGGGCATACAAACACAAAAACTCAAATGGTCTCTGCCCACAAGGAGATTCCATTCTATTGCATGTACACAAATAAGTAAACATAAGGCAGATGCAAAGGAAACCCATCCACCTTGAACATCTTGCTACCGGCCTAAAACTGAGCCCTTTCTCACAACCTGGAAGGGCATCCTCCAGGCAGACCTCCAGGGACCATGTCCCCAGCAGGGGAGGTAGTCTGCAAAGTTTTGGAATTCCCACCCTGGTGCACCCCAATTGGTGAGCGAGTGCAAACTCACCTGCCCCCATCTATCTATGGAGTCAGGCCCTGGTCATGCCTCCATTCATCCTCTCCCTCACTCTACCCCATCTTTCACCTCTGGGCACAGAAACCAAATCAATGACCCCCTGGCTTCAGGAACAGACATGATGGTGGCCTCCCCTATGGGTGCACCCCCCATCCCTGACACTGCCCTTCCCAGGATCCCCTTCCCTTCCAGGAGTCATCACTCTTTTGAATCTCACTTTTATCCTTGGACCTCCAGGACCTAGCACTGTGTCCAGCACAGAATCGGTGCTTAATAAATAATCCATTGGATGCATGGAAATTTGGAGGCAGGGAGGGTGCTAACAAGGGGGGAGCCCAGAAAAAGCCCTTGCACTAGACCCGGCACTCCAGTCACACCTTGAAAGAAGCTGGGATTAGTGAAAGTGAAGAGGAAACCCTCATCCCAAATGTGAGGTCTCTGAGGGCAGTGAGATGGTGATCCCATGCTGTCACAGGCTCCGAGAGCCTAGAGCTTGCTTAAACCAAACCTTAGCGAGAAGGCATCCTTTCCCCATCACCCTGGCCAGCAGCTGCAGCAGGGAGGGATTTCTCTTGACCCTTTCTGTGTATACCCAGTGCTTGGCATAGGGCCTGGCACCTAATAACCTCTTAATAAATGCTTGTTGACTGACTGACTAGAAGACATCCACTGTCCCATAGAAGGAAGTCCCCTGGTACGGAGCCAGAAGGTCTGGTGCTGAGTCCCCACTGGGCTATGGTTTAGCTGCATTGCCCTATCCAAAGTGCTATGCAATTTGACAACTATCTTTCCCAAAATGTCAGTGACCAATCACTGTTATCGTTGCAAAGGAGACCTGGTTTCCAATCCAGACTCAGACACTTGCCATCTGTGTAGCCCTGGGTAATTTATTTCCCCTCCCCTCAAAATGAGTGGGGTGGACTCAATGGCCCCTAATGTGCCTTCCTGTTCTAGATCTGGGCACCTTCCAGGAGAAGCCCTTGCCTTTTTAAACAGCCCCAATGGTCCCAGCCAGGGCGAGATTTTTTTCTGGCGCTAGTAACTGAGGGAACCATCGTCCTCCTTCCAGCTGCTTCCCTCCAGGAGCATCTCTGCCCAACTGTCCTCACTTACTTGGCTTATATCTCCTCCTTCTAAATGTGACCGACCCTGTTCCTAAGTTTTAGCCCCTCCCCCCACCTGAGTCCTCCTCTGGAGAAAAAGTGGGCTCTCAAGAGAGAATCCAAGCTGTGGTGGCCCCTGCCCAGCTGGGGAGGCTCTGAGCACAGCCTGGGGATGATGGACCCTGAGAACCAGCCTGGTTCTGTCCAAACAGGGAGCAGGGGAATGGCGTGCTCAGTCATAGTAATTCTTGAAGCAGAAGCGTTGCTGTCTACACTTGTGAAGCAAATATCTACCTCTGTGAAATCTTGGACCCCAAAGGAGCAGAAGTATCCTCCCTGCTCTCCCAAGAACTCGATTCCAACCAGCCATGCCCAGCACAGTCCCCCTTCCGAATCACTGCTCCATACCTCTTCTCAAGCTTATCTCCATCTGGTACACCCTGCTCCCTACTCTGACCTATTCAATTGTCCCCCTTCTCTGGAGCCTGATTCAGGCCCTCCCTTCTGTAGGACACCACCCAGCCCTTTGTGAGTGAGCCCTCCTCAGAATCTGCCTAGCATTCGGGGTCACATTAACCTCTGGGCTGTCTCATCTTCTTTGAGAGCTGCTTCTTGTTAGTGTGACCAGTCTCTCCAGTGAGATTAAAATGTCCTACAGGGCAGGGATTGTGATTGCAGTGTCACAGAAAGCCAGAGAGGAGAGCCTTTGAATACCAGAATGTGAGAACCTTGACTGTCTGGACCTTAGAACATAGACTATCAGAACTGGGTGAGAACACACAACACAGAATGTCAGTGCCAAAAACAACCTTCGAATGACAGAAAGTCTCACCTGAAAACACTCGATCAGCCTGCATTTATGAAGTGCTTGCTGTATGCCAGGCATCGTGGTCAGTGCTGGAAATACAAAGAGAAAACAAAAACAGCCCCTGCCTGAAGAAGTTTCTATTCTGATAGAGAAGGCAGCATTTACAAACCCAAAGCTTCGCACTAACAAATGCAGAGTAGCTGGGTGGTAACCTGAGGGGCTGGCACCAGTGCCTGGCAGGCCTTCTGGAGGAGATGGTCCAGGAGCTGAGTCTTAAAGGAAGCCCTGGACTCCAAGAGCTGGAGGTTTGGAGAGAGAACCTTCCAGGCATGGATGTGGAAGATGGAATGGCCGGTGTGAGGGGCCTAGATTCTAATCTTAACTCAGAGAATTAGAATGAGGCAGCTAGACAGGTAAGAAGGAGGCAAGTTGTAAAGAACTTTACATTCCAAACAGAGGGTTTTATCTTTGATTCTGGCGGTAATAGTGAGCCACAGGAATTTAGGGGATGACATGGTCAGACCCACTTTTTAGGAAAACCACTTTGGCAGCTGAGTGGAAGGATGGATTGCAGTGGAGACAGACTTGAAGGAGGGAGGCCTGTTAGAAGGCCATTCTGGGAGTGACATACAGGCCAGTGTCTTTGTAAATAGGGAGAAAGGTACTCCTGTGAGAGATGCTGTAGAGAAAGAAATGAAAATATTTGGCCAGTGATCAGATCTAATGGATGAATGAGAGGGAGCATTGAGCCTGAGTCAGAGGTTCGGAGCTTGGCTGATTGGGAGGTGGTAGTGCCCTCCATAGTCATCAACAAATTCAGAAGAGGGAAAAACAGGATGCTCACTTTGGGGCATATTGAGTTGGAGATGCCTTTGAAACATCCATTTGGAAAAGGCCAGACCCACTTATTCATCCCTAATCTCTGCTGATCTCCAGCTACCTGTTAGATATCTCCAAGTAGAGGTCTAGTAGACATCTTCAGTTCCACAGGTCCAAACTCGAATTCATTCTCTTTCTCCCCCCAAGTCCTTCCCTTCTGGACTACGGAACTATGGCTGAAGATACCACCATCCTCAGGTCCCCAGGCTCTGAACCCAAGTGTCACCCTGTCCTTGTCCATGCGTCATTTTCTCATCCCCCTCCCCCCATATCCAATCTCTTGCCAAGGCCTGTTGATTTTCCTAACAGCAATGAAATGCATGCCCTTCTCTTCTCTGGCACAGCCATCAGTCTGGTGCAGGCTGTTATCACACATACCAAGGTGATTGTGATGGCCATCTAGTTGGCCTACCTGCCACAAGCAAGTCTCTCCCTATTCTAGTCAGTCCTCCATTCAGTTGTCAAAGTGATCTTCATAAAGCATAGATCTGACCAGGTCACCACCACCCACACTCAAGAAACTCCAGTGGCTCCCTCTGACCTCTGGGATCCAAGTCAAAGTCCTCCATAACTGGGCCCCTTCCTGGCTGACACCACCCCCTACTCTTCCATCTGGTGACTCTGGCCTCTGGGCTGCTCCTCCCACAAGATGCTCCATCTTCCAGCTCTGAGCATTTTCTCTGGCTGTTCCCCATGCCTGGAATTCCCTCATTCCTCATCTCCACCTCATGATATCCCTGCATTCCTTCAAATTCCAGGGAAAATCTCACCTTCTAAAGAAAGCTTTTCCTGGTCCTGCTAAATTCTTGTGCCTTCCCTCTGGTGATCATTGCCAATTTCTCCATCTCTAGCTTGTTTGAGTTGTCATTATGTATTTTCATGTTGTCTCCCCCACTAGGCCTTGTCTCCCCCACTAGGAGCCCTTGAAAGCAGACCTAGCACTTAACTCAGTGCCTGGCACATAGTAGGTGCTTAATAAATGTTTCCTGACTGACTGGCATAGGACTAGAGCTCACGAAGGTGACAGGCTGGATGAATTGGCCTAGGAGTCATTGGCATGGAGATGTCCATGGAGCCCTCACCAAGTGAGGGAGCAGAGGGGAGAGGAGGAGAAGGCCCAGGATGGAACCCTGGGAGCACTTAGAGTCAATGTCCAGCATCCCAGACTGAGGAGGAGCAAGTAGGGAGGTAGGAGGTAAAGAAGAGAAGGCAGTCACCAAAACCCAGAGAGGAGAGAGAATTTGGAGGACATGGCCAGGGGTGTCAAAGGCTGTAGAGACGGTGAGAAGAGGCCTTTGGATCTGGTCATTACCTAGAGCTAGAAGAGGCCCCAAGGGCCATTGCCCTCAGTCCTTTCATTTTACACAGGAAGAAGCTGAGTCCCAGCGTCACAATAGGTGGAAGATAGCTGGTGAGAACACCTCTTGGACACCTGTCGTGGAACTGGGGCTGGGGTGAGAGGTCTGGAGGAAAACTGTAAACTAGAACAGGCAATGTCAGATCTGAGAAGGGGGCTCAGAACAGGGAACTGTCAGAGCTGAGAGGACCCTTAGAACAGGGGATGACAGAGCTGGGAGGGGCCTTAGAACACGGGATGACAGAGCTGGGAAGGCCCTTAGAACAGGGCATGACAGAGCTGGAAGGGAGCTTAGAACAGGGAATGGCAGAGCTGGGAGGGCCCTTTGAACAGGGGATGACAGAGCTGTGAGGGCCCTTAGAACAGGGGATGACAGAGCTGGGAAGGGCCTTAGAACAGAGAATGGCAGAGCTGGGAGGGGCCTTAGAACAGGTGATGTCAGAGCTGGAAGGGAGCTTAGAATAGGGAATGGCAGAGCTGGGAGGGGCCTTGGAGATACTCTGGGCCAAAGGCCCTTCACTGACTTGCTTCCTTCTGCCTTCCCCTCAGTGTTCAACATGGTGCTCACTGACCATTCCCTCCATGGATGTGTGTGTTTGTGCCCCCACAACCGAGGCAGCCCCTCAAAGACAGCCTTGTTCCCCACTGCAGGTATCCCAGGAAGAGATGGTAGTTGGGGGAGGGGACCAAAGGAAGCTGCCTAGGAAAGCCTGCAGCGCCCCTCCCCCTGCCTTACCTTCTCAGCACCCTGGGAAAGGAGAGCAGCCAGTGGCTCTCATGCATAGGATGCACTCAGTAAATATTTGTTGAATGAAAAGTCAAATTGGCTGGAAATACTTAAGGGCTGGACAAGGTCCCAGAATATTGAATCCTGCGCCCTGGTCGGGTGGAGGCAGCCGAGTAGGCTCTCTGCTGGGACAGGCCATCCTGTCAGGATAGCCATGGTGTATGTGACCCTGACCAGTCACTCTACTCTCTGGGACTCAGTTTCCCCCATGTGCAAAATGAGAGAGTCTGGACTCAGGAATGGAGGAAGTCTGTGCCAACTATGCCAGTCGATGAACCTAAGGAAACCCATAAGCATTGGAAAGAAGCAAGTTGGGATCCAAAGGGGAGGGGGCTGCCAGGTGCCAGCTTCTCCCCCATCAGCTTTGGGGTGCTACTTTGATGGTCACTGAGGGGCTGGAGGCAGGAGGGAGGCTTAGCTCACTGCTCTCCCTTCACTAAACCCCCCAAACCCCGAAGCTTTGTCTCCCCAAAGTGGCCCCTTTCCCAGCCCAGTGCCGGGAAATCCCAGAGGAAAGCTGAGGCCTGCCCTTTTCCAAAACCCCCAGAATCTCAGAGGAGGCTGTGGGTCTTAGGTCTTCTGTCCCCGGCCCTTCAGGCACCTCATTCCTGGACAGTCTTAGGGAAACTGAGTCACAGCATTATAGATTTAAAGTTGGATGAGATTGTAAAGGTCATCCAGTCCAAACCCCTAGGTTTGCTGATGGGGAAACTGAGGCCCAAGGGGCAGGACTTGCCCAGGGTTCAGAGGCCAGGAAAATGAAAGAGCTGGGATCCGAATTCAGGTCCTGGATTCTTAATGCTGCACCCTTTCCAATAGCCCAGGAAAGGTACGGAGAGCCCAGAAAGAAGTCTGGACTGGAGAGGAGAGATGGAGTTCTTTGGTCAGCAGGCCTCTCACTGCTCTCGGCCCCTCTGGGGCCAAGGGGCCCCTCCCAGACACGGAGTTGGGGGAGATTTCTAGGGTCTCCATCTCTGCTACTCCGGCCTAGGCGGGAGGAGGATGGAGAGAGGGATAATGGGGGGGGAATGCCAGCTTCACACCACCACCACCCCCCCGCCCAGGTGGGAGATGGGAGGGGTTGGGGAACGGGGAAAGGGAGCGTGGGCTCTCGCCCCAACCTGAGGCGGCTCGGGCGTGGGATCGGGGCCAACCGCGGGTCCCCAGGAGGTGAGTGTGCCCCCCCCGGGGGGAGGTCCGGCCCGCCTGACCGCCTCCTCCCCGCCGGCCTCCGGGATCCTATCCCCCTGCCCCTCCCCCACGGCTCTGTCTGCCCGGCCAGCGGGCTTTCTGACTGTCTGATCATCTGTCTGTCTGTCTGACCGTCCGCCAGTCTGCCTGCCTGCTTGCCTGCTTGGCTGGCTTTTTTTTCCTCTTTTTCCGCAGCCGCCTTTCCTCCCCCCCGCCCACCTCACTCCTTCCACCTCCCTTCTCCCCTCTTCCCCTCCCCCTTCTCTCTTCCTCCTCTTCCTCCTCCCTCCCTTCCTCCCTCCCTCCCTCTCCCCTTCCCCCTTCTCCCTCATTTCCCCCACCCCCGGTCTGGAGGAAGTGCTGTGGGTCCGATCCCTGGGTCCCGGCGCCCCCCCTCCCCGGTCAACCGCACTGCCGTGGAAGGGGGGCGCGGTTGGGGAGCTGGGATCTCCCGGACCGCAGGGCTGGAGGGCAGGCGACCGAGCCGGGAAGGCATCCCCTCTGGGGTTCTACCTCTCCCCTGGAGTGGCCCAGAGCTCCAGGCATGGGGGCGGATTGCGAGTCTGAACCAAGTCGGGGGGGGGGGGGGGCCAGGGTGGGGGTCTGAGGGGGCAGAGTGTGCGGGGGAGCAGGAGATGGAGATGGAGAGAGAGACTGAGGGGGTGAGAGAATGGAAGAAATATACAGAGAAGGAGGGACAAGGGAGACACACGCGCGCACACGCACACACACATACACACAGACACACACACGCACACACAGAAGCAGAGAGACCGAGCGAGAGCAGGTTCCTAAAGGGAAGTCAGTCCACTATCCCACGGGCTGGCTACCTCTGACCTTTTCCGCAAAGAGGCAACTGCAGGGGAACCAGACGAGAGCCCTCCTCCTCCTCTTCTTCCTCCTCCTCCGTCCTCCCTCCTCCCCCTCCTTCCCATCTTCCTCTCTCCCTCCCCCCTTTTTCCTCCCCCTTCTTCCCCCTTCTCCTCCCCTTTCTTCCCCCTCCTCCCTCCTCCTTCCCCTTTATCTCCTGCCACCCCCTCCCTCCTGTCCTTCCTCCCTCCCTCCTCCCCCGTCCCCAAAGCGCCTGCATCCATCCCCGATCTGCTCCAGACTTGTGCCTCTTCCCCTGCCCTGCCTGATGCTCCGGGTGCTGGGGGCGTGCCAGTGGATGGGGGTCTCAAGGTAGGCTGACTTCTCTGAATGAACGAGTGTGCGTCTGTGCGGTGTTCAGTGTGTGCATGCCGGTGTGTGTACAGGAGGGAGCAGAGGCGAAGGGTCCCGGCTCCTTTGCAATTTTTCTAAATCTGTACCTGACTGTTCAGGCTCCTGATTGCCCAGGTCAGAGAGGACTCTTCTCTACTTTGCCAGCAAAGTTACTTTTCTTTTTCCAGAGTTCTTAAGACCTCTCACTCCTCCCACCTTATTTCCTCTGGGCTGAGCCAGTGGTCGCGTGTATGTGTGTGTGTGTGTGTGTGTGTGTGTGTGTGTGTGTGTGTGTGTGTGTGTCTGGGGCTGGGGAGCCCCCTCAGCAGCTGCTTCTCCCTCATCCTCTTTGGGGACTAGACGTCAATGCCTAGGGCACTTCAGGGTCTAGTAGTTGGCTTCCAGTGATCTGGAAAACTTTTCCCTTATCCCAGGAGATCTCTAGAATTCATGCATCTTGAGGACTGGTTCTTGGACTCATGAATCCCAAGTGAGCTTTAATCATTCAGACAAATAGGACGTAGATTTTATTTCCATTCTGACCCTGGTAGTCATGATGGGAACCCTCTCCTGTGGCAGCCCTGCTGTGTCTGTTAACTGTTGTGAGTGGGATTAAGGGGTCCCCATCTCCCGAGGATCCTGAAGCTGCTTCCACATTCATTCTATCCAGCAGCAGTGCCCCGGAGCTGAGAAGGCCAGAAAAGGGGAGCCCCAGCCCTGGAGCTCAGCCTCAGTCTCTGCCAAATGGGATTTCAGTGGGATGGATGCCTTCTGCCGCCACTTGGCCGGACTCCTCCTCAGCCAACAGAGGGGGCTCCACTCTCTGCCCATTTCTGAGGCCCCTTCTTAATTGCTCCAAGCCCCAGCTTGTTAAGTTGTAAACAATTATGAAATTAAACCAGACAAGGAGGAGGAGGAACAAAAGTAGGCTGAAGTGAATGGGCTGCATTGGGCACAGGCAGCTTGAAGAGATGAATAGAGGTGCGAGCCTTGTTAGGAGGGGTCTGCTGGGGCCCAAGGGGCAATGCTGCTGCTGAGTCTGACCCTTCGCAGCCTTCTGTGGGGCTGGCAGGACACAAATTAAAAGAAACCCAAATAAGTGTGATAAGGAAGCATCCCGAGGCCTAGCTTGTCCAATAAACTGGTCACTCGGCCCCTGGGCAGAAACTTTGGAAAGTGGTGTTGGAGCAAGGAAGCCAAAGGAATGGCAGCATAAAACAGGAGAGGTTCCTTGTAGAAGGGATTTGGAAGAGCAGGCTTAGGGCCATTGTGTGAGGGATCGGGTTTTTAAGAAGATGATAACAACGAGCTGTTATATAGAGCAGCAGTCTTGGAGGGAGGGCTATGGAGAATGGTCCATGCGTTATAAATTGTGCTTCATGACGCCCGACTCCCTGCAAATGGGCTTTGAATGCAGCAGCCACACACCACTTGGAAAGTCCTCTCCCAGAGCCGATTCTGGGGACACTGTTCCATGTAGGAGAGGGACTGTTTATTGGCCATACATCCATCTCCCGATGTCTGTTCTCAAAGCGATGGATGATTCAGCATCAGTCTGCTGGGCTGACGGATGGACTTTCAGAGGTTCTCCGTTGTTCTCTGGGTTTCTTTCACTGTTGCCGAGAATTTCCCAGGACCTGGATGGAATGGCATCTTTGGGGTGTGGGGCTGCTCACCCTTCCACATGCTTGTTGGTGATATGCAGTGTGCTCCTGTGGCAGTTCCATTTGGAGCTGGAGGATCCGAGTTCAGATTCCAATCTGCCCATTGACATCCTGTATGACCTTGGCCAAGGTGTCCCCCTTCTCTAGGCCTTGGTTCCCTTATGTGTAAAATGAGAGGGCTGTTTGCACCCAATGACCTTTCAAGTCTCCTCCAGCCATAAATCCATGACCCAGGCATGCACATATGTGAGTGACCAACACATAGAACCATCCAATTTGTCTGAAGCCATGGACATGCCAACATCTGAAGGTCAGGCATGTTTCTAGAAGGAGGCACAAGTTTGTAGAAATGTACTTGACCAACCACAATTGCCTGAATCTTCACTAAGCCATTTATAGGTTACAGCCATGGGCTTGTCATGGAATTGACAGTGTTGAGGGTTTACAGCCCTTTGCCTAGAGGGTGGATGTTAAAAAAATGCCAGTTTTAAAATAGCCTCTAATGTCCATGGGAGATACCTGGCCTCCTCACTTGAAGAAATGAGTTACTGCATTCTGAACTTGATGCACCACTGCCAGAAATCCCAGCCTAGTGTGGACAGTGCCGACTTCTGTGCTCTCCCTGGGCAGGAAGAGGCACAGCCCCCCTGCTTCTGCTGAGAGCACCGTGGAAGGGCATTTTTGGTGGCGACAGCCTGGATTTCGGTAGAGGAGAGCAGGATTCTCTTTGCAAAAGCCACCAGAGAGCCCAGTTTCTTTTAATCTCCCCCAGTGATTTCAGGTTCCTGATTTCAGAAATGTGAAGTGATCATTAAGAACAAGAAAAGAAAATGAATCAGTTCAGCAGACCCAGATCATCCAAGTGAATGTTCTGAAAACAAAATCCTAGACGATTAGCGTGTCTGGGGGGGAGAGCTTTAAAGGGTGAGATTTTAGCTTTATCCTCAGATTGTCCCTGGCTTGTCCCAATGACAATGTGACATTTTCCACCCTGCTTCTAGGAGCCGGAAAAGAGTCTTCATCCTCTGTCCTTCTCCCTCTCTTGTCTTTAGGAGACCCCATCCATTTAGCTAGGGAAGCATTTCTGTTTCTCAGTGAGTGGCTGACTATGTGCCCCCAGAATACACTGGCTGGAGGCACAGTTGCCCCAGGACTCTCTCTGCCCTCAATGAAACAGATGGCCACCCCCAAATCACTGGAGATGTCCCCTATGGGATCTGGAAGCACCACTCTCTGGCTGAAATGGTGCCCAGTGCATTGTGAGCACCGTGACAGCAGCAAAAACCTGGGCTCCACTCTCTGTGTAGGCTTGGCCCAAATCCCCTGCAGTTGGGGCAGCCTGAAGGTGGGCACCACTACTAATTAGAGCATTAGAGATAGGCACTTTCTCTTGGGTTCAAACCGGGCAGAAATATGAAGGGAGATGTGCCATCCTCCCTACTCTGACCTCTGACTCTGGGAATGGGGTGAGTAGATAGTTAATTTGATCAATGTGAAAATTGTCAAGTTGGTTAGAAGAGGCCAGATCCCGTCTGAGTCCATTATCAGAGACTGTTAAAAGACATCACTTTATTTTGATTTTTATCAACATGAAAAAGCTCAGTCACACTGAAGCCATTTCTAAAAATCATAGCATTGTGGAATGTCAGGGTTGGAAGGGAGCCTTAGAACAGAGGATATTGACATGGAGGGCCTTAGAAAATGAGATTTCAGATCAGAGAGGGAACCTTCGAACATGGAATGTCCGATCTGGGAGGGACTTTAGAAGAGAGAGTATCAAAGCTAGAATATTAGACCTAGGACAGGTGTCAGAATAAGGAACATCGAACTGGAAAGAGCTTTAGAGATTATTTAGTCTATTTCTTTCATTTTGCAGAGAAGGAAACTAAGACCAAGAGGGGTGGTGTGCTTAGGGAGCCGAGGTTAGCATGTGGCAGCATTGGGCCTGGAACCCAGATGTCTGCTCCCTAGCCTAGAGCCCTGTCCACCTACTTCACAGCTTCTCAGACCAATTTATAGAACTGCTTAAAAAGAAGAAGAAGTAACTTCTGCTTCTCCTCTTTGTTCTCTAATAAGCAGAGTGATGGACTTGCTCATGGGCTCAGGGTGGGAGTAGGGGAACCTCGTCTTAAAAGATCCCATAGGAGACTTTCCTCAGGGCTGAGCCCAGCAAACCTGGTTACTGGAAACACACCATTCATCAGAGGTGGAAGCAGGAACAATGAAAGCCCCCCAGATGAACACAGCACAGGATTGGCATTCGTTCCAAAGTAAAAATGCAGCAGGTCCCTTTGCAAGTATCTGAAAGTTCCCTTACCAAGGGGCTCCCACGGGGACCTCGTCCTTGTTGGTGCAGGGGTGCTGACGTGGGCCTCTGGGCTTTCAGCAACACCCCAGTTAATTCCAGCACTTTGTAGAGATGTGTGCTGGCCCTGGAAATTCCAAACAGGCAGGCCTTCTCCTCTCCACTTAATTCCTTGGTGTGTTCAAAGGGTGTTGCTGACTGTAGACAGTAAAATATATTGGCTGGGATACCTGGGAGCCCAAGCTCCTTCCTCCTTTTTTCTTCCAAAGGAGGATCTTAAGTGTGCAGACAGGGGAAAGAGCCCCCTGGGAGGCCAGCCTACCCAGTCTGGCTTTGTAGGTTTGCCACATGGGCGCAGGAGCAGATTGAACATGTTTTGGTGGCCTAAATGTTCACTTCCACCTTTTCTTTTGGAAAAGGACTGGAATGACACTGTGCAAGTAGCCAAAGGCCAGCCTCCAACTTGGGTGCCGGAGCTGCCTGGTGCTCAAGCCATCCCACCTTGCTGACAGCTGCTGACCCTGTTTTCATGAGAGCTGGAACTGCTCCGTGACTTTCCCTGGTTGTATTTTGCTTTTAATGCAACACATCTGTGGGGAAATATTTATATACTTAGAGACATTTTTCCCTACAAGATATTAAATATTAAACTGTTACATACAGATAATCACTTTTCACCTGGGTTTTTTACTTTTGTTGTTTGGTTTTTGGTTTGTTTGTTGTTGTTGTTGTGTTTGCTATGAAAAATACTATTAATTGTCTCTAAATCAGCAATGTCCAACTCAGTTTCTCCAAAGTGTTCGTGATCTCTGCCCATTCCCTTACCTCCTTTATCCCAGTTTTATGCTGGTCCCTCCCCGGAACACCCCCAGAGAAGCCTCTCTGTCTGGGTTTCAGCACTCTACTTTGAGCCCAGAAGGGGCCCTTGACCAATGAGTTTTTGACAAACCAAAATACAAAACACCCAACAGCCTATACGGCCAGCTCTGAGTATGCCCCAAACTCCCATTAATGTGACTTGGGATTTGATACACGCGTGCAGAGAGGGATGTTTCTCAGACTACCTCTTTTTGTTCATCTCCCTAATACCTCCATGTGTGCACATGCACGAGTATGTGTTTCATTGTATGTAAGCGGACTAAGTGCACCCACAATTCATTCTGGAGAGGAATGGAGTGCAAACGCCTTATTTTAAAAAAAATAGGATGCACTCTATAGCCGAGGACAAGCCATGCGTTCAGTATTATTTGTGTGCCAGGCAAATCAGGATGCACCAAGGGTAATGATAATTTGTGGCTCAAAGCTTTTCCACATCGGAATGTGGATACTTTTATGTAACTTTCCTATGAAATGACTTTAACATGTAGAAAGCGCTTTATAAGCCTCAAATGCTGCAGAAATACCATCACTGTCGCCGGCACTGTCATTTCTCATGGGCGCATTTAGGGTTGTTGGACATGTTTTTAGAGAGGCATAGGCTCAGAAGGTGAGGACAGCCCAGGTTAGCCTGGGGCCCCGATAGGAAAATAAGGGAACAAAGAAGAAGCTGGTATGGGCCAGAGGACACAATCCACTAAGCTGGATGTTCAGCAGTCTGAGAGCGATGTACAGAACCGGGGAAACGGAGAGATAGAAGCCTTTTTTTTTTTCTTTTTGCTTGTCAGTTGGGGGTGGGGTGGTCAGGGAATTAGAAAGGGTAATTTAAAATCATGTGGGCATAATTCAAAATGTGTCTCACTAAAAGGTTTTTAAGTGGTAAATGCTTTGGAAGCAGTTGGGATATCTTGTTTTGTTTTGGTTTGTTTTTTCTTTTCCTTTTTTAAGGAAGAGTTGTCTAAATTTCCATCGGGTTTGGGGATGCTTTCCCCTCCTGAGCTGGCTGAGTGGGGCCCCTGCCTTCTGCACAATTACTGGTCCAGGCTCAGCCACCAGAGCAGTATGACCTTAGGCGAATCACTTCCCCACTCTGGGCTTCGGTCTCCTAATTTATAAAAGCATCTAGTTGGAATATGGGCTCGTTAAGGTTCTTTCCAGCTCTCATGAGTCAGGAGTCAGCATTGGCTTCCCTGGAAAACTGCCAGATGATGATGGTGGTGATGAAGATGGTGATGATGACGATAGTGGTGGTGATGAAGATGGTGGTGATGAAGATGGTGATGGTGACGGTGGTGATGATGGTGATGATGGTGGTGACAATGATGATGGTAGTGATGATGATGATGGTGGTGATGGTGATGGTGATGATGATGATGATGGTGATGATGATGATGATGGTGGTGATGAAGATGGTGATGAAGATGGTGATGATGATGGTGGTGATGATGGTGATGATGGTGGTGATGATGGTGGTGACAATGATGATGGTAGTGATGATGATGATGATGGTGGTGATGGTGATGATGGTGGTGATGATGGTGGTGATGATGGTGATGACAATGATGATGGTAGTGATGATGATGATGGTGGTGATGGTGACGATGATGACAATGGTGATGATGATGATGATGGTGATGGTGGTGATGATGATGATGGTGATGATGATGATGGTGATGATGATGATGGTGGTGATGATGATGGTGATGAAGATGGTGATGATGATGATGGTGGTGATGATGATGATGATGGTGATGATGATGATGATGGTGGTGATGATGATGATGGTGGTAATGAAGATGGTGATGAAGATGGTGATGATGATGATGGTGATGATGGTGACAATGATGATGGTGATGATGGTGGTGATGATGATGATGGTGGTGATGATGACGATGATGATGAAGGTGATGAAGATGATGATGATGATATAATAAATAGCATGTAACGGTTTGAAAGCACTTAACACAGTTGATCCTCACAACAACCCTGGGGGCTAGGTGCTATTATTATCTTCATTTTACAGGTAGGGAAAGTGAGGTAGACAGAGCTTAAGTGACTTGTCCAGGGAAACACAGCTGGTAAAGCATCCGAGGCAGAATCGGAACTCAGATCTTCCCCAATCCAGATCCATTGCCCCAGGTACTGTATTGCCTCACTTTCTGGGCATTTGCATAGCTCTGTAAGATTTGCAAAGTGATTTTACAGATATTGCTCCACTTCACAGAATGTCAGAGTTAGGAGCTGGGAGCCTTCCTGCCCCTTTTCTGCCCATCTCACCTGCCCGGCAGCCCTGAGAGCAAGGCCATGCAGAGCTTACCAACTCCATTACATAGATGTGGAAACCTGGGCTCCCAGAGGGCAGTGACTTGCCCAAGGTCACACAGCTAATGCTAGGATCCAGCCCTCCTCCATCCCAGGGCAGGGCTTTCCCACTCCCTCCATACCCATGGGTGGCGGCCTACTACAGTAGCAGTTTGTCTCCTGTGACCATTTCCCCTTAAACTACAAGCCTGGCCAGCACAGACTTCAAGGACCCAGGATGATTTTGTTATCGGCCACTCCCTCCACCTGGCATAGACTGTGCATATGCAGCAGAGAGCAGAGGAGCTGGGCAGTGGGAAGGGTCCTGGAGTGAGAGGCAGAGGGCCTGGGGGCAACATGCTCTGTGATCTTAGTCAAGTGCCTTGCCCTTTCTGGGCCTGTGTAAGATGAGGAGGCTGTAGGCACTCCACGGCCTCTGACACCAATGAATGTCACAGATGGTGGTGAAGAGCGAGTGCTGCTGAAGAGTTCAGTCCCAAAGGCAGCTCTCCAAATCCAGCTCAAATTCATCCTCTAGGACAGCCGTTGTCCACCCTGTGGTACCTACACAACTAATCCAGAAAAAACCGAACAGGAATGGGATGGAGTTGAAGACAGGAGGGTGATTTTAGTTGATTTCCATGCACTTTTTAAAGTTTTACTGACAGTTACTTGCTGAAATCCCCTCCCCCTTGACCCCATGGAGCTCTTGCTGGTGACAAAGTGAAGCTTTAAGTGCCTGAGCCCTCACCATCCCACACCTGGAGTCCCCAGCTCCCACCGAGGGGGTCTCTGGGCCTCCACAGCCAAGACTGATCACTTGCTCTTCATCTGAATTCCGACGCCTTTGGTTTTGTTTTCACTTACACCATTGTCCTCCTTCTCTATTGTTCTCCTGCCTCAGCTTCCTTCCCTCCAACAGTCTATCCAAGTCTTCTTATGATGAAAATGAATTTGAGTGACTTTTGCGATCTTGCAATGAATGGGAGAAGGACAGAAATGGCAGCTGTTGGGGGAGAGGGGTGGAAAGCCAGCCCCCTTCTGTGTGAAATCTCTGTGAAATCTCTGCAATCCACTCCTTTGGCTGGCTTCGTCACATTTCCACAGACTGCAAATAAGTCGTCTCCCATAGCAAACCAAGGCTGAGCAAACAGCAGCATCTCCAGATAACTGCACTGTATGGAAATAGCCTCTGCTTTTCTCTAGAAAACAGCCCAGCTTTGCTGGTCTGCATTATGCATATGAAGCCTGGGAGCAGACTGCCCATACATATGTTTAGCATAGGAAACAGGAAGGAAGAAAAGGGAAGGATTTGGAACCTCGGCCCCAGCATTTACTGGGCTCATTAACGTGCCTCAAACATGGGCTGGGGGTATGATGAATGAGGTTAAGAACAGGGGCTGTGTTCACAGCCTTCCTCTCCCCTCCCTGGGCCTCTGTCCTCTGCCGTTCACACAGGATGGAAGGGATGCCCAGGAAAGAGAGACAGATGTAGACCAAAGAGGCAGTCTGGGTTCTGCCCCTGACTCCCTGGGGAACCCACCAACACCAGTAACTTCGCTGTTCTCCCAATCACTTCTCTGAGTTCTCTCATCTGTAAAAGGAGGGTCTTGGAGCAGCCAGGTTTAGCTCCAGGTGGTTCAGGGACTACCTCTGATACCTGCTGCCTGTGTGGCCCCAGAAAGTCTCAACCTCTCTGAGAGTGGAAGGCACTGCCCCACACAGAGAAAATCATTAAAAAAAAATGAGGGGCCTAGATTGAGAGCTGAACATAAGCCAGCCAATCAACACCTATTAAGTGCCTGTTTGTGGCATTGTGCCATTATGGCATTGGGCAGACCAAGGAAGGCCAAGACAGCCCCTGCCCCAAAGGAGCTCACATCCTACACAGGCAAAAGCACTCGAACCACTGTGCCCATGCAGCATGACTGGAAGGTCATCTTGGAAGGGTCAGGACAGGAAACTGGCAGGAAGGAGGTGGGAGCTGAGAGGAGAGAGAACATTCCAGGCCTGGGGGCTGTCCATGATCATATAGACAAGGTGGGCCAAGGTTTTCATTAAGAGATTTGGAAACCAAAGAGATTGAATGACCCACCCAAAGTCACACAGGTAAATATTTGTGCTGTGATCTGAACTCAGGTCTCCCAACTTGAAATTCCTGTCTCTGGCCCACTGTAGCACAGTTCAGCTGGATGAGCTCTCTGGTCCCCACCTACTCTGATCCTTCTAATTAATCAAGCAACATTAAGGGCCTTCTATATGTCAGGGGAGAGAGAGCATGACAGAATGGGTAGAGAATTGGTCTTGGGTTCAAGTCTAGCTTCTGACATTGCTGGCTGTGTGACCCTGATCTAGTCCCTTAACCGCTAAGGGCTGCAGGCAGCTCTCTTAGACCATAAATGGATGAAGTAGCTGATCTCCACTGTAGGAGTTCTCCAGCAGAAACCCCCTACACCAATAAAGGGGAAATTTTCCCTATGCCCAAGGCAGGGGGAGAAAAGACAGACATTGTACTAGGCACAGAGGATATTAAGACAAAGAAGAAACTGTCCCTGCAAGTGCTTGCATCCTGTCAGGGGAATCAACATGTACCCGGATAAGTCTATACCAGCAAGTAGTGGGCTGGAGAAGGGATTTTACATGTAGGCAGTGACATGTGGGAGTTTTAGCCTGGATGGTCTCAATTCTAAAGTCCCTCCCAGTTCTCACATCCCCTGTTCTAAGCTCCCTCCAGCTCTAACATGTTCTAAGCTCCCTCCCGCTCTAACATGTTCTAAGCTCACTCCCAGCTCTAACATGTCCTAAGCTCCCTCCAGCTCTAACATGTCCTAAGCTCCCTCCAGTTCTGACATATCCTAAGCTCCCTCCAGCTCTAACATGTTCTAAGCTCACTCCCAGCTCTAACATATTCTAAGCTCACTCCTAGCTCTAACATGTTCTAAGCTTCCCCCAGCTCTAACATGTTCTAAGCTTCCCCCAGCTCTAACATATTCTAAGCCCCCTCCAGCTTTAACATGTTCTAAGCCCCCTCCAGCTCTAACATGTTCTAAGCTCCCTCCAGCTCTAACATGTTCTAAGCTCCATCCAGCTCTAACATATTCTAAGCTCCCTCCATCTCTAACATTTCACAGCTATTCAAAAAAAGAAAAGAAAAGAAGAGTTATTCCCCAAGTGCCAGCATCTGAAAAACTGGGACATGAAGCAAATTTCGCCTTGGTAATTGTCAGTTAAAATCTTCCATTTTGAGCCCAGATTCTCACTGACTTCTAATCAAATGCTCCACACTGGCCTACTGACCTTTCTGTCCCATGTTCATAACCTTTTCTCCAGCCTGAGAACCCTGGAGAGTGTTCTCATGGCCTCTTGGAGCTGGAGAAGAACTGGGCAGTCAACAGGTCCAATCCATCCCTGAAATCGAGGTGGGGATCTGCCATCCATAGGAAGAGCCCTAGCTCATGAGTCAGAGGCCTCGAGCTCATGCGCTGCCTCTGATGCCTACTGCCCAGGTGACCTTGTCCCTCTGAGTCTGTTTCCTCATCTGTAACATGAGGGGGATGGACTAGATAGAAGGCCTCGGAGGCACCTCCTAGACCTTGATCTAGGCTACTGTTTAATGACCTAGTTAACTTCCTTACTTTGCCCCTTCATGTTCAAGATTCACCTGGGGCCCTTGGTTTGCTTTACCCTGCTGCCCTAAGGTACCCAGCATGATCACTGAGTTGAATTGGGTTGAGTTCAATGGAATGGATTTATGTCTTGACCTCCTCATGGCCTGTGAGTTCTGGGTGGCCAAAGTCTGTGACTGTTCTAAACCTTGTACTTCCCCAGCACTGAATACAGGCCTCTGCTCCCAGTGGGTGCTTAATAAATGCTTCTTAAATTATGTAATTGTAAATATAAAGTGGAGACTTGATGGCGACCCCTCAGTCCTGCTGCCCATATTTTGTCAGCCTCTGCAGGGGAACTAAACCTTCTGGGTCAGGCCTAATTTCATTCTAGATGCCATTGTCTCAAGGGCAGGGTCATAGATCGTGTAGATATCTGAGGCTGGATTTGAACTCAAGAAGATGAATCTTCCTGACTCTGGGCCTGGTGCTCTATCCACAGTGGCACCCCCTAGCTGCCCCCATAGAATCCTAGATCCAGAGCTCAAAGCAACCTCAGGGGCCAATTAGACCACTCCCCCCCCCCCATTTTACAGATGAAGAAGCTGAAGCCCAGGTAGCAAAGAGACTTGTCCATCATGACAGTCATGATAAGTTAACCTCTCTCTAACACTTCAGGGTTTGTATAGAATATTTTACTTAGGCTATCTTATTGATTCTTCTGATATGTGTGATGTGTATGGTTGTGGCATTATCACCATTTCACGGATGAAGAAACTGAGGCTGAGACGGTGTAAGCAGCCTGACCAGAGTCACCCAGGCTAGTGAGTATCTGATGCAGGATTGATCTCAGGTTCCTCCTGACTCCAAACCCAACGTTCTCTCCACTGAACCACACCACCTCTCCGTTGATGAACTTACCCCTCCATTACTGCACATTTGGGCACCACTGCCAAAGGAATTTCCTTGATGGACCAGCACAGCTTAATCAAAGCCGTTAAATTGATTTGAATGTGCCTGGCTGATCACATGTCCTTCTTGCTCCAAGAAATGGCCCCCATTACCCACCAAACAAAATTCGTGGCATTCAAGGCTCTCCACAATCTGTCTCTAGCCTCCTTTTCCCTATTTCAGCTCCATTTAATTCAAGATGCATTTATTAAGTACCTGCTGTGTGCCAAGGACTGCATTTCCTCCCACCCCCACCTCATTCTTGCCTTTCAATGCATTTTGTGGGCTAGAATGATGAGGGAGCAGGGCCCTGAGGCATCCCCAGGCCCCTCTGCCTCTCCCTGCAGGACCCTTCCCACTGCCCAGCTCTCCCAGCTCTCCACTGCAGACACTGTGCAGTCTGTGCCAGGTGGAGGGAGTGGCCCCTGCCAAAATCCTCCTGGGTCCTTGAAGAATCTGCTGGCCAAACCTTAGGGGAAATGGTCCCAAGAGACAGACGCTACTGTAATAGGCCACCACCCATGGGGATGGAGGGAGTGGGAAAGCCTTGCCCTGGGATGGGGCAGCATTAGCTGTGTTACCTTGAGAGAGTAATTGTTCTCTTGGCCTTGTTCTCTGGGAGCTGGGTAGGTGAAGGGACAGGGAAGCTCGAAGAATGTTGTGCTACCAGGTGGCCAGGTGTGGCCATGGCGAGTGCTGGACTGACAGTCAGGAAGTCCTGGGTTCAAATCCTGCCAGAGATACTTCCTAACTGTGTGAACCTGTACAAGTCCTTCAGCCTCAGTTTGGGGATGATCTCAATACTTACTTCAAAGGGACGTTGTGAGGATCAGACGAGATGACATGGAAAATGTTTTATGAACTTTCCAATGCTACCTATCATTATTATTATTACACATACTCCCTGTTCTCCTCCTGTCCTCTCCTGCCTCCAGGCTTTTGTCCGTACTCTCTCCTCTTTCTCTTCCATCCGAACCTTCTTTCATGAGATCTTCTTGGATCTCCCAGCCTCACAAATCCCTCAGCCCACGTGTGACTCTTCTCCAGACTTGTAACCTTAGAATTATATGGTGGTTATTTTTCTGTGACCCTTCCCCTCACTCCCAACTATTAAAAGAAATCATTACTGATCCTTACATCGGAGAAGTCCAAACCCTGTGGGATTTGCATGCCTCATGGACTTCCTCCTCTCTGAAGGGGTGGGGGCAGTGTCCTCTCTGGGCCATGCTTGCTCTGGGCAATTTCACAATATTCAGCTTTGATTTGGGTGGGTGGGGCTGTTCTTCCCTTTGACGTTGTCTCTGTCATCATGAAAACTGGTTTCTTGGTGCAGCCAACTTTGCCCTGCATAGGTTCATGAAGATCTGGCCACAGAGCTCCATGTTCATCACACTCGTCATTTCCTACACCTCTATATTCACGCACCTCCATTGGTTCATTCATTCCCCCAGCGACATGTGTCTTGACAGCATAGGATCCTAGGGCAAGGACCAGAAGGAGTCTCTGAGGCTCTTGTCCCACCTCTTCATTACAGAGAAGGAAACAGGCCTACCCAAAGTTACAGAAGTAAATGCATGCTTGGGTAGGATCTGAACCCAGGTTCACTCACTCTGGAGCCTACAGTATTCCTTCTGTGCCTTCCTTCCCTTTCTTGTCCTTAATGAGGGCTTGTCTAGAGTATCTATTTAATAAGATGGGTATTGAACTGGGCATCATAGGACCTCAGTTAGTGTCCTAACTCTGCTTTTTGATCCTGGTGAGTGACCTCGGCACATGCCAGACACTTCTGGGGCCTCCACTGTCACATGACAGGGTTGGACTATGGCAGCTGTCCTTAGGTATTTCTGCGTCCTGGCCCCTCTAGACCCTACTCAGAGGGATGTTTTTAAATATGTACAGTAAAATCTACATAATTACAAGGAAAGCCATTTGTATTGAGATGCAGTTATCAAAGTGTTGGGTTTTTTTTTAAAGTTCTCATACTCCAGACTAAGAACACACTTGCTAGATCATCTCTAAGGTCCATCTTGCTTTAGCTTTCTGGGCCTGACATGCTGTGCAAATTTAACATTTATAGAGTTTAACTGAGTCCTCATCCCAGATCCAGTCCTCATATCCTGTGTGATTTTAGGCCAGCTGCTCACTCTCCTTTTCTGACCTTTAATATTTTCTTCTGTAAAGTGTCAATAGTCAGACTAGTCAGCATTTATTAAGTGTCTACTGTGTTCCAGGCACTGTGCTAAGTGATGGACAGACAAAGGATGGGAAAAGAGAGTCTCCAGCATGCCCCAGGCCCAGTATGAGCACCATGCTTTAACACCTTCAAGGGCCCAGACCTCATAGGTGGGCTTCCTGTGGCATTCCAAGTCCATCTACTCCTGCCCAGGGTGGAAGCCCTTTCAACAGCATGCTCCTTCAGGAATCCCTGGCTCTAAGCCACTGCTTGGTGAATGGAAGGGCAGGGAGTGAGCTGCTTGGTCCAGCCCATCCTGGGAGCGTCTGCCGTCCATACTGTCCAGCCCTGGTAGGGACAGAGTGTCCAAGTGTGCCAGGGTCTTTTGGTTCAGCTCAGCTCTCAAGCAAGTGTCCCTCGAGGGTCTGCTTTGTGCTCAAAACCCGCTGGGGTGAGTCATCTGTGTCTCACTAGCCCCATGGCCATTCTGGGGAAGTCTACAGACTCCTGTTCAGAATACACAAGACTACAAAGAAAACTCAATCTCTCCATGGACTCTTGAATCCCAGATTAAGAACTCCGTCCTACCTCATGAATTCTCTAACTCCCAAAAAATGTCTGCTGTGTTAGGAGGAGAGAATGCTTTGCTCAAGAAGTAGCCTGACATGGTGGTCTGAAGCCCTACCTCATATTCAGGCTGACTGGATAGCCATGGGCACATCCCAGGCAGCTCTAAAGGCTAGAGGTTCAAATCCTGCCTCTCCCACTTATTACCTGGGTGCCTTTGATCACCTTCCTTAATATCCCTGGGCTCAGGGTTCTCACATCCAGAGTAAAAGGAGAGGCTTGGTCTTGAAGGCCTTTCCAGTCTTTTCTACCTCTGAATGTATCATCACGTGGTCAGGTATTTGAAGGCCGCAGAAGTCATGGCCAGCATTCATTTGTGGAAGAAGCTCCCTCACCACAATTCCATTTAGCTCCAGAGGTGGCAGGACTCTCTGAGCCCCGGTATCACAGCAGAGAAGACTGAGGCTGACAAGGGCAGTGACTAGTCCACAGTATCCAGAATGGGACTCAAACGCTGGTCCGCTGACTCCAGAGGCCAGCTGTACTTCCCACTCCTGGGCATCGCCTTCCTTCCTGTACCACTGTTAAGCCAGGCATTGTGTCGAGTGCTGGGGATAGAGACAAAAGTGGAAAAAAGTCCTCACCCTCAGGACGTGAGGGACTTGGGCCATCTGTCCACCCCCCACCAATACAGATGGAGAAACAGAAGCCCAGAGCAGGGAAAGGACTTGCCCGAAGTCACATAGTAATATAGAGATGGAGGTGGGGTGGGGGCAGTTGGCATTTCTACAGCAGTTCTGGGTTTATAAAAGTACTTTATCTGTTATCACATGTGATGCTCATGACAGCCCTGATACAGTAGGTGTCATTACCCCATTTTATAGATGAGGACACTGAGCCTGAGAGAGGTTAAGTCACCCAGCCAGCATCACATGCAGGATTCAAATTAAGTCCCTCCTGATTCTTAGTCCAGGATCTTATCCCATGTGCCATGTGTGACCCTCTGTTAAGGATGATGCAGAAGCCCCAGAGGAAGCTCTCTAATGAGCTAGCACAGCTTGTGCATTTTTTAATTGAATTCAAAGTCCTGAACTGATTAAGTCCCTTCTACAGCTCCCCTTGCCAAGCAAACGAGATTCATGGCATTCAAGGCCCTCCTCAATCTGTCTCTAATCTCCCTTTCTGTATTTCAGTTTAATTCTGTCAAGAGGCATTTATTAAGCACCTACTATATGCCTAGCATGAACCTTCCCCCTCCCCAATTCCTCCCCTTGGCAACATTTTCATTCCAGCCCAGTTGGTCTAAAATCTCAAACTCCTGAAGTGAAAGGGATCCCAGTGGCCATCAGATATAAGCACAGCTCATATTTATGTGGCAAATTAAGACTTGCCCAGCATTTCACATGCGGTATCTCATTTGATCAAATCCACAAATAGCAAATATCACAGTTGGACTTTGAACCCACATCTTCTGACTGGAGCCATGGTCCACTGGACTGTGATCCTTTGCACCTCAACTGCCCCAGAGAGAGGAAGGCCCCACAGGGAGCCAATGAGAGGTCTGGGCCTGGGAGGGTCATCTCCCACTTTTTGGCCAGGCCCATGTACCTCCCATCATGCCCTTTGCCTTTCATGGGCCCATGGGCTTCAGAGTAAAGACCCCTTCCCTTTGCACATGAGGAAACTGAGACCCAGAGAAACAAAACAGACCCAAGATCATGTGTCTCATGAGCAGTGGAGCTGGGCTTCAAACACAGGTCTCATTGTGTCCTCCGCTCTGGCATGACTTCCAAGCTTATTTCACAGGTATCTTTCCCTATTAAAGGAAATAAATAAAAAATATACTCCCCTTCCCACCCACACAAAATGGCTGAGGGTGAGGGAGGGAGCTGTTTGGGGGTCTGCCTGCTCAGCAGCACACACAAACACTCTGGAGAGCCCCAATCACTGTTCGGCATTATTGGCTCGTGCAAAAATCAGCATTTGGAAAAAGTCCCCTAGTGTGCATTTGAGCAGCCCTGAACAATGGCCCTGAGAACGTTTTGTGGCTTAAGAGGCCCCTGCCGACTGTCCTGGGCCCCTCTTACTGTCCAGTGTTGTCCCTAGTTGACCCCCAGAGCTCCCAGGTCACAGAAACCATTCTTACTTTTTGTGTATCTCAGAGTCCCAACATACATGGAGCAGTTGGATCCTGAGGGAGAATGGAGCAGGCTGGGTGTGTGAGACTGTGGTGGGAGATGGAGCAATGGTGAGCAGTTGGCTTTCTCTCTCTGCAGGCACACAAAAGGAAGGCACTCAGGATATGTGTCCCCCACATCATCCCCTTGAATACAGGCAGAAAGCTCATTAGCACTCCTTCTGCTCAGGAGAACCCTTTACTCAGGAGCCCCTGGGAATTTGGCTTCTGAAGGCAGAATCCAGTGCAGGAGCAAACATCTGTCTCCTTTGGGATGGTCAACCAGGGCCAACCAGCAGTTACATCTGGAAGGGCCCTCTCTGGTTACTGAGGCTGACATGCTCATTTTCCTATGGGGGCCTCAGGGGACAAGCCACTTATATTATAGGGAGAAACTGAGTCCTGGTTATGAATGAGCAGGTTGGGTCCTTTGAGAGCTGCACCAGATTAATTTGCAAGTAAAAATCTGGTGGGAAAGATGTACTTTGGTCCATCACTTGAGTCCTCCTTCGATGCCTCACACTCACAGAGCCCTGGTTCTGGCAGGAAAGCCAAGTGGAAATGTTTTGAGTACAGATCCAGACCTGGCCTGGCTCTCTCAGAGAGACTCATCTGAGCAGCTTTTTGGGGTTCTCTTCTTGGGAGAGCCTCACTTATCCTTTGCTGACTCTGGGAGACTCTTCCAGTCAGAGGCCCTGGGGGTTCAATCAATTGACCAGAATTTATGAGGCATGTCCTATGCACAGCAGTTCTGAGAGGGCCCCCAGCCCATCAGCCTCTCATACCAGCTGACATCACACTGGAACCAGGAACATCTTTGGGCATCCCAGACATGTGTGTTTACCAAACACAGCCCCAAATCCATGTACATAACCCCATCTGCCCCCACATCATTCACCACAATGACAGTGGTTTCCCTCCCAATAATCTAAGTTCGTTCTTACCCTGGAGAGGCTGTGGGTATGTTGGAAGGAACAGTGAGCCAGGTCCCAGGAGGAATGGGGCCAGCCGCCTGCTCTTCACTTCTGTCACATGAACAAGAATGTTTTCATTTGACAACTTCCTAGTTGTTGATCCTAGTTATAGATGGAAGGCCCCCTGGAGCATGTAATCCAACCTTCTCTTTACAAAACATTATTAGTATATTTTTGTTTTTACATCATATGCTCTCTCTTCCGTCTTCCAGAGAGTTACCCCTTATATCAGGCACTCCCAGCCTGGGACACAATTACCTCCTATTGAAATCAATCTATCTAATTTCTTCCATGTAGACATGTGGTAAACTCTAGGAATTATTTCCTTTAATATTGAATAGAAGTAACAAGGTTTACTGAAAACCAAGGAGTACAGGGGCCAAAAAAAGGCCTTACAACAAAACAATCTGAAAAAGTTCAGCAAAATTACACAACATATCCAAAATGTCTGACACTGCATTCAGGGTTCTATACCCATAGTCCTCCACCTCTCCAAAGAAGCTGGGAGAGGATTCTCATCTCTTCTTTGCAGCCAAATTGAGTCATCATCATTTCATAGCTTCCAGTTTCAACTGTGTTTTTTTGCCATTGTTTCCAGCTACACCATTCTAATCATTGTGAATATTGTTTTCCTGGTTCTAATTACTTCACTCTGTATCAGTTCATAGAAATCTTCCCATGAGTCTCTATAGTCTTCAAATTAATCATCTCTTATAGCACAGTAATACACCTTAACATTCATGGGCCACAGTTTGTCCAGTCACTCCTTATTCAATGGGCATCCACTTTGGTGACCTTCTCACATTAGAGATTATATGATTACAAATGTTTAAGCTAGAAGGGATGTCAGGGGTCATCTCTTTCAGTCCCTTTCATGTCACATGAGGAAACAGGTTCAGAGGGTAGAGCGACTTGCCCTAGGTGACTGGGATTGGTCTGATGGTCTACTGAGAGAAAACACAACAACTATTGTAACTGTAAAAAGCTCTAGAAAAGTGAATTCCTATAATTATTTTATTGTGACCTACCTAAATAACAAAAGCAGTTCAGATTTATCCAATGCTTTCCTCACAATGACAGTAGTGCCAGTATTCTTATCCTCATTTAACAGATGAAAAAACTGAGGCTTATGTTGGGAACTAAATGTAACAAATGCTTATGAAGTGTCTGCTACTGCGCAAGGCAGTGTTACATAGTAGACAGAATGGGTTACATGGTGTTACATAGTAGACAGAATGGGTTACGCGGTGTTACGTAGTAGACAGAATGGGTTACGCGGTGTTACGTAGTAGACAGAATGGGTTACGTGGTGTCATGTAGTAGACAGAATGGGTTACGCGGTGTCACGTAGTAGACAGAATGGGTTACGTGGTGTCACATAGTAGACAGAATGGGTTACGTGGTGTTACATAGTAAATAGAATGAGTTACATGGTGTTACAAAGTAGATAATTACATAGTGTTACATAGTAGACAGAATGAGTTACATGGTGTTACATAGTAAATAGAATGAGTTACATGGTGTTACAAAGATAATTACATAGTGTTACATAGTAAACAGAATGAGTTACATGGTGCTACATAGTAGATAGAATGGGTTACATGGTGCTACATACTAGATAGAATGAGTTACATGGTGTTACACAGTATATAGAATGAGTTACATGGTGTTACGTAGTAGATGGAATGGGTTACATGGTGTTACATGTAGATAGTTACATAGTGTTACATAGTATACAGAATGAGTTACAGTGTTACAAAGATAATTACATAGTGTTACATAGTAAACAGAATGAGTTACATGGTGCTACATAGTAGATAGAATGGGTTACATGGTGCTACATACTAGATAGAATGAGTTACATGGTGTTACATAGTATATAGAATGAGTTACATGGTGTTACGTAGTAGACGGAATGGGTTACATGGTGTTACATGTAGATAATTACATAGTGTTACATAGTAGACAGAATGAGTTACATGGTGCTACATAGTAGATAGAATGGGTTACATGGTGCTACATACTAGATAGAATGAGTCACATGGTGTTACATAGTATATAGAATGAGTTACATGGTGTTACGTAGTAGACGGAATGGGTTACATGGTGTTACATAGTAGAGAGTTACATAGTGTTACATAGTAGACAGAATGAGTTACATAGTGTTACATAGTAGACAGAATGGGTTACATTGTGTTACATAGTAGACAGAATGGGTTACATGGTGTTACATAGTAGATAGTTACATAGTGTTACATAGTAGATGGTTACATAGTGTTCCATGGTAGACAGAATGAGTTATATAGTGTTACATAGTAGACAGGATTAGATGACAACCTTGTGGCCAAGTAGACCTAGGCTCAAATTCTGCCTCTGATCCTGACTAGCTGTGTGACCTTGGACCTCAGACAACTCTCAACGACTCATCTACTAAGCTACAGATAGATGTTCCACCTAGGAAATCATGGGCTCCTGATCATTGTGGGGTTGGAGCAAAAGACCTCCGAGGTCCCTTCCAACTAGGCCACTCTGGGCTTCGGAGTGTGCCGTAATTGCATTTCTGCCAGTGGTGACAACTGTGGCTGCCCAGAATGCAGGCTGGCCTTCCTACTAGGGGAGAAGGCAAGTGGGCCCAAGGAGCCCCTCTCTACTGCCCAGGTTATCAAGGAGGACTCAATGTTCCCTCAGAGAACAGGAAAAGTTTTCAAGCAAAACAAAGAGGAGAAGGAACCGAAGAGGAGGAAGGGAGGCTTAAGCCAAGCTCCGAGGTGGGAGGGTGCGAGGGGAGGGGAGGGGAGAAGGAAAGGCAGAGCTTCTGAGGACTAAGGGGCAACTTATACCCTGAGTGAAGGTCATGTGGAGGCATAGCTCTGACAATAGCAACAATAACCAGCATCTTATGGTCATTTAAGTTTTGCAAAAATGCTTTACAATTATTATCTCCTTTGATAGTCCCGACAACCTCGGGAGGCAGTCTCTTATTATTTCCTTTTTAAAGAAGAGGGAACTGAGGCTGAGAGAGGCCATATGGCTAAGTGAATGTCTGAGGCAGGATTTGAGCTCAGGTCTTCCTGATTTCAAGTCCATCACTCTCCCCACTATGCCATTTGGCCAAGGAGGCCAGCCCACCCTGCTCAGAAGAGGGCATAGAAGGGGGAACTGTGTGAGACTACCCAGTGGCTTTCATAATAATAACTGACCTTTCTATAACACTCAAAGGTTTGCAAAGGACTTTACTTGCAGAATCTCACTTGACCCTCCCCCAGACCTGTCAGATGGGTCCTTAAATACTCCCATGGATCTCTGCTGCAGAAGTCTCCTTCAGCCTGTCTAACCTGTGCCAATCACTTCCATATCTTCCCACAAGTTCTCCAGAGGGAGTCCCTCCCCATGTACTGAGTGTCTTCCTTCCTTCCTGCCAGTGGAGTACTCTGGTTGTCCCATCTGTCATTTCTCCATCTCTCTGTGTGACCAGCCCATCTTCTTCTATCATATGGTTGATTTCTTTTTCTTTTTGCTTTTTTGGCAGGGCAATTGTGATTAAGTGACTTGCCCCAGGTCACACAGCTAGTACATGTGCCAAGTGTCTGAGGCCAGATTTGGACTCAGGTACTCCTTACTCCAGGACCGGTGCTCTACTCATTGCACCACCTAGCTGCCCCTGACATGGTCGATTTCTTAAAGGAACCATTTACTCCTATTCTTACCTAGAGCTCCTCATTGGTTATGGGATATAGTCTATTCATACCCACTGTGTATCTCTCCATTTGCCATCCATGTGATACTCATTTCTGTCCCTATTTTCCTTATTAAGGAACTGAGGCTCAGAGACATTAAGTGATTGGCTCAGGGGCAAATATCTGGTAAATGTCAGAGGTTTGATTTAACCCAGATCTCTTCTGACTTGCCCGCACTCATCCCCCCATGCTACTTCACAAGTCTCTGAGTACAAAAGCCTTGACCTAACCAACAACCAAGGATGTGATGGGCATTACGCTTTGCATAACTTAAAGAGGAGTAGAAATGCTAGCCATGAGGAGGGTGTGCCTCCTGTGTCAGCCTCTGTGCTTGGTGCTAGGGCCACACAGAAAGAGTGAATGAAACAACCCCTGCTCCCAGGGCATCAACACAGAGGTCTATCTTATCCCCAGATCATGGATCTGGGAAGTGGCGGAGAGCCTCCTGAGATATATCAAACCATGCATGGTGACCATCCACTTCTGGAGATAATCAATGGGGCCAGAAGGATCCCCAAGAGCATCTAGGGACGATGGTGCCCTGGGCAAGGCTTTGGGTCACAAGCCATGCTGTCATTACTGTGACCAGTAGAAGAGAGCAGTTATGGAAGAGAGAGGCCGATTTTGAAAATGAACATCTGGTTAAGAAGATGATGATGACAGAAAGTGGCATGTGAATTTCTGGCTTATGGCTTGAGATATTGGAATGATGGGCTCTTAACTAGGGATATAGCACATTGAATAAGGGCTGGCGAAAACAGATTTGCCTGGGACCTTGTGGATCTGATTAAGACAACTCTTACCCCGTCAAAGTATAGGGGGCAGGCAAAAAATGTTCATGGGTGTATAATAAGGCAGGTAGCAGAGAAAGTAACAGGTATAACCTAGAAAGAAGAGTATCAATGGAGACAAAGAGTAATCCTTGGGAGAAGACCTCCATGAAGAGGAGCTGTAATAAAACCCATGACCTAAAATGTCTGTACACAAATGGATGGATGGATGGATGGATGGATGGATGATTGGATGGATTAAAAATGAAGCATGGGATCAGGAATCAGGAAGATCTGAGTTTGCATCCTGCCTCAGACATCTATCTGAGTGACCCTGGGCAAGCCACTTAATCTCTTAGCCTCAGCTTCCTTATCTGTAAAATCAGGATATAGCACCTACCTCCCAAGATCATTGTGAGGATTGGATAAGTTAACATGTGTTACATGCCAGCTATGAGGATGATGATGGTGATGATGATGTCCCTCCTATGTGCCAGACACTGTGATTGGTGCTAAGACAGAGTACAAAAATAATGAATTGAACAATCCCTACTCCCAGGGAATTTTAATAGAGGAGACCAGGAGATGAGGGAGGGAGAGAGAAAAAGGTGGGGGGAGAAGGGGGAAAGAAGGGGAAGGAGGGGGAAGGGAGACCAAGCAATGCTTCTTGTGCTTGAGCTGACTATTGAAGGCAGAAAGGGATTCTGTGAGACAAAGGTGAGGAGGGAGGGCATTCCAGACATGGGGGGCAGGGTGGACAGTGGAAAAGCATGGAGATGGGAAATGAGCTGTTGTACATGAGAGAGCCAGTTTGAGTGGGTCACAGAGTACAGATAGAGCAAATGTAAAACAAGGCTGGAAAGCTGGGCTGGATCCATGCTGTGAAGGGCTTCAGAAGATCAACAAAGGAGCTCCTAGGTTTAGACACCCCTGGAGTTTATTGAATGGTGGGGAGGGGTGACATGGTCAGATCTGTGCCTAAAGAGAATCCCTTTGGCTGTAGTGGGGAGAGACTGGAACTGGGGGAACCAACTAGAAGCAAGAGATGATGATGAGGAGGAGGAGGAGGGGGAGGAGGAGGAGGGGGAGGAGGAGGAGGAGGGGGAGGAGGAGGAGGGCCTGAATTAAAGTGAGTGGTGACTGTGTGAGTGGAGGGAAGGGGTTGGATGAGAAAAAGTGGCAAAATTTGGCAACTGATTGGATTTCTGGAATGAGGGAAAATGAGGAGTTGCCAGTAACACTGGGAGACTAAAAGAATGGGCATGCCCTTGTCAGAAATGGGGAGTTTGGGAAGAGTGGAGGGCTCAGGGGGAAAGAGAATGAGTTTGGCTCAAGACAGGTGGAAGTGAGTAAGGAGAGCCAGAAATCTTAATCTGAGGACACAATTCTGACCCTGTAGATACTGAGACTTGGTGATCTGGCACTTTTGACTAGACTTTGGCTTATTGAAAAACAACAGAGGATACCAAAGGCAAGTCAAGAATATGATACAAGGCATCCTCACAGTCTCAGGCTTTGGAAACACCCTGCATATTAAGAGATAGACTCAAGTGAGTTAAGTAAGTTAAGTAAGGTTCAAGGCTGATGGGGTTCAATGCGAGGAGATGCCAAAGTGGTATTGTGGTGAGACTGACCAGCTGGATAGAAGGAATCAATAAGTGAGGAATTCAGGAAAGAGATCAAACATGTGGCATAAAAGCAAGATATTGTGGCATTGAATAAATTTGATTCTTCAGCTGTGTCCTGGAACTCTTGATCTGCCCAAAGCATGACAGTGGATAAATTCAGTCCATAACAGGAATGCCCAGGTGCCAAAACTCAGTGTCTGGGCCTCAGAGGACTCCTTGGGACTGACCATTCAACCAGTTTTAAGTCTTCCTAATGGTTCTATTGTCTAGTCCTTCTCTTACTTTTTTGACAAGAATAGCACAAGAGTCTTTATTAAATGCTTTGCCAAAATCTAGGTGAACTCTGTCTACAACATTCCCCTGTTCTACCAGTCTGGTAACCCAAATGAAAAAGAAAATGAGATTGGTCTGTCATGAACTCATCTTGATGAAGCCAGCCATGCTGGCTCCTAGAGATTATTGCTTCCTTTTCTTAATTCTCATAAACCATGCCTGTAATGATACATTCTGGAACTGTCCAGGAACTGAAGCCTAACTGATTAGCCTGTAGTCTGAAGACTCTAGTCTCATCCTTTTGGTGGGATTGGGACATTTGCCTCTCCCCAATCCTGCAGCACCCCTGCTATCCTCCATGATTTTTCAGAGATCACTACTAACTACATCCACTGATCCTTTCAATGTTATGGGTCATAGATAGGCCTGATGCCTTGAACCCATTGAGAGAAGCTAGGTCCCTTCTACTATCTCTCCTCATAATGAGAGATTCAGTTCACTGGTCAGCTCTTTAAGACCCTCCCATGCTGGCTCCCAGTAATCGCCACTTCCTTTCCTAAATGCTCAGAAACCGTTGCTTTCAGAATTTTCCGAGGCACTGAAGACAGCTACTCCAACCTATGCTTTGAAGAATCCTTCCACTATCAGGGCAGTGTTTACCTGGATCTAGACCAGTGGCACCTCGACCCCTACCCTCTTCTGCCTAGGGAGGTAGTGAGCTCTCTATCATTGCGGCCCAGCGTGTTCAGTCGCGGATCGTACTAGATCCCCGTGGAAGTCTCTTGGGGCTCAGAGATTTGGGGATGCTGTGATCCTCAGGGCTTGTTCTCCGCAAGCATTGCTAACTCCAGCCTGTTCTGAGAATGGCGCCGTCCTCCTCCCCACCGCTTCAGCTGCGGAGAACCAAGCGTGCCGCACACCTCGGCATGGTGTCTGGCCCGTTGTCGGCGCTCCATAAATATTAAACGGACATTAAAAGAAGGCTCTGTGCTCCCATCTCCTTCAGTGTAAAACCACTGATGTTCCCAGGCAAGGCCCATTTCAAACCTACTTTATGTGAAATGCAGCATTTCCCATAAAAACGTCCCCCCAGGGACTGCTTCCCGCTTCTCTCGCTCTCTCTTTTTGAGGCTTAAATCCTGCGCAGAGAAAAGTCCAGAGGATGGAATTCTGGGAGATAATTCCCATCTCTGGCCAGATCCCATTTTCTGCAGTCTCTCCTTCCCCCCCCCCCCCCCAAGCTTCAAACAGCAGGAACAGAGTGTTGGCTGATTTAGCGAAGATCCGGTCTTTCTGAGAGATTCCCCCCTCTTCTCCTTCCTACCTGTGTGATCACAGGAAATCACTTAACTTTTCTGAGCCTCAGTTTCCCCATCTGTCAAATAAGGGGATTCAACTCAATGACCTTCCTAAAGTGCAGGTCTGACCATCTCATCCCCCTCCCCTCATTCAGTAAACTCCAGTGGCTTCCTGTCATCTCCAAGAACAAATACAAAATGCTCTGTTTGACATTCAAAGCCCTTCATAACCAATCCCCTCCTCCCTTTCCAGTCTTTTTACACCTTACTCTCCCAACACATCCTTTTGTGGCATTGGCCTCCTGGATGTTCCATGGACAAGACACTCCATCTCTGAGCCCTGGACATTCTCTCTGGATATCCCCAAAGCCTAGCATGCTCTCCCTCTTCCTCTCTGCCCACTGACCTTTCTGGCTTCCTTTAATCCCATCTAAAATCCCACCTTCTTCAGGAAGCCTTGCCCACCCCCTCTTAATTCCAATGTATTCCCTGTTAATTATCTCCTATTTATCCCTTCGATAGTTTGTATGTATTTGTTTGCCTGTTGTCTCTCCCATTACACTGTGAGATCCCTGAGAGCAGGGACTGTGTTTTGCCTCTTTTTGTGTTCCCAGCATTTAGCACAGTGCCTGGCACATAGTAGGTGCTTAATAAATGTTTATTGACTGATGCTCTATGATTTGTGGTGCCAAATCCTGTGATTCTACAATTCTGAGGTTCTATGATTCTAACACTTTATTGTTCCAAGACCAGATGATTCTGTGATTCTGAGATTCTATCATTCTAAGGTTGTGACATTCTGTGGTTCCAAGATTCTGTGACCCTATAATTCTGAGATTCCTTAATTTAATGATTCTGTGAGTGATAGTCATGCAGACAAGCCCCAATCTATAATTGTCACAGCAAACATCATGGAGGGAGAGCAGCACATGGTTCCCTCCGATCTCCTTTCTTTTCTTCTCTTTGCATCTCCCAGGGACAGACAAGGCTGGTTGATTCATAAAAAATAAATTAAAAAAAAACTTGTGGGGCTGGTACCATTTTCCCCCTTAATTATGGGGCTCGTCAAGACTGATTCTTGAAAACCTCTGCTGAGAGTTATTCCCCAGCCTCTGTGGGAGCTTAGCTAACCTGCCTGCCTGAAAAGCTGGAGCTCGAGAGCTGGCTCTGGGCTTTTGTGAGTCCTCCAGTCTTTTGAAACTTCCAGACCAGGCTCTCAGGCTGTCTGTGATGCTGCCTCTGATGGCACACCCAGCTTGCCATCCCTGCTGCCTTCTTGGTTCAGGTCCCACTCCTGCCCATATGTTACTCTTTTTTTCCTCCCTATTTTGGAATGTTAGACAAATCAGTCGGCCATGAATAGTAAAAGCCAACCTTGCCCAGGTCACATTTAAAGAACAGTGATAGATTTCTCTCCTCTCCATGATCCCTTTGTCTCATCTAAGCTCTCTGTGAGTCGAGTAGTGGCACAGTTCCTAGAACTGGAGTCCAAGGACCTGGGTTCAAATCCTTCTTCTGTTAATTCCTGCCTCTGTTTCCTCATCTGTAAAATGAAGGGAGATGGCCTCGATGGTCCCTTCTAGCTCTCAGTCTCCAATCTTAAGACCTTCCCAATCTAGAGTCCTTTGAAGGATTACATTTTTCGTTCTTATTACAACCTCTCTGCTTTCTGAGCCCACTTTCTCCCATTACACGGGAGTAATCACACTTGCTATTATCAATCACACTTGTAAAAATACCACCTAAGGGCCAGTGTGAAGACAGCTAAAGCCAAGCTTTAGTGGAGGGGGCTGGAGGAAGAGTCAAGAGGATCCTCTTTATCAGTCCTGCAGCTCTTACACTAGCCATTCACCTCTTTGTGCCTCAATTTCCTCATCTGGAAAATAAGTTTGGAATAGATGGTCTCCAAGGTCCCTTCCAGTTCTAGAGCTATGATTCCTCCCCTGTGCCTTAGCTGCCTTGTCCAGTCAGTCCAACAGCAAGCATTAATTAAGCACCTATTATATGTAGCTAGGCGGTACAACGGATAGAGAGCTGGACCCAGAGTTAGGGAGACCTGAGTTCCAATCTAGCCTCAGACACTTACTAGCTGTGTGACCCTGGACGAGTCACTTAACCTGGTTTGCCTCAGTGTCCTCATCTGTAAAATGAGCTGGAGAAGGAAATGGCAAATCATCCAGTATCTTTGCCAAGAAAACCCCAAATGTGGTCATGAAGAATTGATCATGACTGAAATAACTGAACAACAAACATTATTAAGTGCCTTGTCTGTACCAGCCTCCAAGAATCACAGAATTTGCACCTTAGACTCTTCCACCTCAGTGGCCATTCACGAAAGGAATCCCTTCTTTAGTACTTCCCCTACAAGGAGTCTTCTGAAAGAGACTTTGTACCTATGGATAGGGGAAGAACTCAAGACCAAACAAGGTTCGAGGTTCAACTCAAGGCTAAAGGTCGCAGGAGATAAAATGTATTATTTTGATTACATTAAATTTAAAAATCTTTGAAGGCGCAAAACTAGTGCAGCTAAAATTAGAAGGAAAATGGTTGATTGGGATAAGTGGTGTCCCAGCTTCTGCTTGAAGATTCCAGGGAGGAGAGCCTACCCTCCCAGGAGGCAGCCCTGCTGTTCTTGGGGCTGCTGTAATTGCCAGGCACTAGGGAAGCAGAAGCAAGCAAAGGAAACACTCCTCTCCCCTCAATCAACAAACATTTATTAGATACCATGCTGGCAGCCGGCAATACAGTGACAAAACCGAAATGATTCTGCCTTCAAGGAGCTTATTTTCTATTGGGAGAGACTATATGCACAAAGATAAGTAAACATAAAAAATACACAAATACACAGTGAGCAAAATGAGATAATGATTATAACCTGCTTTAGATAATCCTGAGAGTACCCCAGCTCTTCTCCCTGCTACACAAATGTAAGTTATCCCACTACCCCAGCCAGATCTGTGGTTCTCCCCACTCTTCTGAACCTCCCAGGCAGTCCTTTTCCCCAGAACCCTTTGAGGTAGACCTTCTCTTCCTGGAGACATAGAATGAGCTGAGGCCTATGGGGCGAACCGTCCACAACTGTGACTCATCCAAAAATGAGGGACCCAGTCCTGCTGGCATCTGCCACATCCCTAAACTTTCCTTCAAAGTGATTCTAAGGACAAAGAGAAAGAGAATGAGAGTCCTCAGAAACAGAGATTGGCCATTGTCAGTACCAAGGAACTGTTTCCACGTGGGCAGCGACTGCATTTTTAAAGAAAGATTTTAAAGGAGGAAAAAAACTCACCATGAAATACATTAATAATCCAGTTCTCCTCCAGTCATAATTAAAATGTTCTGCAGCCTCTAATTCTCCCCATTTTCCTAATCTAATTTGTTTTCTGTCACTGTCGATTTTTCTTCCAAGTGCAAAAGGAATTTCTGCACGCCCCTCTTTCAAAAGCCTGAAACATGGCTGTCCAGGAATTGCTTCAGTTCTGTTCTTTTCTCCTTAGTTAAATGAGGAGAAAATGAACTTGGTGGTGAGACCTTAATGACCAAAAAGCTGCCCCTTTGCAAGGCAGATCCAGCTTCCGCTCTCGGAAGTTGCTACGAAAGAAGAGGGCAGACGTGACCACCCTCACTGGTTGTAAGTGGGTGCAGGTGTCTATTGGTGGTAAAAAGGAGACTGGTAAAAGGGATGAGTGCAGGGACTTAGCTCCAGGATTCCTAGGACTTTTCTTTAAATATGATGCAGTTCCGAAAATGTCACTTTGAAATTAAAAAAAAAAAATTACCTTGGCAGTCTCAGCGGAAGATTCTCATTCCAAAAAGAACTTCACAATATTTTTTTCTGATTCCCTCACTCTAAACATGATTCGAAAACATAGCATGGGAGATAAAAGTTAAGAAATGAGTGTCTTGGAAATGATTTTAATATGTTCATTTGTTCATCCGTTCATGAAACCTGCCCTATGTTATGCATTGAGGTAGGAGCTGGAGGCACAAAGGCCAGAAAGTTTTTTAAAAGATGGTGCTTAAAATGCAAGGAGCTTCCTTGCTCAAGTAATTTCCTCTCTATAGGCCCAGATTCTTCAGTCCATGTGATCTTAAAGGTCTCACCCAACTCTGACGTCTCATATTCTAAGGCCCATTCCCAACCCTGACATCTCATGTTCTATGTTCTAAGTTCTCTTCCATTTCTGATACTCTATATCCTATGTTTTAGATTCCTACTAGCCCTGGCATTCCCTGTTCTCAGGCCCCTCCCAGCTCTGCCATTCCCTGTTCTCAGGCCCCTCCCAGCTCTGCCATTCCCTGTTCTGAGGGCCCTCTCAGCTCTGACCTTCCCTATTCTAAAGTCCCTTAAAGCTCTAACACTTTATGACTCTATAGTAAAATATTCCACGAAGGGGTTTCCTGCTGCATCCCCTCCCCCACTCCCAGGTAATTTTCTTTCCCTGCTCTCTCTGGGGGGAAGTGTTCTAGTAGAACAGCTCACTGGGAAATCCCTTTTCCAGATGCCTCTGCTCCTAAAACCTCTGTCTTCACTCTGAATTGATTCTGCTCAAGGAATTTCAGATTTCATTCTCTTGATTCCTGCTTGGACACACTGTGTTTGTGTGCACATAGGCAGTGTGTGAAAAGGTCAGGAGGTATCCATGGCCCAAGTTTCATTTCTGGAAAGTAAAACTGAACAGTTGGGCCAATCCAACATCAGTCCCGGCCTTGTCCATCTTCCCATAAGCCTGTGGGTTTCAAGGGTTACATTTTTTAAGCCATGCCTTAAGTATTTAAACATGTCAAGTCGGGCGCTCCTTCATAGGGGTGTTCCCTCCCCCTCCCCTTCTCTCTTTACTAAAGTAAATTCATCAAACTGCTGAGTTGGAAAGATTTGTAATGAGTTCTTTGAGCAGAGAAGCAGGCTGTGTGTAACCACAAGTATGAGTGTGTGTGTGTGTGTGTGTGTGTGTGTGAAAGAGAGAGAGAGAGAGAGAGAGAGAGAGAGAGTTTGTGCATGTGTAGTAAGTGTGCTTCCCCCCTCCCTCTTAGGCTTCCCAAATCTTTCTCTGGTATTATATAATGCAAGTCCAATCGGATGACGCGTCTCCTGGTCCTGTTCCCCTTCATGTCTCCAATCCACTCCTCCATAGGTTCTGAGAAGAGGCCGGCTCTGGGAACACCGTCACTGCCGCCCACGGGGGATGGCCTGGGCCCTGCTTGTCCATGTGGAGTGACCGGAGGCGGGATGACGGCCTGAAGGTGGCCGAAGCCCTCTCCCCGCGCTGGCCAAGCATGGCGTTCTCACAGTCCCACATCATGGCAGCTCGAAGGCACCAGCACAGCCGTCTCATCATCGAGGTGGACGAGTACAGCTCGAACCCTACACAGGCCTTCACCTTCTACAACATTAACCAGGGACGCTTCCAGCCCCCACACGTGCAAATGTGAGTAGGGGAGCCCTGTGTGCACTGGCCCAGCCCCACTGCCCTGGCTTTCACTGCCCTGGCCTTCTTGTGTGCCACCCCCGCAACTGCCTACCTTTCCAGGGTCATCCATGGTACCCTGTCCCACGTGCTGCATTCCAGTGAGACCACCAGTATCTGTCCCACCCTTCCTCCCACATACATACCCTCCCATCTTCCTGTCCCAAGTCTTTGCCTAGGCTCCTGTCTATGATCAATGTGTTCCACCCTCCTTGAGCTGGGCAGGCATGAAGTCCAAGGAGACTTTGGCCTCTAGGTGCCTGTGGAGAGGTGCCCAGTGTTGTGTCCATAGTGCCGAACTTGGCACTAACACCAAAGCCCACCTCCTCTGCCATGTGGCCATGGGTGCATCATACCATCAAAACTCCGAGCTCTTCCCAAAGGACCATGAGGGGCCATCTTGGAAAGTGGGAAGGCAAGATGGCCCCATGATGGGGATTGTAGCATTGTAGGTCAAGGGCTGGAAAGGACCTCTGAGTTCAAGCCCTTCCTTTTACCGAGAAGGAAACCAAGACCCACAGGGGTTTGGTGACTTACCCAGGAGAATCACATTGCCAACATCCATCAGTCAACAAGGATTAAGAACCCACTCCTTCCCAGGCACTGTGCTAGGACCAGGGACACAAGGAGCTTCCATTCTGCCAACAAGATCTCTGCCCAGAGTAAAATCAATCTAGGAGAGCCATAAACAAGGTGTTCTGTGAGTCCCAAGAAGGTACTTGCAGTGATAAGGCTGCCCAAAAGGTGTGGAATTTGAGCTGGGCCTTGTAGGCTGGGCATCATGTCAGCAGCTCAAGGGGGTGGGAGAAGGGCAGCCCAGGCCAAGCCCCACTGGGGTGAGAGCATGAGACATTCCTTAGGTGTGAGAGCCCAGCCCAGTGCAGCTGACCTAGATCCTGGCATCTACTTGTCTAAGTACCTTAATGTCTTTATGCTTCACCATAAGGGCCCCTCTAAGAGCTTTAAGCAAGGGAGTTACATGATTACAGTGACATTTTAAGGTTTTCCTAGGGATTCACACAGGATGAACTGGGGCAATGAAACAAGCGTTTATTAAGTACCTACTATGTGCTGGGCACCATGCTAAGCACTTTGCAAATACAATCTCATTTGAACCTCACAACAACCCTAGGAGAGGAAGCCAGAAGTTAAACAATTTGCCCAGGGTCCCCCACAGCTAGTAAGCATCTGAGGCCAGATTTGAATTCAGATCTTGCCCACTCCAGGCCCATTCTTCCATCCTGTACAGCTTAGCTGCCTAGACTCACCAGAAGTCTGTTGCAATAGATCATAACTGACATTCAGTTCAGTTCAAGTGCACATTTATTTTACTGCTATCTGGAACTTCTCCTTCACCCTCATTTTCCAATATATTCCCCTCCCCCTCCCAAAGAGCTATCCCATAGAATAAAGAAGAAAAATGAAGGGGAAAAGTCCTGTATAACTGAAAACACATTCAGAGAGGCTGCAGTTGTATAGAGTGTGCCGTGCCCAAAGTCCCTCACCTCTGCAAAGAACCAGGAGGAAGTTACTTCTTTGGGCAGTAAAAGACAGTTATGACTGTGTGACTCTGGGCAAGTCACCTAATCCTCTTTCCCTCAGTTTCCTCCACTGTAAAATGATCTAGAGAAGGAAATGGCAAATCCCTCTTGTATCTCTACCAAGAAAACCCCAAATGGGGTCACAAAGAGTCAGATGCCACTGAAAACGACTGAAATGTAAGGTTTGCCAAGCCCCTTAGGTGGTCTTCCACGTTCTCTGTATCTTGTGTGTGCTGTTATTGGCATGGGAACTCCTTTCAGGAAGGGGCTGTGGTTTTGCCCATCTTTGTACCCTCACGACTTAGCATGGCGTGTAGTAAGCATGTGATGAGTGATTCGTGACCAACCACACTCAGTTCAGTCTTGAAGTATTCCGCAGAGGTAGCAGCTACAGGTATATTATCCCCATTTCACAGGTGAGGAAACTAAGGCGCAAAGAAATGTCCCGACTTGCCCAAAGCCCCATAGCTAGTCATTGGGAGTGAGAAGACTCGAGCCCGGGTTTTCCATCTCTTTTTAGCTCTTGCCTGACTAAGCTGGTGAGGTGGGCACGGGCATGGAGGGAGGTGCTGGAAGCCAGAGCTGTTGGGGAGCTAGAATTGGCAGCATTTGGTGAAGCCTGGCTACGGGGGCGGAGCCAAAGGTACCGATGGGTTTTCGGGCCTGTGGGCCTGCCAGGATGGCAGGAATGCGGTAGGGCATTGTGCAAGCCGAGCCATGGAGGGTCTCCGGTGGGACGTGGCCGAGAGCGGCGGGGGCTCAGCCGGGCCCCACGTGCCCCCTTTCGTCGGCTCCGCGCTCGCTCGCCCCTCAATGGGGGAAGCGCGTGTACTGTGGGATGTGGGGTTGCCATGGTAAGTCAGCTGTTTGGCAGCGAGGGCGCCATGTAAAATGTATGCTGCTCGGGGCCACGTGATTGATCGCCGCCGCGAGCTTTGTCTGGGGCCAGGGGGAGAAGGGGCCTCGTTTCATAAATCCACGGCTCCTTCTTAATGGTGGCGATGACAGCGCGGAGGCGGGCTGCGCACGATGAGTGCGGCCACCCCGGGAGAGCCCCGCGAGTAACGGGGGCTCCATCTCGGGGCAATGAATCTTCCTAAGCAGGGCTGCGGCAGAGCGGCCGCGGCTCCTTTAAGCCTGGCGGGGAAGGCCCTTCTAGCGCTGGGAGGGGGAGGGGAGCGCCTGGGGGAGCGTCGGAAGAAACGGAATCGCTGATCACAGACCGGGCGCTGGAAGAGATCGCAGCGATCGCGGCCATCGATTCCCTCTCCGGAAAGATAAAGGGCTTGAGCCCAGCCGGCCTCTGGGCCGGGAATCCTACGGCGCCTCTCCGAGGTGCCTCGGTTTCCCTCTCTGTAAAGTGAAGGGCTTGGACTAGACGGCCTCTGAGCTCCGTCCCTCTGGACTCCCGTGATGTGGTCTAACCCCCTCATCATACAGAGAAGAGATCTGAGGCCCGGGGCCGACTGGCTCCCCGAAGGGGCAAGCCAAGTCTTCTGACCCCCAAGGGGAAAGTGGCAAGTGTCAGTGAATGAGCACTGGGTGAAACCTGCGGGGAGGAGGGCAGCGCTATCAGGGAGGACTCCTCAGAGAAGGTGGCCCTTGAGTTCCCCTGCCCCACCCCACCCCCACCAGGAGAGTGCAAGCTCCTTGAGATAGCAATGCAGCAAATGTCAAATCAGGACCACCGGACCTTAGCGCTCATCTACTCAAGGGACTGGATCTGTGATTGTAGGACTCTAAGAAACTCCCAGGTGAGGACACTCCCTCCACCAGTGCAGGTTAGCACCATTTCTAGCACTTACTGTCCTAAAGACTCATCTAGAGCAAGGGACTTGCTAAGGATCCCCCAGCCAGGTCTTCCTGGGCCTGCCACTGGCTTTCCTCCTCTTCTTCCTCTTCCTCTTCCCCCCCCCCCCCCCAGCATACAGGGCAGGAAGAGTCTTCAGAAGCCACCTCGTCCAACTCTCCCATTTTACAGATGAGAACACTGATGCCTAGAGAGATTCAGTGACTGGCTCAGGCTCAGGGCAGCAAAATGGGGATCTGAACCCAGGGCCTTCAAATCTAATTTCCTCACTTTTCCCAGTCATGCTGGAAGCAGGAGATGGGAATGGACCTGGTGTAATAAAAAGAGGTCTGGCTTTGTCAGGAGTCCTAGGTTCAAGTTTTGCCTTTTTGTCAGCACGACCCCAGGCAAGTTGCTTCAGCTCTCTTTGGCTCAGTTTCCCCATCTGTAAATGTGGATCATCAAACTAGAAGTGTGTTGTGAGAAAAGAACCTTAAGATGCTGTCAAAATGTAAAACTGTGATAATTGTGAGGGGATGGGAGTGGAGGACCAGGCAATGACCCAGGGCTTTGGGACGGTGGAGGGGAGTCATCCTTGGCCACCCTTAGGTGCTGTCTGGATGTTGGGTGGGCAGTGACTTAGACCCAAAGGGCATTGGGGATAGTCCTGTGGTACACAGAAATAGAGAAGAGCAATGGGCTCGGTGGGGGATTCCCAGGTGAGGAAACTCCATCTACCCATGGAGGTCATCACCTCCTAGTCAGAGAATGACAGAAGCCCAGACCTGAGACAGAGGGACCTGGTAGCCTCCTGCCAGGCCCATTTCGGAGCAGAGGCAGAGACTGGGGCCTAAAAGAAGTGACTTAGTCACAGTCACATTACAGTCAAGAGGCAAAGTGTGATCCAACCTCCCTCCTCCCAGCCCAGCCATTCCCTTCAGCACTCAGTCCTTTTCCTTCATTCAGACCTTTGTATGGGAGGAGGACAGAGAGCTCTTGTGGTCTCTTTGGGTCCCCTTTTCTCAGCTCTCACCCTCCCATCCTCAAAGATCCAGACTCTTCCCCTCCTTCACTCTCCTCCTTCCTTCTCCCTCCTCCCTCTTTCTCTTTCCTCCTTCTTTCTCTCTCCTCCTTTCTTCTCCTTCATCTCCCCTTTCTTCTCCTCCCTCCTTCCTTTTCCCTCCTCCCCCCTTCTCTCTCCTCCATCCTTCACTCTCCTCTTTCCTTCTCCTTCCTCCTTCCTTCCCCATCCTCCCCCCTCCTCTCTCCTCTCTCCTCTGTCCTCCCTCAATTTCTGGGTCATGGCTCTCCCTGGCTCTCTTCCTATCTTTCTGCCCACCCTGTCTCCATCTCCTTTAGCCCCAGCAAAAGAGGGTAGTGACCTCCGCCCTGAGCCCTGAGCTCTTCTCTCTCCACACTCTCCTTGGTAACTTTATAAGCTCTCATTAAGTCAGTTGTCCTCTCTATGGTAATGCCTCCCAAGCCGTTAAATCCAAGCCCCAGGGCTTGGACTTCTCTACCTGGATGCCCTGCAGACATCTTAGATTCCTCACATCCCAAACAGAACTGATTTCTGGTCCCTCAAAGACTCATCTCCTCCAAATATCCTTATTTCTATTGAAGACACCCACCACTCATTCGCTCTCTCAACCAATCAGTGTACAAGTCTTTGTGAGCACCTACTGTGTGCCCTGCGCTGTCCGTGGTGCTGGGGATATATGTACATCCCCATCAAGGGAGACAAAAATACAGAACAAACATGTACAAGCTGCATCTAAAGCTTCAGCATCATGGGGCCCCAGCTGATCCTGAAGCATGTCCATTGAAATAAGCATGTTTGGATGAGAGGTGGGTTTGGTAAGAACTCCCAGGTGAGGAAATGCCTCTCCCCATGCAGGTTAGCACCATCCCTACATCTGAGCCTCAGTGTTGCCTGGGGTCACATAGACAGTCTACCAGGCAAGACCATCCTTAGCCACTGTGCCACACCACAGCCTAGCCCTGCGTTAAACGTCTCCATGGCCTGCCTTTCTGGCAACCTCACATCACCTTCCTCGGCCTCACACTTTGTTCCAGCCAAACTGGTTCTCAGCTTGTCATCCCCTCACCTGCCCCCCGTGGTTCTACAGGACCAGACTGTGCCTCCTCCCTGCTACTCCTCTTCCTTTCCTTTGAGAACCAGCTCAGACATCACATCCTCCAGGCAGCCTTCTCCTGTTTCTCTACTCCATAGGTTTTCCTGGATGAGTCTGCCTTGATTGCCCATAGGTTCCCATCCCTTTCAGTCTGACTGTGCTCATTGAGGCACAGGCTGCATATGTGGCCTTACCTATAGAGCATAAGCTTTCTGAAAGCAGATATGACTTTGGGTTTGGCTTTGGCTTTGTCTACAACATCCAGGCTAGAGCCTGCAATTTTCTTATGTTATTGTCAGCAGCTCCTGGTGTAGACACTCCCTCTAGTCACTAGTCTCTAACAGGTGGCACAGAGACTGTGGAAGGAGAGTGATCCCCTTTGAATGAGACTTTTAAATATTGGTTAGGTTCCTTTACAGCACAAACATTCTGTGGTTCAAGGGTTCCTGAGTCCCCAGCTTCAGTATGCAGAGAGCTCTGGAGAAAGGAAAGCAACAAGGACTGACAGGGGCACATTGGGGTTCAGGCCACTAGAAAACAGCACAGCATGGGAAGCAAAAGGTATCAGTAAACTGATTTTAAAAGATAAAGGAAAGTCAAGGAATAGAAAGAGATGGAAGGAAGGAAGGAAGGGAGGAAGGAAGGAAGGAAGGAAGGAAGGAAGGAAGGAAGGAAGGAAGGAAGGAAGGGAGGAAGGAAGGGAGGAAGAAGGGAGGGAGGGAGGGAAAGGAGGGAGGGAAAAAGGAAGGGAATGGAAAGAAGGAGAGAAGGAAGGGAAAGAAGGAAGGAAGGAAGGAAAGAAAGAAGGAAGGGAGAGAAGGAAGGAGGGAGGGAGGGAAGGAAGGAAGGGAGGGAGGAAGGAAGGAAGGAGGGGAAAGGAGGGAAGGAAAAAGGAAGGGAATAGAAGGAAGGAGAAAAGGAAGGGAAAGAAGGAAGGAAGGAAGGAAGGGAGGAAGGGAGAGAAGGAAGGAGGGAGGGAGGGAGGAAGGAAGGGAGGAAGGAAGGGAGGGAGGAAGGAAGGGAGGGAGGGAGGGAAAGGAGGGAGGGAAAAAAGGAAGGAAATGGAAGGAAGGAGAGAAGGAAGGGAAAGAAGGAAGGAAGGAAGGAAAGAAAGAAGGAAGGGAGAGAAGGAAGGAGGGAGGGAGGGAAGGAAGGGAGGGAGGGGGGAATGAAGGAAGGAAGGAAGGAAAGAAGGAAGGAAGGAAAGAATGAAGGAAGGAAAGAATGAAGGAAGGAAGAGAAGGAAGGAGGGAGGGAGGAAAGGAAGGGAGGGAGGGGGGAACGAAGGAAGGAAAGAAGGAAGGAAGGAAAGAATGAAGGAAGGAAGGAAGGAGGGAGGGAGGGAAGGAAGGAAGGAAGGGAGGGAGGAATGAAGGAAGGAAGGAGGGGAAAGGAGGGAAGGAAAAAGGAAGGGAATGGAAGGAAGGAGAAAAGGAAGGGAAAGAAGGAAGGAAGGAAGGAAAGAAGGAAGGAAGGAAGGAAGGGAGGAAGGGAGAGAAGGAAGGAGGGAGGGAGGGAAGGAGAAAGCCTCATAAGTGTGACTAGAGCTTACAAAGGAGTAGCCCAGGCCCTGGAAGACTTGACCCCATTCCTCCTTTGGTCACAGGTGGAGGTGCAGAAGGGGAGCTGGTGACTAATTCTGATGACTGCTTCTCACCTCTGGGTGCCCAGGCTAGGGCTCAGCACTGCAATGTAAGACCCTGCCTCTGCCCTCCAGAAATGCATGGTCTAGTAGGAGAGGGCAGGTCCATACTGCCTTGCTCAGAACCTTCTGTAGCTCCCCATTGCCTATAAGAACACAGCCCTGCTCAGCCTCTTGATTTCAAGGCTGGCTTGGGTTTTAACTTTGTGCTATATCCCTGTCAAGTCAGTCAGTCAATAAGCATTAATTAATTGCTTACTCTGTACCAGGCACTGTGCTATGTGTATATCTGACCATACAAAGAAAAGCAAACCAGTTACAGCCCTCCAATAACTCACCTGTAAATAACATGGCATCTCCAAGGCATATAGAGTATAAATGTAAAGCAACCTTGGAGGGAGAGCTCTAGTAACAGGAAGCAGAGTAGGAAGGGCTTCCTGTAGAAGGGGGTAATCAATAATCATACCTGACAGAAGCATTTTATAAATATGAACCCATTTGATCCTTGAGACAATTTTGTAAGGTAGGGGCTATTATTGTTCCCAATTTACAGATGAGGAAACTGAGGCTGAGCATCTAAGTGACTTGCTCAGGGTGACACAGCCAGGAAGTAGTGAGGGTCCGAGACAGGCTAACTCCGAGTCCATCAGTCCATCTGCTCGGTCACTCAGCCGGGCTCAATCTTTGAAAGAAGCCAGGAACCCAAAAGAGACACCGACAGACCTCCCCCACTGGCTTCTTCTGACACCTAACAGTAGGGCAGGTACGGAGCCCATGCTCTGGTCAGGTCCACAAGACCCCCATGGGAGCCTCCACGTCTGCCATCCAAGTCCTGCCCTTAGATCATTGGAGAAAGGCTCATCGCTGCATCGGTCGAGGGCAGAGGATTTTTTCCATTATGTCAGCCCTCAGAGTCTGTCTGTTAATCTCAGTGGGGTCTATGCCAGTCTAAACATCTGCCTGTACTGACAGCCCCTGAAATGTAATCAATTGATGAATAAAGATTTATTCAATACCTACTGTGTGCTAGGCCCTGTGCCAGGTGAATCAGCCCCTGCACTCAAGGAGCTTCTGTTCCATCTGAGTAGGCTTTTGGACAAGGCTTCAAGCTAAAGCCTGATGAGGGGAGGGTAGCTAGGATAATGGGGGAACATCCTCGAGGGAATCAGATGGTCTTCTGGTGGCCCAGGTCCCTGGGTTTAGAGCCTAGAGGGACCTTCGAGGTCATCCCATCCAGTCCCCTAATTTAGGTCCACAACTACTAATGTCACATAGGGAGGAACAGAGCCAGGGTTTGAACCCACATCCCCAATTTCAAATCCAGTTACAGTGTCCAAGTGGCCCCTATAGCAATTCTATTTCCAATTCCCACACAATGTCCAGTGATGGTTGCATGTAACCCTTCCACTGGGCTGAAATGGGAAAAGCCCAGAGGGGCCTCCATCCTAAGCGCAGCTCAGTCTCTGGGCTATGTGACCTTGGACTAGTCACCTCTCTCTCTCTCTCTGTCTCTCTCTCTCTCTCTCTCTCTGTCTCTCTATCTCTCCCTCTCTCTCTCTCTCTCCCTCTCTCTCTCTCTCTCTCTGTCTCTCTCTGTCTCACTCTCTCTGTGTCTCTCTCTCCCTCTCAGCCCACTGCAGCAAAATGCCCAGGTTCCAAAAAAGAAGAGAGGATTTTTGTTTTCGTTTTTTTTAATTACAAACAGCTACAGGCATGTACAATAAAAGTGTATTTATTTTCCTTTTGGGATTATTAGGTTTGCATCGTAAGCTCTGAAGCCTCAGGGTATAAGTTAAAATAAGAGTACTCTTAATTAAAGTACCAAGAAGGGAGCAACAGTAATGCCCCAGCATGGAGGCATGCAGGGTGTCAAGCAAAGCATCAGAGTCCTTGCCTATCCTCCACACTTCACCACTGCTATTCTGTCTCTCCCTCCCACCACCTCCCTGATGGCCCAGAGCCTGAGCCAGGTGGCAGAGGGGGGAAAGTCTGGGATTTGAAGGTTGGCCTGGGTTCAAATCCTAGCTTTGGACTTCCTAGCTGGATGACCTCGGGCCCATCACTAGCCTTCTCTGGGCCTCAGTTTCCTCCGCTGTAAAGTATGGAGTTTGGACCAGGTGGTTCTTGTAACTCTGATCTCCCAAGGCCATTGGAGGGATCCTGGTGTCTAGAGCTGGAAAGAAGATCTGGTCTCATTGTCCAGAGAAGGAAACGGAGGCCCACTGAGTTTAGGGCCTTACCCAAGATCCCGAGGGGAGTAAGCATCAGAAGCAGGTGTCCTCCGACTCCAAAGAAGGCGCTGGTCCTGTCAGGCCTCCGAGTCTTGGTGGATGGAGGGCTTTGGACATGGAGTCAGGAAGAGCAGGGTTTGACTGCGGCCTCAGACTCTACCTAGCTGTATGACCCTGGGTCGATCATTTCACTTGTGTCTCCTCTGGCAAGTGAAGCAGTTAGACTCTGTGGAGGCCCCTCCCAGCTCCAGTCTGAGGCTCCCCGGGCCATGAGGGACACCTGGCTGGTCCTGTTCAAAGTGAATATTGAGAGCATTTGGCTTTGCCTGGCATACTGGCACGTTCTCCTCAGCCCCTCTCAAGCTCTAATAATTGGGATCACTAGCACTTCCACGTGGCTTTAAGGATTGCAAAGCACCTGACATGAATGATTTCATTTCATCTTTCCACCAACCCCATTGGGTGGGCGTTGTTAGCACCCCCATTTTACAGGTGAGGAAATTGACATTGAGAGGTGATGTAGTAACTCAGCCAAAGGCATGCAGATAACAAGGTGAGGGGGAAGATAGCTTAACTAAGAGTAGAGGAAACTGAGGTAGAATCTCTGGCTGGCCATGCATACCCCGACGGGTCTGAGGAGGGCCTCTCTCATCCTAATGTCTGAAGGGCTGCTGGCTCTGGGAGGAGAGCTTCTCTCCTCCAACTCCTGTCCAATGCCTCCTAAGCGTGTACTGCCTTGCTTCTCCATGGATGTCTGGGAGCGTGAGCGAGCGGGAGAGGTTCCGCAGTGAGGCTGTGACGGCTGCTGCCGCCTGGGAGACAGAGGGTGCGTGTGTTCCCAGTACATTAGCATGCTGAACCCATGCCTCTCATAATGTGTTAATTAAATTTCTTCGAAGTATATTGTCTGAAAAAAAGTCTAATTAGAAAGATGTCTTTAAAAGTATTTATGTAACTGATATGATACCGACTTGGGTTTGCAGCATAATTAGATTGGAACAAACCTCTTTGAGTGGCGTTCTCACGGAGAGGCAGAAATGTCAGCGCTGAAGAGTTGGAACATGGGCGAATCTTGGAAAGGGGGCAATTGTGTGAGGACAGGGAACCGAGAACTGGGCGCCGAGTCCTGGGAGGCCATGCAGTCCACCTGTTACAGGGAGGGAAACAGGCCCCCAAAAGTGGGGTGATAAAGGTGAGCTCAGACTCGGGGTAGTGACAGAGATGGAGCAAAAGCAGAAACTGAGGCCCAGGAGTTTGCCCAAGGTCATCCAAGTGACAAGTGTCAGACAGGATGCCCTGACCCTGCCACTCACAATGGAAAGTCTATGGAGTCAAAGCCAGCCTGTCGCATTTACTACCTGAATGGGTCACTGAATCTCTCTACCCATTAGTTTCTTCATCTGTAAAATGGGATGACTTCTGATGGTCCTTCCAGAGTTTGATCTAGGAGCCTGATCCTACGTGTCTCTAAACAGTTTTGCTGTTTGCCCTTCCCTGTCTCTGAGTCTTAATTTGCTTCTCAGTAATCTGAGAGGGTTGGACTCGGTGATCTCTCAGGTTCCTTCCAGCTCTAACAGCCTCCCATTTTCTCTGGACAAGCTGGGGCCACTTTCCAGCATGGGAGTCTAAAGAACCCAGCTCCCGGTGACCTATGTTGCCTTCTTCTCCCACAGGGTGGATCCGGTCCCCCACGATGCCCCCAAGCCTCCAGGATACACTCGCTTTGTTTGTGTCTCTGACACCCACTCCAGGACGGACCCCATTCAGATGCCCTATGGAGATGTTCTCATTCACGCGGGGGACTTTACGGAACTGGGACTCCCCAGTGAAGTCAAGAAATTCAACGAGTGGCTTGGTAAGTGGCCCATGACAGAGTTGAGGGACAGGCGTGTTTCCCAGCCCAGTTACAGCCTCCACTGAAAGCAAGCAGCTCTGTCCAAAGAGTGACCATCCCATGTTGGGAAGGGTCCTAAAGGGAGTTCCCAGAGCCTAGGGTTCAGTCTAGCTCTGCCACCTGGCCAAGGACTGACCTCTTCTGAGTGGCAATTTGCTCCCTTAGAAACTGGAGAGAGTCATGCTTAAAAGCATCAAATCATAGACTCTCAGGGCTGGGAGAGACCCCTGAGGAACACCTCTGAATGATGAGTGCTCATCCTGCCTCCTTTGGAATACCTCCAGCAATAGGGAGGTCACTGCTTGACCATGCAAGCTATTCCACTGTTAATGAGCTCTAAGTAGTAGGAAGGCCTTCCTGGTATGGAGCCAAAATGGGGGTCCCACTGTGGACCTCAGGCTCCTCATCTAAGTATGAAGGAGGTGGCCTAGAGGGTCTCCAACATTCCTTCCAGCTCTGAACTTCTGATTATCCTGTCCTTCTGCCTTCATGAGGATCTGGGACCCTGTGAGACCTTGGTGTGTGAACACTTTATAACTAGAAAGGCTGGTGTAGACACAAAGCTTTGAGATAGGCCAGAGGAGTAGAGATTGACAGCTAATATCCTGTGGAGGTTGGGAGGGATCAGGAAAGAAGTCATGGAAATGGTGGCCTTTGGGATAGAGCCCCTCAGGGCAGGAACCAAGTCCTCAGGGCTGAGCGTACTGCCTGGCACACAGTAGGCACCTTTCTTAAGCTTTGCACAGGACAAATGATGATAATTGTCATTAGAGCATAGGTGTATCGGAGCAGCCACATCGCAGCCCCGGAGCCAGGAAGATTTGAGCTCAATCTGTCCTCAGACACTAATTGTGTGACCCTGGGCAAGTTGCTTAACCTGGTTTGCCTCGGTTTCCTCATCTGTAAGATGAGCTGGAGAAGACAATGGCAAAACATTCCAGTACCTCTGCCGAGAAAACCCCAGATGGGGTTACCAAGAGTCAGACACAACTGAGATGACTGGACGACAGGCATATGATAACTCTTACTAGTGAGTATTCTATGTCAGGCACCGTGCCAAATGTTCTGTAGGTCCTATCTCATTTAAGCCCTACAGCAACTCTGGGAGGGAGGTGCTATCACTCTCTCCACTTTTCAGATGAGGAGCCTGAGGCGAACTGAGATTAAAATACCTGCCCAGGATCACACAGTCAGTAAGTGTCTGAGATCAGATTGGAGCTGAGGTTTTCCGGACTCCAGACCTGCACTCTCTACTGCTTTTCCAACTCTGTAAAATATCATTATGCCCATTTTACAGATGAGGAAAGAGAAACTAGAGAAAAGAAGTGACTTAGTCTGGGTAGTGGATGTCAGAGCCCAGGTTCAAACCCAAGGGGTCTCCTTATCTTCACTCAGCCATTTTTTGCCCTACAGCTATACAGATCCCCACCACCATCACAAACAGATATACACACAACAAACATGCATACATAGACCCATACATATGTATGCACAGACATGCACACCCCCACAGTAAGTGATTAACAAATGCCTTTCATTTTCATCCATCCATCCTTTCATCCATCCATCCACTCATCCATCTGTCCATCTATCTATTCATTCATCCACCCACCCATTCATCTATCCATCCATCCATCCACCCATTCATCTACCCATTCATCCATCCATCCACCCATTCATCTATCCATTCATCCATCCGTCCACCCACCCACCCATCCATCCATCCATCCATCCATCCATCCATTCATCCATCTGTCCATCTATCCATCCATCCATCCATCCATCCATCCATTCATCCATCTGTCCATCTATCCATCCATCCATCCATCCATCCACCCATTCATCTATCCATTCATCCATCCATTCACCCACCCATCCATCCATCCATTCATCCATCCATCTACCCATTCATCTATCCATCCATCCATTCATCCATCCATTCATCCACCCACCCATTCATCTATCCATGCATCCATCCACCCATTCATCTATCCATTCATCCATCCATCCACCCACCCACCCACCCATCCATCCATCCATCCATCCACCCATTCATCTATCCATCCATCCATCCATCCATCCATCCACCCATTCATCTATCCATCCATCCATCTATCCATCCATCCATCCATCTACCCATTCATCTATCCATCCATCCATTCATCCATCCATCCGTTCATCCATCTGTCCATCTATCCATCCATTCATCTACCCACCCATCCATCCACCCATTCATCTATCCATCCATCCATCTATCCATCCATCCATCCATCTACCCATTCATCTATCCATCCATCCATTCATCCATCTGTCCATCTATCCGTCTATTCATCCACCCATCCATCCATCCATCCATCCATCCACCCATTCATCTATCCATCCATCCATCTATCCATCCACTCACCCATCCACCCATCTATCCATCCATTCATCATTCACCAGACAAAGGCTCTTTATGTTCCATTGTGAAGTGGAAACTTAGGAATTCTACACAGATAAAAATGGGAAGGAAGGAGGGAGGGAGGGAGATGAAGCCTTTTCAGGGGGAAGAAGCAGTGTTAGCAAAGGCAAGGAGGTAGGAGAGAGCAGAAGAGCTGTTGCCTCTGCCCCTTGGAATCTCCATTTTCCTTCTACATTCACCTCAGACACCTTGTACATGAAGCTCCTACTCGCCCAGCTCCCAGGCACCAGTTCCCATCACTCCCTGTCTATTTTGCATATGCCTATCTATGCACTTGCTGTCTCTCCCCTTTGGAGTGGACATTTCTACTGAAGTCTTTTCATCCCCAGTGCTTCACACAGTGCCTAGCACCAGGCAGGTCTCATTTGAATGTCTGTGACTGAGCAATGATTGGTGAGAGGAATGCTAAATCAGACTAGAAGGACAAGTTGGCACCAGCTGGAGAGGGCCTTCAATGCCAGGTTAAGGAATCAGGACTTCATCTTGGAGGAACTGGGTAGTCATGAGAGACTCTTGAGCTGTGGAGCAACGCAGGACAATTCTTTTGACGGTTAGCCCAAGACATGTTGGATGGAGAAGAAGTGAGACCAGGGGGCCCCCCAGGAGGTGATTGTCACAGCCCAGGTGGGTGGAAATTGGGCCAGAACTTGGGAATGGAAGAGATGGCTGCAGCAGCCTCCCCTGTGAACGATATACATAAAGGCCCTTCTGTGCAACAGGGACAAGAGACGAGGAAAACTCTCTGGGCCGGCTGGAACATTGTCTCTTTCCCCAGGGGGCTGACGGCTTCCCAGGTGGAGGCTCAGCTGTGCCATCAGGGATGGAGGCCAAATGGAGGGAAGTGGCGTGTGGGAGCTCCAGTCCTGGCCAAGGCAGAGCCATTGCACATGCTGTCTGTGGGCCTTGCTTGGCAGGGAGATCAGTGTGGCTGTCTCTCTGGGCAGGCATGGGGCGATTTATAGAGCTTCCCCCCATGGTTTGTGCTGGAGGGCTTCTCGCCTTTAAAAAAGAAAAGGCCACAGTGCATTGTGGGAAAACTTATTGGCACTGTTTCTAGAGATGCTGGAGCTGACTTACATGGGGCTGCTCTGCCCTGATTTACCTGATATGGAAAGCTGGGTTTCGGTGGAGGGGCCCAGAGCAAGCAGAGGAATCCTAGCTAGAAAGGAACCTGGGGTGGGGGATTTCACAGTCAGGAGGGAGCTTAGAACAGAGAAGGTCAGAGTTGGGAGGAGCCTTAGAACAGGGGATGTCACAGCTGGGAGGGGCCTTAGAACAGGGGATGTCACAGCTGGGAGGGGCCTTAGAACAGGGGATGTCACAGCTGGGAGGGGCCTTAGAACAGGGGATGTCACAGCTGGGAGGGGCCTCACAACAGAGAATGTCAGGGCTGGGCTGGGGGCGGGGCACTTAGAGATAATGGTCAGCCCATCCTTTCTTTTATGGGTGAATGTTTATTTATAAGCTCCAGGAGTGTAAAGTCGGTGTGGCTTCCAGGGACTGAGCTCCTCAGGCTCTGGGGCTCCTCGTCCAGGTGTCTCCCATGGGCTGAGCTGCAGTTTAGCTTCCCAGGGAGGAGCTGGCGAGCACCAGCGCAAAGCCAGAAGCCTGGAGACAGAGACTGAACGAGAGAAATGTTTGGCTTTTTTAAGTCTTAACAAATATTTGCAATCAAGTCCTTACCCTATTTTTGGCAGGCTCTAACTAATAAATATTGATTTTTAACTGGAAATCCTAATAATGTGCTCTGTGAATGCACAGTAATTCAAAAATGTGTTAAAATGTGTGAGGTTGGGGCATCATTCTCCACGGCCTGCTTGGAATTCGGTTTGCAACATAGACAAAATGTGCCTACAAAGTAACGAGGCTGCTTTGGAAAGTTGTGAGCTCCCTGTCACAGGAAGTATTTAAGCAGAGACTGATTTACCTTTTTGGAACTTAGTAGAATGAACCCAGGCTTCCTTCAGCTTCCTTGCTCTGGATCTTAATGTCGTCATCTAGAAAAGGAGAGCTAGAGACTAGGTCACCTATAAGGCCATATTCACATCTGACAGTGTGTGTTCTGTGTTCTAAGGCCCCTCCCAGCTCTGACCTTCCCTGTTCTAAGCTCCCTCCCAGCCCTGACATCCTCTGTTCTAAGGCCCCTCCCAGCTCTGACATCCCCTGTTCTAAGGCCCCTCCCAGTCCTGACATCCCCTGTTCTCAGCTCCCTCCCACCTCTGACCTTCCCTGTTCTAAGGCCCCTCCCAGCCATGACATGCCCTGTTCTCAGCTCCCTCCCACCTCTGACCTTCCCTGTTCTAAGCTCCCTCCCAGCCCTGACATTCCCTGTTCTAAGGCCCCTCCCAGCCCTGATCTTCCCTGTTCTAAGGGTCTTCCCACCTCTGACACTCCCTGACTGAACTCTCCCCCAGTCAAGCAAACTGCTTAAGAAGAAATCAATGTGAACCAAGTCAGGGATGCTACAGCCTGCTTGGAGGCACTAGAAATGGGTTCGGCTGGTTTCTGTTTATTGACCAGACGAAGGCAAACTGGTCAGGTTAGAGAAAGTTTCACCAAACCATTAGGAGCAGAGAGACAGAGGATGTCAGACTTGGGAGGGAGCTGAGAAGGTGGGAGGTCAGTCAGCCAGTTACTTGGTAAACACTCATTAGGCACCTGTCATATGCCAGCCACCGAGTTAAATGCTTGGGACATCTTACTAGTTGTGTGATCCTGGGCAAGTCATGTAACCCCAACTGCCTTGCAAAAATTAAATTAAATTAAAAAGCAAATAAATGCTCGGGGCATGAAGAAAGGGAAAAGACAGTCCATACTCTACAGGAGCTCACAGACTAGTGGGGGGACACAACATGTAAATAGCTACATACAAACTAGATACAGGTCTACTGGGGATAATTAAGGGAAGGAAGGCCTGGCATTGAGACAGCGAAGAGGGCTTCTTGCTGGAGAACGTGGGATTTTGGAGGCACTTGAAGGAATCCAGGGAAGTCGGGAGGTGAAGATGAGAAGGAGGACATTCCAGGTGTGCCCACTGGGCCCTGAACCCTGCCAGCACATCAGAGGACCCAGCAGCTCTTTCTAGATGTGCTGGTTCTCAGGGCAAAAGAGAAGCAATTGTTTAAGGGGCTCTTCTCTAACAAAAACACTTTTAGGGGGAAGGATTAGGCCATTTTTTGTGCAGCCCCACAGGGCAGACCCAATGTGGGGAAGGGTGGGAGAACCTATTCTAGTCTAAGGAAGAGCTATCTAATATTCAGAATGGATTAGGCTGCCTTGTTAAGTAGTGAGCTCCCCATCCCTGGAGGTATGGAAGCAGAGGTGAAGGACCTTTTGTTACGAATGTTATAGAAAGGTTAACTAGACCAGAAACCTTCTAGGTTCTGCACCAATGCTGGGATTCCAGAAGAAAAAGCTACTGTAGCCAGCACTGAGTCAACTACCAGGCATGAGCACACACCCCTCACTGCCTTGTCACTGTTGACCTAGGGACTAATCAACAATATTTAATTTCCATATTAAATTAAGTTATTTATTATTAATTAAATTATTTATTACATTTAAAGGGAATGAGCCCAGCAAAAAAAAAAATCTATCTTTCAAATAGCAAGGATCCATTCTATTGTACTTGGGTTAGCCACTAAATTTTGTACTGAAGGTAAATTTATGTAGCAGCTTCTTTTCCTTACCCTAGCTATTTGCCCAGATAGCAGAGGTCAGAACCAGGAGCGACGCAGTTTTAGGTTCAATAGCAGGAAAAACTTCTCAGCCATCATACTTGTTCCCAACTAAGGCCACCTTGAGAGATAGTGAGCTCTCCATCCTTAGAGGCATTCAAGTAGATGCTGATGACAACATGTCAGAAACACTATGGCAAGGAGGGTAGTGAGGACAGGAGCAGATGCTCTCTGAGTGGCTTTAATATGACTTGCACATCCATTTTCACAATCAGTCCTCACAGCCCCTGGGAGATAGCCAGGGCAAGGATCATCGTCCCAGTTTTACAGATGAGGAAACTAAGACCCAGGGAGGTTAAATGATTTTCCTGAGATCACACAGCTGGTAAATTCATACTCAGGATAAACTTGTTGTCAGAGTTTTACATTTACCTTGAAATGGAGTTGTCATTGTTCAAACCCTCGGGTGCTCTTTCTGCTCAAGATCTCAGGCTATCTTCAGCCCATCCCTGCACAGCCCAGCACAGCTTGGCAGGCCTTCCTAGGGATGCATGGCACAGGGTATACCCATAGGTACTAGACTCATGGAGCAGCCGGGCCTTCCTAGGGATTCACAGCACAGGGTACACCCATGGGTACTAGACTCCTGGAGCAGCCGGGCCTTCCTAGGGATTCACAGCACAGGGTACACCCATGGATACTAGACTGAAGATGCAGCCAGGCCTTCCTAAGGATGTACGGCACAGGGTACACCCATGGATACTAGACTCAAGAAGCAGCTGGGCCTTCCTAGGGATGCACGGCACAGGGTACACCCATGGGTACCAGACTCATGGAGCAGCCGGGCCTTCCTAGGGATTCACGGCACAGGGTACACCTATGGGTACCAGACTCATGGAGCAGCCGGGCCTTTCTAGGGATACATGACACAGGGTACACCCATGGGCACCAGACTCATGGAGCACCCTCCAGTCTCCTCCAGGGATATTCTGTTCTTCCTTGAAGAGGTCTCAATTCTCTCAGTCTCTCTTCCTCCTTCCAAGGCAGAAAATTCAACATAGGACTCTCCTAACTCCAAGCCCTGTGTTCTTCATGTAACCCAAAAGTGTCTCTCAATTCAAAATGAACTTCCAGTCCAGAGAGGCTGCTCAGAGAGAGTTAGATCTGGAATTAAAAGAGCTGGTATCTAGAGCTGTCTCTGTTGCCAACCACCTCTGTGATCTAGAATAGTGGGGGAAGGTCTGTGCACAAATCCCACCTCTGACACCAACCAGCTGTGTAGCCTTGGGCAAATTACTTCACTTCTCTGAGACTCAGTTTCCTGGTCTGTATAAAGGGTCTAATAATACCTGCAAAACCTGCTTCGCAGGTTCCTCTGAGGCTCAGATGAGACCATGTGTATAAAGATTTCTGGTTGTAGAGCACAGGCTGACTTGCCTTGGTGGGGGGAGTCCTGCACTAGAAATCACAGTTTGGACCAAAATGCAAACGTGAGATATCATTGCAATCATCAACATGACTACTGCAAATGTCTAATTTGCAAGCCTCAGTTTCCCTCTCTGTGAAACAAGAAGGGCTGGATTAGCTGGCTCCGATTCAGCCAACACTTACAAAGCATTGCCTGTTTGCAGAACTGGGGGTCATAGAAAGTGGAGGCAGAACATGGCCCCACCCTCATGGAACTTACCATACACATGTAGGCTGAGATCCAACAGTGACCATGTTGGCATCCCCGTGTGTGTCAGTCACTCCACCCTCTCCCTAACCCCGCTCACCTTCACACACAGTCCATTCCTCATAGGAGATAGTGGGTTGGATTCTGTTTGGGTGTCATTTTCCCACCCTGCCTGATGTATGGGTGTGAGGGAGTTGACTCAGTGAATGAATTTGGAATTCACTATCAGCCTCTTCCCTGTTCATTAATCTTATTGAAAGCCTTTACAATAATCTTCCAGGGGCCACCTACCAACTTACGAGAGTAGATTAAGATAATTAATAAAGAAATGCAGCAGGAGACTCCAACAGATCCCAAATGGGGAGAATCTATTTTGTGGGACAGACATGGCTTCCGATTTTCCATCCCAAACAAGGATGACATCATGGGGACTTCTCAGTGGAGTGTCTTCCTGAGTTTTCCTTGTGGCCAATCCATATCCCAAATAGAATCAGGAACTGGGAAGTGTGAAGTGCTTTATTTTGCCCTAAGAATTAAAAGGAGGGAGTTCCCATTTTCATGTTGACACCCCCTCCAAAGGCTAGCATGAGGGTCCTGGGATCTCTGACTATGAGGGTCCTCATCAGTTATAGGCTCTTCACTTCAGAAGTCATCCTATCCGTTTGACAGACGAGGCAACTGAAGTTCGTCAGCTAGCCAGGAAGTATCACAGGCAGGATGGAAAGGCAAGTCTTGCTGTCTCCAGATCAGGAAGGCGGTGGCCTATCCACTAGGGCTGAAGAGGAAAGACTTACCGGGCAAATCAGGAGTGACAGCTGAGTCCTGCAGGAGATGGGGCCACAAGCCACAACCTGATTGATAAATCGCCCATTGAAGGCTGTAAGAGGAGGCTTGCTGGAGGCATTCAGGATGAGGAGAGGTGAGAGAGAGCACAGGAAGGAGGAGGAGGAGGAGGAGGAGAAGTGGCGCATTGTGGAAAGAGCCCTCCATTTGGAATCAGAGGCCCCGAGTGCCAGGGCTGACTGCTTCTTTTTCACCGGGGTCCAGTTCCTTCCCCTACTCTGACCCTCAGTTTCTTCCTCTACAAAATGAGAGGGCTAGAGCAGATGGTCGCTCTGAATATACGATCCCAGGACCTACCAGGCAGAGGATAGGAAGGGAGTGTGGAAAATATTCTACTATTTTATATCATTTCTAATTTCAAGTAGACCCAGAGCCTGATTTAATGAGTAACTGGATGAAGATCCAGGACCTGGGCTTCTTGCTCTCTCTCAAAGTTTGCTCAGGCAATACCCTTACCTCTGTCAGCAAGGCCAGATCATTAAGGACATTACCCTAACCCCAAGAGAGATTACCTTGCTTAATATTCTACAGGTATATACTATGTTATGGAATGTAATGGGACACAGAGACGCTGGGCTGTAGTTTCAACTGACTTTTGTCAACATCCTTTACAACCCTATTCCATTAAGGAAAATCCTCTTCTTGTATCATGGTTAAACATACATGGGGGTCATAAAAAATGAGGTAATACAGGCTTGCTAGCTCTGCTAAAATAACGTATATAAGTTTTCTCATTGCTTTGTCCAGGCAGCCAGAGTTCATACTCTGACTCCTTGTACGTACAAGTAAGCTAGCTCCGCTATGCTTTAAGGGAAAATAATAAACAATATGGATTTTTCTATCACCTAGCTCTGTTGTTTCCTTCAACCAAATTTTCAGGTTTAACAGGAGCCAAACAGGGAGGTGGGTTTCAATCAAACAATCAATGATATTTATTACGTGACTGCTCTGTGCTAGGCACTGGGGATATAGCGATAAAAGTGCAGCAGTTCTTGCCCTCAAAAGGCTTACATTCTAATGGAGACAAAGCACAAACCCACTTAAATCTATCTCTAAACTAGCTGGCTGATCAGGGGAGTCTTCATGGAGAAAGTGCCCGAGCCTTGAAGGAAACTAGGGATTCCAAGGTGAGGAGGGAGAATATTCCTGATGTAGGTGATGGTGACGGAGCCCCCATGTGCAGAACAGCGACAAGTCCTGTGTGACTGGAGCACAACATACCTGGAGGGAAGGAAGGAACCCATGAGGAGGCTGGAAAGGTCATGAAGAGCTTTGAAAGGCAAACAACAAGTTTCATATTGAATCCTGGAAGGGAGACGGAACCATTGCAGATTTCTGAGCAGGGGAGCTAACGCGGTCAGGCCTGTGCTTCAGATCGGCTGAGTGTGGGATGGATTGGAGTGGGGAGAGACTTGTGGCAGGCAGGAAGATTCAGCAGGAGGCTAAAGCAGCAGGCCAGGTACTTGGTGATGTGGGCCTGCTCTAGGACATGCCTGTGTTGATAAGACAGGTGAGTGACCAGAGAAAGGTCACCGGTCTAGTGAAGGGACTAGAGACCAGGTCATACGGGAGTGCAGATTGAGTGAAAGACCCAGGAGGGTGGGGATTGATTTCACAGACAATGTAACTGGCTCTAAGTGTTTGAAAGGCTGACCCATGGAAGGGCCCCAGAGGGCAGAACCCAGAGAGATTGTGACATGCCTGGAGGAGGACAAAGAGGCAGGTTTAGGCAGATGTTGGGAGAAGCACCAGGAAATGAGAGCTGCCAGGAATGGAAAAGGCAGCATCCCCCTCACCGGGGCAGCAGCAAGGATGCCACTACCCTTACCCGAGGGCCTGGCCTGGTCTCATCATTCAGGGCGGGCCCTGCCAGCCCAGAGAGTTTGGGGTTCTGGGGACTGAGAAGTGGCTGGTACAGGAGAATCTGAACTTTACTGTATAATGAGGTGTCGGTAGCCTTAGCAAAGGGAGAGAGGGAAGAGGGTGAGGGGGAATGGAGAGTTAGAAGTGATAATTAACTTTGTCTTGGTGCACTAACATAAAACGCCATCTATGACAATGGAAAAAGGGACCAAGGACTTCGGTTAAATATAGTAAAGAAGGAAACCCTTAATTAAGTCGTTAATGGGGGAAGGAGAAGAAAAAATGCCAAACCCAGGCCCTTGGGGGCTCCTCACTCACTACTTTCAGGACAGATCTGAGACCCAAAGGTGCCCTTTGGTGAAAACTCAGGGAATGATTGTGGCTGTGGATGAGACTGGAAAGAGCCAAGTCTGGAGACCTGGGCTCTGCTTCGAGCTCCACTCTCAAGTGTTTATGTGGTCCTGGTCAAGTCCTTTGCTCTCCTTTGAACTTAGCCTCCTCTGTAAATTTGGACTCAATTCTGTTCTAAGACTCATCCCAAGTCTAATGTATTCTCTGTTCTGAGGCCCCTCCCAGCTCTGCCATCCCCTCTTCTAAGCTCCCTCCCAGCTCTGCCATCCCCTGTTCTGAGCTCCCTCCCAGTTCTGACCTTCCCTGTTCTAAGACCCCTCCCAGCTCTGACCTTCCCTGTTCTAAGCTCCCTTTCCATTCTCAAATCCTTTCCTAGAATCACAGACTTTCATCTTTAGAAGACTTGTAACATCTTGTCAGCTCTCTGCACCACCCCCAGCCAAGTTTTCCCCTCCCCCCGTCCTCCCACTTTTGCCTTAACCCTCCCCTCACCCCCTCTCCTCAATTCCCTCCCCCCACATTCCACTTTGAGGCAGATCTCATTGTTACAAAATTTTGCTTCCTACAGAGCCGAGATCTGCCTCCGCCTTCTCGGCCCCCCTTCATCCTGGGACTGCCCTCTGAAGCCCAGAACAACTGGTCTCATCCCTCTTCCATGGGACAATCCTGCAAATATTTGAAGTATGCATGCTCATGTTTCCCCAAGACTTCTTTCTTTGGGGCTGGATAGTCTTTGTTCTGGTATATCCTGTGCTCTAGTCCCCTCACTCTCCTGGTCACCCTCCTCTGGATACTCTCCCACCTGTCGATGCCCTTCCTGAGCTGTGGTGCCCAGAACTGACCATGATCCTGCAGGTATTATTTGAGCGGGGCAGAGAGCAGTGAGACCATCCCCTCTATTAATGTGTCCTAGCTTTTCTTGGCTGTCACGTTATCCCAGTGATCCATGCAGAACATTCAGGCTAGTAAGATCTCTGGTCTTTTTCATAGGACTTGCTTTTCTCACTAATTTCCTTCCCATCTTGTTCTTTTGCAAGTTGTTTTTAACCCAGGAGTGATATTTTACACACCCTTTCTTGTTAGCTTTAGACACGGTGTGGTATAGCTGACACAGAGTGGTCAGCCTCCTGTCTGCATCCTCTCTTACAATCCGCAGTGGTTGGTAAGCTCCTCGTCATACTACCTTCGGCCAACTCTGGGATCTGCGTGAGTAATCCATCACCCAGTTCTTCCAGTTGTCCTGGTGGTCTGTAGCACACTTCTACCCTCTAGCTTGGGTCCTTATCCCAAAATCGCTCTACCACAAGTCTCCCAGCACATTTATGGATTAGCTCCGGATAGGTTACCTTCTTCACCAGATACCAGCTCCCCCACCACCCCTAACAAACCTGTTCAATTCTGACAAAGTGCAGTCACTCTCACAAGGCCATGTTCCAGTCCCTCAGCTGAATCCTGCCATATCTCCCTGGTACCTGGGAGGTCACAGGCAGAACCTTCCCTTCAGATCTCTGAAAATTGTGCTTCCTGTATTCTGCTTGCCATGCCACACCTGGTGCTTCAGATCTAGGGTTGTATGGCCTAGCTAGTGCCTGGTAAAAGCCAAGCAGACTCCTAGGAGAGCCAGCAACTGAGGTTGGGTGTTTATTTGAAAAATTAATTCATTTTCTGCATTTAAGTGGAAAATATTTTTCCCAGAGCCAAGTTTTGTTTTTGCGAAAGGACAGAAATTCAACTTAAAGGGAAGGGACAGAAAGTAGAATTCGAAGTCCCAAGCCTGCCATTTTGACCACTAGTAATCACAGTGTTTTTAAGTTAATGGACAAACCCCTGGGAATAGGGTGTTCAAGTACTAGTTATCTATTTACAAAAGAATGGCTGGGGAAGGGGGGAGAGGGATAGAAGAGGGAGGAATGAGACACATTGGGCTGCCAGGGGATTTAAGACTAAAAAATTCCACCAGGCAGGCGGAAATCCCAGGCTCTTCCATCTGAGTCAGTAGGCATTCAGTGGGCCCATGTTATGTTCCCAGCCCTGAGAATGGTACAAAGGTGGGTGAGACCCAGCCTCTAGCCTTAAAGAGTAATAGGACAGATAAAAAAAACGGTTAGCCATTCAGTTCAACATTTATTAAGTACCTACTGGCACAGCTCCGCCTCACTTAAATCCAATTCACTTGCAAGTCATGACATCACCTTCTTGATGTCATTGGTCCCCAAAACAAAAGACCAACAACAACAGCTGTAGCAGCTACACTACTGGGGGTGCTGGGGTGTCCCTGCCCTCAAGGAGCTTCCATTCTACTGGTTGTGGGAAGGACTGGAGACAGATGCCACCTTCTCCCAGAGCCCTTTTCTGACCCTTTATATTAGGAAGGCAGAATTTATGATTTCAAAGAGAATCTCATATGTGCCTAAAAGGTCCAGAACCGCAGGATATAAGGAATTCTCTAGGCAGAAGGCAGGAGAACTAAAGCATGTATTTACACTCCACAATAACAAGCCCACAAACCAGCGTCCCCATTTTGATATTTTCATCAAAAGCTTCCAGGCCCAATAAGTCCGCCTTACAAGGGTAACCAGGAGGCCACGGAGAAGCGAGATGGTATAAGGCAAAATCGTATACATGCTTCCCCTCTACGGTAAGAAGATTACCCACTAGCCTCTAGTCAGCTCTGCTACCGGCAGCTCAGCTTCGGCTGTAGGTGTCTCTGGCTCCAACCGGAAAAGGAAAGGGGGATCTTCAAGCTGTCCTCTCCCCTCTTATAGAGTTTTTGACATCATCAAGCGCCGCCTGAACAACCAGGGCCGATTGGTTCTTGACTTGGCCCCTCCCCCTAGCGTAGACCAGGTTAACACACCTCCCCTCAGCCAGCCCCTTGACTATACACAGTCACACAGGAAGCTCTCTGATCCCTGGCATGGTCGCTGGGCCTCCTGCCCCGAAAGAGCAAGCGCCAGCGTCCAGGGAAGCTCAATGAGGCGAGCTGAGTCATTCAAAGAAAACAAAGTCCATTGTGGCTGCACCCTTCTAATTAGCACTCTCTCCCTCTTGAAATGTCCTGGCATATTTGGGGTATTTACTTATCTGTGCACATGCCATAGCCCCTCAGTAGAAGCTAAGTCTCTTCCATCTGGCAATTGACCAACAAGCATTTATTGAGTGCCTACTGTATATGTGCCAAAACCTGTGCTGGGTACTGGAGATACACAGAAGTGAAACTCTCCCTGCCCTCCAAGAGCTTACTTTTGTACTAGTTCACCTGGGACAACTAGGTGGTGCAGCGGTTAGAACCATAGGCCTGGAGTCGGGAAGACCTGAGTTCAAATTCTCTATCAGGTACTTGTTAGCCAATAGCAAATCCCTCTGTCTTCCTCAGTTTCCTCAACTGTAAAATGGGGGTGATGATCGTGCCTTCTTGCCAGGGCTGTTGTAAGCATTAAATGACATAATGATTGTGAAGCGCTCGGCATGAAGGATGCTATGCTGTGATTATGAGGCTGCGTTAAGGGGACATACAGGTGAACACAGCCTCCTTCCATCTGCAGCTCTGGGTCTCTGGGTCCTCTTTGGCCATATGTTACATTGTGAGGGTTAATCATTTGTTTGTCCTGCCCTTCTTAAGGCCCCTGAACATTGGGATAAGGATCTGAATTTTCACAAATATTTCTAAATTTCCCAAATCTCTTACCTCATGGCAAGAAGCCAAGCTTAGATGAACCTTCCTGGCACTGAGTCCTGGCTCTGTGTAGTGGAAAGAGGCCTGGTCTGGGGGACCCAGAGACCCCACTCTGGTCCCAGCTTTGCCATTAACTCATTGGCCGGTTGCTGTTGGATGCCTGTTTTATCTGCCCTTGCCTCGGTTTCCTCATTGGCCAGAGGAGTGCCCCCATAGGTGACCTTCGAGGTAGTGACTGAGTCTTACTTCAGCTAAGGAAAGGTGATCTTTGATAATAAGATTGTTGGTCTCTAGTTCCCAAGAGGCAGGTAACCCTGATGCCCACACGGGGCACCTCAGAACCCTGATTGTAGCCATGCTCTTGGACAATAATCTCCAAACCTAAGAGCTGGAGGGGATCTTTGAGACTGCCTTGTTCAGTCCTCTCATTCTGCAGATGAGAAGACCAAGGGCCAGCAGTCATGTGATTTGTCTGGGCCCATGAGGCTGATCGAAACTGAGAATCAGGAGGCAAAATAGGTCTTTGACTTGAGCTCTTCCAAGAAGACTTGCTTCCTCTCACCTTCCCGGATACTAAGTGCAAGAATTTAGGGTTTCTTTATTTTCTTTCCCCAAAGAAAGTCATTTTAATTGTATAGACCTATTTCTTTGATTTATTTTAAAGAGGAGAATAATTTCACACCTTTCCCAGCGTTGGAAATGTAAATAAAGATCCTAGGACTTGTGAAGGGCCCGTTGGAGCTAATTCCGGTTTGCTCTGACAGCCGTGATGCCAGGAGGAGATGTCTTGCTTGGCGAAGCACCGAGCTGGTCCTGATAGCAGCTCGGCCCCTTTCTTTTCTTGGTTCCCCCCATGAGCAGTAGGTCTAGTCACTGGTTTTCTGTTGGGAGCACATGAGGAAACACAGCAGGTAGGAAGGAGGTTGGTCTGGTCCACCTCCATGGCATCTCATGACTGTCTTCACTTGGGCACCTTCATTCTGCCCCAGTGGACGTATGTATTGGGGAGTACTGAGGCTCCCATTTGCCTGGCTTCATGGGGTCCCACTTCTCCCCAGGCCTCTTCCAGCTGCCTCAGGGAGGGCCCCTTTCTTTTCAGCAGCTCACCTGAGGCACCAGTTGGTTTCCCTGCCCCCTGCCCCACACCACTTACTAGGCACTAAGAAAAGATGGGAATACAAACTGGGTTACAGGGCCTGGACAGGGCTCCAGGCCTCCTCCATTGCCTGGTTAGGGGTAGATGTCATCCCGGGTTCCTGAAAGCTGTGCCAGTGGCGATGCTGCTGGATGCTACTCTCAATACATTGTAGACTGGCTAGACCAAAATGCTACAGCCCCTGCCTCCAAAGGCTGGAATTCTACTGGGGACAACAGGGACATGGAGAAGGACACGCCCTGGAGTAGGGAGAAGGACTGGCCTGGATGTCCTTGGCATGGGGGACTCCCAGGGGAAGAAAGTCCCTCCAGCATCACAGGCTAGTACCTTCCCGGCAACCTGGGGTCTTAGAGAGTTTGCCTGGAGCATCAGGAGGTTAAGTGAGTTGCCCAGGGTCATACAGCCAGCAGGTTTCAGATATTTCTGCTGTGTGAAACAGCCAGGAGGTCAGTGGGGCCAGATTCTAAAGTTCATGGAGGAAAGTAAGATGTTAGAAAAGAAGAGGCTTGATTCTACTAGACTGGAAATGCTTTGAGTGGGGCCCAGCTGTGGCCTCAGGGCTCAGAGGAACTCCCCCTTCTTGTCCTTCTTTTCAGCTGTCCAAGTGATCTTCCTAAAGCCCCTTTCTGAGAATATCGCTCCCCTACTAAAGAAGCCAGTGGCTCCTTCTCACCCACAGGATCAGTACTTAGCACAGTGCCTAGAAAACAGGAGGCACTTAATGAATGTTTATTGACTGTTGACTAAGTATAAAATCCTCTGTTTGGTGTTCAAAGTCCTTTATAACCTCCCCCACCCCCTTCCAGTAGATCGTTGGGCCGAGAGTCAGCAAGATCTGACTTCAGATTCTGCTTTGTACTCTTACTTGCCGTGTGACCCTGGGCAAATCACTTCCTTCCCTCTTTCCCTCCCTCCCACACTCCTTCCCTCTCCTCTCTCTCTCTTTCTCCCTTCCTCTCTGCTTCTCTTTCTCCCTCCTTCCCTCCCCTTCTTCTTTCCTTCCTTGTCTTCTTACACCCTGTACCCCACACACATACATCCTCTTCCATCTAGGGGCTTCCTTGATGTTTCTCCAACTAGACTGTCCAGCCATTAAAGCTTAAAGTGGCACTAAGATTTTTGGAACACCCTGTCTAAGGAGGGGATTGCATTTCATGGGCTCTCTGGTCGTACGCTTCCCAGTTCTTTCTCTCTGACTCTCCACATGGAAAATGTGGTCCCATGTCACAGAACTGACAGGCCCTTGGTGGTCAGATATCCCCACCTCTTCCCACTCCCTGCCCCATGACCTTGATCCTCCAGCCCCCAGCACATACCCACACCCACATCCTGCCAGGCCACACAGTGGTTCATTTCCAATACATTTAATTTGATTTAAAACAAACAAACAAAAGAAAAACAAGAAAATGTTTCAAAAACCAGAACATTTTGTTCTAATCATTTTCAAATATTTGTTCCAATTGTTGGAGCAAAACAAATGCTTATTTTGGGCAGAAGGGACAGCCAGAAGTGTTTTGTGGGCTTTAAAAAAAATAGATTGGCATTAGCTGGACTGCACCTGTGGAAATATGCTTTGGAAGCATTGGTTTATTAGCAAGCCAGTTCTCTGGCTGTCTAGTCATGACTTTGAGCCAGACCGCAGAGTCTGAAGTCAAGTCCAAAGTTGGCCAACATCTGGTGAATTGAGCTGGGTGAGCAGACCGCAGGACCAGGGCCAGCTGCTTTGACTCTCATCTTTGCCCTCATTCCACTGGACAGTCAACAAGCTCCCCCGAATCCTCCTTTTGTGATCCCAGGATTTGTGGCTTTGAATGCCGACTGCATAAAACAGGAGTTGTGAGTTTGAGCTGCACTCAGCTCCAGGTTCTAGCTTTGGGGGTTCTAGTTTGCAGGAGATTGGAGAGAAGGGAGGTTGGAGTGAATGAGCTCTGAGGACTCTCAAGAATCTATAGTTCTAAGAGTCTAAGATTCCAAGAATCTCTGTTTAATTCTAAGGTTCTGAATCCAAGGGTCTGAGACTCAAATGCCTTTAGGAATCTGAGATTCTGAGGCTTTATGCTGGGGCTCGGCCAACCAGATGACCATGATGGGAAGTAGGCACAATCAAACTACCCACCTGCCACTGTTTTAAGCTGCTTTCCATTGGAATGGGATGGACAACACTGCCAGCCAGCTGAATCGATGAAAATGTTTGTCTAGTCCTTAGTCCCACAGCCTGTCACAGCTATTGAATGTCTGGCATTTGGGTTCTAGGTGCCCAAAGGTTGAGGGAATTGGAAGACCAGGAGCCTCAATCATGGTGAGCCCTATAAAGGCAGGGCAAGGAGAGGGGAGCAAGAGAGTCTAGCCTCTCTCCAAAGCTCTTTGCTCCATTTGTGATTTTCTCTCCTTTCCCCTAATTCCCTAAATATTCAGCGCCATCATACCCCACTGGCTCCTCTCCTTGCCTTCCCCCTTCCCTCCTTCCCTATACCAAATTCTGCCCTCACATATACTCCATTCACTCTAGGTTGGTTCATAGCCTAAAGTGTTCCTCTTCCTGGAGTCTTTTCCATTGAATATGACATGAAGGTCACCCCCTTTTCTGACTCTCTTCTGCTGCTCCTCTATGACATAGAGGGTAGCCTGGGAAGGCAGGGCCAATGGAAGGCAATCTCCGGTGGGTCCTAAAGGGGCCATGAGACATCCCGTGCAAGGACTAGCTGAACCAAGTACAGACACATCCATCCCCGAAGAATGAGCCATCAAGAGATGAATGGTTTTGGCCACAGCCATTCACCAAAAGGCTCTCCTAGGGCAGAGAAGGGTTAGATGCCCATCTGGAGAGGGAATCCTACAACAATGACATCTCAGCTCTTTGGAGAAGTGAGATATTTAAGCCTTACCGTGAAGGAATGGTGCCCCAGTGGTCTCCCAGCACCTGAGGGCTGTCAGGCAAGAGAGAGGAAGAGGGAATAGGCCCTCTCCGGGTGGCCAAGGAGAGCAGCCAGGGTTGCTCTGTGGGGCTCCCAGGGCCTCTGTGAAGACAAAACAAAACAGTTAGACACGCTTTGAAACCACTGACTCCCTCCCCCCTCATTCTCTAGAGGAGCTGGAGATGCTCTGCCCCTGAAGAGATTATCAAACGCCGGCTCCTTGCTCTAGGTTGCGCTGGGCTTCGAGGGCGGGGGCCTCTTCTCCAGGTCGCCATGGGGGGCGACCTCGCCATTTTTAGCCCTCTTTCCCAGTGTAATTTTGGATCCCACAGGGTGCAGTCCTGGCAAATGCGGAAATGTGCTTTTCCCAGACATCCGGCAAGAATTTAAACAGTGATCGCGTCAAAGAGGTGCTAAAAATGCAGTCAGTGGCAGTTGAGCTGGGCTGCGGCTGCCTCAGCCTCCCTCCCTCCTTCCCTCCCGCCCTCCCTCGCTCAGTGCTGTATTTGCAGAGAGCAGAATGAGAGAGAAAGGCATTAAGTGGGCATTGACTCCATCATCGCCGCATTTAGACAACACTAAAACCCCGTCTAACTCAATATGGAGAGCCGGAACGGCGGAGATGATGGGAGGAGCGGGCGCCCAGCTTGTTGAATGTAACAGATTAGGCTGTTTCGAGGCAACATTTTCATTTAAATGGGATGGGGAACTGGGAGCGATAAAGACTCATCACCTTTTAGAAGATGAAGCCAGGAAACGCGAGCATCCTGTACGTGCAGCTCCGAGCCCCGGCTCTGGAGACAGAAACCTTCCGTTCCCGCTCTGCTTACCCTGCCTATGGAACCTGGGGCTGAACCTCCCGGGGCCTTGCTGGGTCTCACTGTTCGAATCTGTAAAATGGGAGGATTGGGCTAGATAGCCCCTGAGGGCCTTTCCAGTTCTAGATCTAGGCTCCTGTGATTTTCGGGGACTCATTTACGCTTGTCGGTCTGAAAGTTACATAGAAACTGCTAGAATCTCAGAACTGGAAGGACCTCAGAGGCCTGGTACTCAGGCCTGCAACCAGGTCAAGACTCCGCTCTCCAACGTAACCAGCAGGCGTTCCTGCAGCCTCTACTCGAAGACTTCCTGCGAAGGGGAGCTCCCCCTCCCCCCTCCAGAGGCACCATTCCTCTGTGGGACAGCGCCCACCTTTGGGAAGGTTTTCCTGAGGCCACACCTAAATTTGTATCTTTCCAACATCCTCCCATGTTCTGTGCTCTAGGGCCAACCAGAACCAGTCAAGCCCCTACCCACATTCTGTCCCTCCTCATCTCCCCTGAGTCATCTCTTCTCCCTGTTGACGTCCCCAGGTCCTTCGCCTGACCTTCCCGTAACATGGACCGAAGGTTTTCGCCCTCCCGGTCGCCATCCCCTGGATGCTCTACCATTATCAGCAGAGCTGCTCAAGCACCAAGTGGGCTGCTTTGGGATGCAGGGGGCTCCTCGGTTCTGGCAGGATTCAGATACCGCTGGTCACAGATGTTGTCTGGATTTAGGATTCCCCCATGTTAAACCTGAAAATTTGGTTGAAGGAAACAACAGAGCTAGGTGATAGAAAAATCCATGTTGTTTATTATTTTCCCTTAAAGCATAGCGGAGCTAGCTTACTTGTACGTACAAGGAGTCAGAGCAGAAGCTCTGGCTGCCTGAACAAAGCAATGAGAAAACTTATATACGTTATTTTAGCAGAGCTAGCAAGCCTGTATGACCTCATTTTTATGACCCCCATGTATGTTTAACCATGATACAACAAGAGGATTTTCCTTAATTGAATAGAGTTGTAAAGGATGTTGACAGAAGTCAGTTGGAACTACAGCCCAGAGTCTCTGTGTCCCATTACATTCCATAACATAGTATATGCCTGTAGAATATTAAGCAAGGTAATCTCTCTTGGGGTTAGGGTAATGTCCTTAACGATCTGGCCTTGTTGACAGAGGTAAGGGTATTGCCTGAGCAAACTTTTAGAGAGAACAAAGAAGCCCAGGTCCTGGATCTTCATCCAGTTACTCATTAAATCAGGCTCTGGGTCTACTTGAAATTAAAAATTATAGAAAATAGTATAATATTTTCCACACCCAGATGTCAAGCTGGATCATCTTCCTCCTCTGGGATCACAGATGTGGAGCTAGAAGGGAAGTTAGAGGTTATCTAGCCCACCCCCTGCGATTCTGAGAGGAGGAACAGGTCCACAGAGGGCAAGGAGCTTTGGAAGGATCGAGCAACATCTGTTTAAAAACGAATGAGACCTTCCATGCTGGAGTTCACAGTCAGAGAAGGGACTTTCCCAGGGTCACTCTAGTGATAAGTGCAGCACCAGGGTTCATACCTGGGGCCCCTAACCCACTCATCGCCTTCCTTTAGGATCCCACTCTTCTCCAAGTAGCTCCTGGCTCTGGCTTTTCAGGATTTGATGAATGTGCAAATATTGAATATTTTCGAATATTGGACATTGGAAAGGGTTCCTGAATACTGATTGAAAGCAGCCACCATTTTGCCAACAGGGACTCAGGAGACTGTTTGGGAGCCCACGCTGGCCCTCACACCTGACAGGCAGCCCAGCCAAATGGTACCGAGGTTGGGTACTTCCCCTCACCCCCCACCACACACACACACATTCCCCAACTCCAGTTGCTACCGAAAGGGGAAGGAAGGGAGCCCGAGTCTCTCCCCCTTCAAGCTCAACACTTGGTAGCACAAAAGTGACAGTTCTCTGCTTGCGTCAGAGTCAGCGGGTGTCATGATAACAAATGTAACCGTATCGTTAGAGTAATTTGCTAATTTGCTTAAGTAACACCCACAGACAGAAACATGACATAAATACATTAGTGCCAGGGCTGCCTGTAACCAGCTCTCACCAGTTTTTGGCTCATGGATGGATGGTTCACAAAAAGGAGAAAACATTTATAGAACACAGAACAAATGGATGGGCCCACCCCTTCCCCCCATTCCTAGCTTCTCCCCCTGCTCTGGCACAGCTGCCTGGTGACCGTCAGGCCTGGGCAGATGGGGCTTGGCCACCTGGCTGCATCAGGCGGTGGTCGGAGCAGCCTTCGTGGGGCCAGGATACGTGAGGTTACTTTGGCCGAATTATTCAGAGGCATGCCCATCTCTCCCTTCAGTGTTCACGGGCTGGCCCACCCAACTTAGCCATCAATCAAGTACTGTTCGATATGGTTTACAACGCATTTTTCTCTGTGTTTCCACTACTATCTCACATATACCCTCTTCTGCATATACTATACTTTGGTAACATTGGACCACTTACTGTCTCTCCTACATAGTACTTACCCATGTTCAGGTTTTATCCCAGTACCTGGCACACAGTAGGTGCTTAATAGGTGTTGATTAATTGATTTATTCCCACCCCATGCCTTTGTTCACATTGCTCCAGCCACCTGGAATGCCCTCCTCCTCAACCCCATCTTTACCTGTTGAAATTCTCCCCTTCCTTCACGTCCAGCTCAAATTCCACCTCTTCTGGTAAACTTTTGATGATGCTCCAGCCAGAAATCACTTCCCTTCCAAATGGTTATAACTCTCTTCTGTTCTCCACTACAGTGATTGGGGCTGGGGAGGCAGGGTGAGTGAGTAACAGCCATTGCCTAACAAGGGCCCTAACCTCTCTCCTGCTCTGAAATCGTCAGTAGCCAATTGAATACAGCGCTGCCTTTCCTCAGATTCTTGGGTGTGTGTGAGTACACGGTGCCCTGGTAGCCAGTCATCATAGGACCCCGGCGGTGCACGAATTCGTCTCCTCTCACTGTTAGATTTTGGACGCTCTAAGAACAGGGTCTATAGATTAACAATCACCGTAGGTGTCCCGGCCCTGAGCGCAGGATCCCGTACGTAGTAGTCCTTCATAACGGCCGATGAAGAGACTGAATGTGACTCCTCCTGGGCCCCAGGTAGGAATTTCATGCTGATAGTGATGGGTGAGATTTTTTAAAAGCGTATCCATAGCACTGCCACTGATCAGAAGCATCATGAGCTGTGAGATGGTTTCATTGGTTATATCGGGATTAGGCCATCACTGATTTGCCGGATGCTGATGGAAATTTCAGTCAACCATTGACAGGGGAAACAATCTGTCAGTAAGCATTTATTAAGCGCTTACTGGGTGCCAGGCATCGGTCTAGGTCCTAGGATACAAGCAGAGAATGAAACACCTCCGGCTGTCAAGGACCCAGCGTTCTCTTGTGGGGAGAGAGAGAAGGTCAGAAATGCATAAAAGTGCATATAAAATGAATGTGGGCTAAGTGTGTTTATAAAGTAACGGACAGGAGAAGCATTAGTAACTGGGAGCACAAGGAAAGACTCTTATAGAAGGTGGCATTTGACCTAAGCTTTGAAGGATACCTGGGACTGTGCTGAGGAAAGAGTGTAGTTCAGATACGGGGTATAGCTGTGCATGGAACCTGGAGACGAAGCATTACGTGAGAGGATCAGCAAGAAGTCTGGACCCTTGGGTGTGGAGAGTAATGCCCAGAGAACATGGAGCAATACATGGAAAGACCAGGAGGGTGTGAGGGACTTTAAGCGCTCAAAAGAGGATTTGGGTTTTGTTCCTAGAGGCTACAGAGAGTTGCTGGAGCTGTGTGTGTATGTGTGTGTGTGCGCGCCCTCGCGCCTGTGTAATATCAATTAAGTTGGGACTTTTTTACTGTTTTAGAATGCTAAATTAATTAAGTGTCTTTGACTGAGCCTTACCAGGTTCGAAGCCCCAGGCCCAAACCCCTATCTACTAGGTGCTAAGTCTATGTGGGCGTGAAGCCCTCAGGGTCCTAAGGGGTGTTGCTAAGACCAGAGCCAACCATAGGAGCCTAAGTTCTGGTCTCTCAGATGATGTTTGATGATGTCTGAAGACTGCATAAAAAGAGAGAAGAGAGCTATTTGCTGGGGCTCTGAGCCACAGGAAGAGTGGCGCATGACTCTGGACCAGCCATTGTTATGAGCTCCCCGGCTCCTGAACTCAGATGTTGGTTTCTTGGTAACTATGAATTGTATTTGGTCTGTTTATATTGTGTATCTTTGTAATTTGTCTGTATTTGCTCTGAAGTTCAGGGTGCTGGCTTTTTCCCCTGAACTAAGTAAATGATATTTGTACATTGGATTGAAATAAGATTGTTAACCCCTTAACATTGCTTTCCTTAGTAAAGCAGATCAAAAGAACCTGTGCTGGCATCATTCTTGTTGTTGGGCTTGTGTTGGTCTTTCACCCCCACAACAGCTGCTAGACAAATTATTGCAACAGCATGCATGTATGTGCATGTGTGTACATGCACTGTGCGTGTGCACAGGTGTGTGCTAGGACATAGCCATCAGCACACTGTCTCCCCCATTGGTCTCTGAGCTCCTTGAGATCATGGGCTGCCTTCTCTCAATCCTCCATGCATAGCCCAGTGCCTGGTACACAGTAGGTGCTTAACGAATGCTTACTGGCTGATGAATTATTATTATCAATAATAAAAGAACCAAGGAGTGAAGAGCACAGCAAAAACTCCACAGGCAGAGAATGCTTTCCTAGTGGTTCTCAGGCCCCTGTCTCTGGGATTAGGATACCAACATCATCACGGTCACACTGCATGGGAATAAAACCCTCTTTGGCCTTTCTTAGAACTCACATGAGAGTTGTGCAAAATTGCTTCCTTCCCATCATGCCCATGGAGAGGATCCCCCATCAAAGAGGATCTGTCTTCACAGGCACCCACTTTCAATGAAGGAGAGAGTGATTTCTGAATGAGGAATGGGTGGATTTCTGTGGGGCCATGCACCTAGTGGATAGAGATTTGACTTCTTAGTCAGGAAGGCTTGAGCCATGCTGACTGTGTGATCATGAGCAAATGACTTCCCCTCTCCAGGGCTCAGTTGTCTCATCTATAAAATGGGGAGCTGGACTAGATGCCCTCAAAGGAATCCCTATTCAGCTCTAGGGCTGAAGACCTGGGCAACTACAGTGTGCCCGCCCATGCTAGGGGAGGGAAGGTCTCCCAGTGCCCCTACACACATATACACACATACATGTATTCATGCATATTTACATACATACATCCACATATACATACATTCACTCACACACACATACACACACATACACTCACACACATACACATATACACACACTCAAACACAGATATATATGCACACACACACACATACACACACACACACACACACACACATACATACCACAGGTTTCTAGACATGCAGGTGAGAATATCTTAGAGCTGAAAGAAGCCTTGGCCGGGGCATCTAGTCCAGTTCAAAGCTGACCAGGACTCCCTTCTATAACAACCCTGCCAAGCAGTTGCTTAAAGCACCCGAAATGGCAGAGAAGAGAGCAGCATGGTGGTAGGGGAGTCAGGTTTGAATCCTGTCGCAGTTAGAATCCTGGCTCCTATTGCTTAGTATATGTGTGACTAGGAGCATATCACGTGATTGCTTATGATCCTCAATTTCCCCACTGCAAAATGGGAATCCTAGTCCTTATGTAGGTGCCTTGAGGAGAGAAGCCACTGGCTTGTGAAGTGGCTCCTTCTGTCCCTGGGTACCCTGTAGCTGGGTGCTTATTGATGGAGGAGAGGAGACTGGGACCCAGAGAGGGGAAGGGACTTTCCCCAGGTCATACAGCACAGCAGACCTGAGATTCAGGCCAAGGTCCTCTGACTCCGGGTTCTGTGGTCTTTCTACTATAGACAGACCCAGGGCTGAGAGTAAAGTGGTAGAGACACTGGCTTTTGCCATATGAGGAAAAAACCTCCTAACCTAGAGGGCTGCCCACAAGGAGAGTCAGTGGGTAGTGAGTTCCCCGTCACTGGAAGTCTATGAACAGAGACTGCAGGATCACTTGTCAGAGGTGCTGCAGAAGCTTTCCCGCTCAAGGATGACCTGGACTAAGTGACCTCTGGGCTCCTTTCTAACCCAGAGGTGCCATAGGTTACTCACGGCCCTTGTTGCTATGATGCTTTAACCACCCCATGAGAGAGGTAGGGCATGTATTATCATCCCCATTTTACAGGTGTGGAAAGTAGAGACTCAGAACAGGGAAGTGACTTCTCCGGTCACTCAGCTTCCGAATATCCAAGAGAACAAAGTGAAAGGAGTATTGTGTGGGCATTTGAAATTTTAAAAATGCCATTTGACTTTTGTCTGCTTATGTTTTCCAGATCAGGTGGCATGTTTCTTAGAGACATTCCCCATTACACAAATGAGGAAACTGAGTCCTAGCAACAGAAAGTGTCTTGGGGAGGGTCACACAGGTTCATAGATTTAAAGCCAGAAGAGGCCGTGTTGTCCAACACTTTCATTTTACGAAGGAGAGAACTGAGGCCCAGAGAGGTCAGACCATTTGCCCAAGGTCACAAAGGTATCAAGTGGAGATGCTGGGATCTGAACCCAGGCCCTATAACGTAACTTTTGGTGCACGACATTGTCTCTCCAATTTATCTTTGCAGTAATTTTTGGCTTTGTGTCAGGTTAAAATTAACCTACATTCTCTGGGACCAGAGCAAAGAGCACACTCACATGGTGGGCACTAGATGGTAGCCAAGGGAAGTGTCTAAGCTTTCCAGGATACTTTGCAGGGTAGATGTCAAGGCCCATTGACCAAGCGCCCTCCGTGCCACCATTTGTCACTGGGTTCCCTGTCACAGCCCCACTCTGACTCTCAGGTTGATTGCTGTGTGCTTTCCCCCAGGAAGCCTGCCTTATGAGTACAAGATCGTGATTGCTGGGAACCACGAGTTGACCTTCGACCAGGAGTTCATGGCCGACTTGATCAAGCAGGACTTTTACTATTTCCCGTCAGTGTCAAAGCTGAAGCCAGAGAATTATGAGAACGTGCAGTCCCTCCTGACCAACTGCATCTACCTCCAGGACTCGGAGGTGACGGTGCGGGGATTCCGCATCTATGGCTCCCCTTGGTAAGCAGGCCCCTGTCCGGGCACTAGCTTGTCCTCTGTCCTTCACTGTTGTCCTTGTCAAACTGCCATCGCCCTGTGGAAGGGAGCATGAGGGAGTGAGCTCTGAGGAGGGCGGGGAATGGCATCTTTCCCCTCAATGGGCATCGTGTCATACCCAGTTATGAGCTGGGAAGCTGGTGAGGGAAGGCAATGGCAGTGTGGCCATCTCTGATAAGCTCAGGCCTAGTGAGGTAATCTGGGGAAAGAGTGGACGGAGCCACACAGGGAGATCCTAGACCTCTGAGGAATAAGATAACAAGGATGTATCTACTTTCTAAGAAGGTTCTCGAGTCCTGACATACACAGACAGACAGGAGGACACCATCACACACAAGCACATATATGCATGTATAGAGTGTCATGTGTGTAGATTGGCACAGACACAGAGTCAGTCTGTTAGCTGCTAAGAACCCTCACTGTGGAAAGGCACCACCATGCACAGAGGGTAAGAGAGGCCCGCAGGTATCCATCCTTAAACAGAGCCGGGAGGAGCTGAGCATCACACAGACTGGGCCCTGGCCAGGCCTCACTTGGAGTCTTGCTGTGTTCTGTTGTGGGGCCCCCATTTTAGAGGTGACATGGAGGGCAGCCAAGATGGGGAAGGGCCTTTAGACCATGTCATATGAAGAGTGGTTGAAAAAAGGGAAGTTTATCTAGGAGAAGAGGAGTCTCGGGTGATAGCCACGTTCACGGGGAACAGTCAACAGACAGTGTGAGATGGACGCCTGGCACCCAGGAAGCGGTTAATAAATGCTTGTTGAACTCCCTGATTCACAGGGTTCCGCTTGGCCCTGAGGGGCAGAACTGGACCCCAGGGGTGTGAGTCAGGGGGCTCAGGAGGCTCCTGGGGGAGGGGGAGGCCATCCAGGCCAGCTCAGCTGCTGCAGGTGGGGGATTCCTCGAGGGATTCCCCAGGCACTAGTAAACATCACCCCCGCCTTAAAGTGCTTGTCCCCTCATTGGGCTGGGGGCAGACTCTGCATGCCCCCTTGCAGCAGCCTCACTACTCCTGTTAATAAACTCAGGCAGGAGACAAGCCGCCCGTGCCGGTCCTGGATGCAGCATCAATGTTCACTCTCTGATACAATTATTTATAATGCACATGAATTATTAAGCTGGTTTACTGCAGAGTGTCTGAAGGCCAGGTTTTCAAACACCTTGAGCTAAGCCTGTTTCCCCCAAACTGGGATTCTGCAGAAGCCTGGCCTTCTGTACCAGCCAAAGGGAGGTTCCATGAGGATGTGTATCGTTTCCTCTAGAAAATAAGATTGTGTGTTCATTGAGCAACCTCCAGTGTGGTCTTTGGGGAAGTCTGGGCTTCCAACCCTCACTATCGCATCCTGGCTGGGTGACATGGGGCAAGTCCCCTCTCTGGGGGGCTGTTTTCTCTTGCCTAAAATGGAGGAATTGGAATAGCTAATCTCTCAGATCCCTTCCAATTCTGGAGTGTGGTCTGGTGTAAGAAGTCCTGGTTCTACTGTTAGAAGTGGTGGTGGTGATGGTGTTCAGTCATGTCTGACTCTCCGTGACTCCATTTGGGATTCTCTTGGCAAAGATACTGGAATGCTTTGAGATTTCCTTCTCCAGCTCATTTTTACAGATGAGGAAACTGAGGCAAACAGGGTGAAGTGACTTGCCCAGGGTCATACGGCTAGGAAGTGTCTGAGGCAGGATCTGAATTCAGGTCCTCCTGACTCCAGAGCTAGTGCTCTTTCAGATCCCTACTCTGAGACCCATTAGCCATGTGGCAAATCTCCACTGGTAACTTTGGGAGGCATGGAAATAGGAATATCCCAGAACCCGCTTTGTCCCCAGCTCCTGGGCCCCCGTCTGTGGGTCCTATGGGTGTGTCAAACTTAAGGGTGTTTTTTGACCAGATACACTTGGGAAATGTTCACTTCAGCAATGGCAGTTTCTCCTGTGTGTCCAGCCGCTCCGCCAGGGCTGCAGCGGGTTTGCTGTTACAACCAGGGCAGCCGTTGACATTTTTATCTGGTGAAAGGAGGGGAGGAGGGGTTTGGCTGCAATTGGGTTTGCCAGTGTCCTTCTGATCTCCTCTCCTGCAGCCATGAGTGGCTCAGGGCTGTCATCAGCTTTGCCTCAAGGAGATAAGCCCCGGGGCTGGCCACTCAGACCTGCCAAGTCCTTCGGCTTGGCTGTGCTCATGGGGAGCAGGCTTCTTAGTCACATGAGGGGTGGGGGCCGAGCTTTGGCTGAGAGCTTTGGCTGAGACTTCAAAGATAAGCAGAAATGATGCGAGATGATGGAGAGGCTGTCACCCACAGCACCGATGGGGGCTCGCCCAGACCAAAAGGCAAGATTTGAGAATTGAGCAACTTGTTCTCAGGGCCTTGGCCACCCCCCTCTTGGTGGCCTCCTGCTGTCTCCTCCAAGATTCTGGGAAGCACTTTGGCCGGGCCTCGTGTCCAGGATGTCCCCAGGATGTCCCCAGGCACTCTGTGTCATTCGATGCCCCGCAGAAGAGCCGGCTCAGTGATTTATGAACATTATTGTTCCATCTGAACTTCTGGAGAACCCTGCATAGCAGGTGCTGAGCACTGATCTCTGCTTTTTACAGACAAGGAAACTTGGGTAGGCCAGAGAACCCAAGTGAGCCACCCAAACTCACACAGCCAGAATTTGAACCCAGGTCTCAGCCTTATGCCACACCTCTCTCTAATGGGACAGACTGTGGCCTCTCACTGAAGCTGGGGGGGAGGGGCAGGGAGGTGAGACAGCACCAGCGACCATGGATTGGGTTCCACTAGAGCCCCAGGTGGGCCCAGGTCTCCCTGGCCCTGGCAGACACTGACTCACTCACCCCATCCCTCTCCCACTGGGAGGCCTCTGGAAACAGCCACCTCACGGGCCCTGAACTGACTCAGCAAACACACAACTCTCAACATCACCATGACCAGGCCCACCCCTCAATGCAGCCCCTGGTTCATCTTCCAGGCAAGTCTCACATTCTCCCAACTGACTCCCAACTGCCAGCCCCAGGGTTATATCCCAAGGTCCCTAAATATCCCCCCACCCTAGAACTGAAGATACCTTCTCCTATTGCAGCTTCTGGAATACATCTATTCATCCCTTCTGCCCCATCAGACCAACAGCATTAGGACTTCTTGACACATAGAATGTCAGGGCTGGGAGGGACCTTAGAACAGGGAAGGTCAGAACTAGGAGGGACCTTAGAACAGGATATGCCAGAGCTGGGAGGGCCCTTAGAACAGGGAATGGCAGAGCTGGGTGGGGTCTTAGAACAAGGAACGTCAGAGCTGGGAGGGACCTTAGAACAGGGAATGTCAGAGGTGGGAGGGGCCTTAGAAGAGGGAATGTCAGAGCTGGAATTTCTCTGGAATACAGACCATTTGAGACATCCTACCCCTCCTCCCCTAGTTATTTCCATTTCTCCTTTTTGTGCATTCTAATTTCCACCCAAATGGATTCTGCTATGCCCTTGGCAGCTCCTGGCAGCCCCTCTGCCTTGGTGCAGGCTCTTCCCAAAGCCTGGAATGCACTCCCTCTTCATGAGTCTCTTAGAACCACCAGTGCATGTCCTCAAGACCCCAGCCCAGTGCCAGGGCATTTTCTTCCTGCTGGTTAGTTCCTTTCCCCTTCCCCTTCAATCAGCAAGCACTACCATAGTGCATATTTTGTCTCCCACCCCCTCCCAGGAGAACAGAAGCTCCTTGAGGGCAGAGACTGTTTTGTGATTGTCTCCCTAGCACAAAGTTCAGTCCTTAGCAATAGTAGTGGCTTAAAAATGTGGACTGAATTGAGACTGCCTCGATTTCCTGCTTTTTCAGGGCTTGTCGTGCAGGAAAGCATTAAAAATCCTAAAATAATCATAGAAACTAGAATGTGCAAGTTCCTAGCTGAGACCCTGGACAAGTTCTCCCCCTCTGCAGGCTCAACTTCTCCATCTATAAAACTGGACAATTGGATGGATCCCTTTCAGCTGGAAGCCCAGAGGAAACCTGGCGAGGGGGAGATCACTCCCCATGGGAGACTGAAGAGACACTTCTAGAGACAGTGGCTTTGGAGCTGGGCACTGAAGAGTGGGATGATTTCAGCAAGAAAGAAGAGTGTTCTAGAAGCAAAGAAGGGTGGGAGCAGAGGTGTGAAGGCAGAAAAAATGGGATTAAAGATCACCCCAGGGGATGGAGTCTCTGGAAGAATGAATAACCTCCCTTTCTGTCTTCCTGACTTGTGGAGGGTTACTCCTCAGTTGTGATCGTAGTGGACAGAGCCTCTTTGTTTCGGGAAATGTGACCCTGCTCAGCCATCCTGCTGGAATGGATGGTCTGCCAGGGATGTTGTAGGAAAATGGGCCTGTTCGTTACTTTCAGATTGATGGAAAGCCTATTGCCCTGCAGATCACCATTAATAAGATGAAAAATGGAGATTAGTCAAGATGGGGACGTCAGATGGGAATAGAGTGGGAAAGAGCACGTCACAGCCATAGCAAAAGCCTCAGCAGTGGCTGAGTAATGTACTGACCGACGATGACAGAGAGCCCCGATGCTGGGGATAGATGGCTCCGCATTAAGCCTTTCCCTGAAAAGCATTCTTGCTTCTGTCTCCAACATTCTTCACTTATTCAGCCTCGTTTCTTTCTGTTTCTTTTGCTTAGTGTCAATTCCAGGGAGACAGAATATTAAAATCCTAGAATCTCAGTCCCGCTGGAGCTCCTGGGGCTGGAAGAGACCTCTGAAGGCATCTCATCCAACCCTGTAACCAGAACAGGGACTCTCCCACTACTACAAACCCAACAAGGGTCATCTAGCAGCTGCTGTGGAGCTCACTACTCATGATCTGTTAGGAAGTCTTTCCCTAGGTCACACCCACCTCTACCTTTCTGGACCTTCTCAGCATTGCCCTTAGATTCTCTATCCTACTCTCTGGAACAATGCTTGACCACCTACAATGATGGGGAGCTCACTATCAGAGGAAAAAGCTCCTCAAAGCAGACTCTGTGGATAACTCAAGCACATTCCTGGCCACAGAAAATTCAGTTTGATTCAACAAATATTTCTTGGGCACCTGACATATTCAAGGTCAAGAGAAAATTAGGACAGTCTCCAGCATGTTGTATAGACTCCCTGAGGCAAACTTTGGGGATGCCATGGAAGATTGTCACATAGGTGGGGCAGGGGCAGATGGCTTGCCATCTACATCACTGGATGAAACAAAAATGAATGAGATCACAGATACTTTGGGTTATTTGAATATATGAAAGTACAGTGGTAGCATGAGGAATATGCAAAAATACAATGAGACTGTGTCCCTGCCCTCAAGGGGTAGAATGTAAAGGGGACACAAACAAGTCTCATCGAATCAACCTCTATTTCCATAACACATCCCCCACCCAGGTTGGAGCAGGTCACTTCTCTGTGCCTCAGTTTACTCCTCTGTAAAATGTGACTCACAGGGTGGACTAATTGGTCCCTGAGGTCCTTCCAGCTCCAAGTCTGTGATCCTGTGAAAGGAAATTTCATTGCTGGAATGGAAGATGGCCAGAGTTAAGACCTGGAAGGGGAACAAGGAATGGCCGATGCAAGTCCCCATCATTTGGGGCACAGCAGCAAATACTTCCATCTCATTTTAATGCTTTCACCAAAGCCCTATGGGACAGCCCAAGCCATCCCATCCCTGTTTTACAAAGGAGAAAGCCAAGTCTCAGAAAAGCAAGGTGACTTTGCCAAGCTCCCACAACTAGTAAGTATCAGAAGTAGCATTTGAATTCTGGCCTTCTGATTCCAAGGCCACCATTCCAAAAGTATCCAAAGAGGACTAGGATCTTAGGGTCATAGACTAAGACCTGGAAGAAGTCTGAGGCCCGGAGAGGAAAAGGGTTGCTAGGAGTTGAAGTAAAGCTGGAATTGTAGGAGTCAATGGGCCTTGAATGCCAGGGTGAAGAGTCTGCAGGATATACAAGTTTAGAATCCTAGGTTAGGGTTGGAAAATGGTCTCATCCACACCCTTGCTTTGGAGCTGGGCTTCCACAAGCAAGGCCCCATTATCTCACAGTGGAATGGGAGACACCGGGCCCGTCTTTTCTCTGGGTACATGCCCAGACTGGGGAAGGGATGTGGAGCCATTGATGAGAGCCCAAGTTGTCCACACCTCCAAGATGGGGCCAGGCCATCTGGTGCGGCAGTTGCTTGCGGCCCCATCCTTAAGGGCTTGTCTCTGGTTTAGGTGAAAGACACCAGCTCGCAGTGTCTGGTCCCAATTAGCCAGAGACTCTAGACATGCTGTCCTTCAGTAGAACAGAGCCCCAGGCCAAGAGGGAGCTGGGCACATGCAGACTTGGAGCCCCTCCTCTTTCTCTCATCAGGCTGGCATCATTGCCCAGAGGCTGTCAAGGTATCTCGCCTCCAAAGCAGAGCCCACTTACCCAGACAGACTGGTACTCAGCCCCCAAGATGCCAGAGATAATTAGGGAGGGATCTCCCTGGCAAAGTCAGCCTTGGGCCACTCCAGAGCACAGCATGCAATGAGAGGCAATTATTTTCCATTCTTTGGGTGTCCCCAAACCCCTCCTTGCCAAGCTTGGCCCCTTCCAGGGAGCTGCGGCAGTCTGCTTGCCCCCAGGCAGGAAAACCCAGGCTTTTGTTAATGACTAGTGAAATCTTCCTTCATAGTTTGACTATAGGCCCTGGGTAAGATCTGGGCCCTGTCTCTGCCAGCTCAAATGGAACTCTGCTCTCCAGTTACAAGAGAGTTCCCTCCCAGCTCTGACATTTTCTGTCCCATCTCTCTCAGCTCTGACATTCCCTATTCTAAGCCCCCTCCTAACCTGTTCTAAGGCCCTCCCAGCCCTGACATGCCCTGTTCTCAGTCCCCTCCCAGCTCTGTCATTCCATCTTATGAGGCCTCTACCAAACTCTGACATTCCATGTTCCAAGTCCCCTCTGACTTTTTCTGGTTCTAAGTAAAGGTAGAACAGCCCCAAAGGTTGGTGGTACTTGGGAGGAGCTGGTCTTTCATATTTAGAAGGAAAGGAGTGCCCCCCCTCAACCTGGCTAGGGTCCCAGCACCCTGGGACTGTGTTGGCCCCGAAGTCAATTTCTTTTGTTAGCCTGAATTAAGGCAAGGCTAAGGATTATGAGTTTGAGCACCTTTGACCACCCATTTCTCCCTCTGTGCCCTTTCCCAGACCCTACTCCCAGGCAATCTTTCTCTTCCAAGAAGCCATGCCCCGCCCCCCCCCGGCCCCATCCTGGGCTGAAGACTAGACTTAGACACCAAAAGTTTGTTCAGCTTTGTAAACTGAGGCAAATCTCTGGGCTACAAATACATACCCCAAAATATCCTTGAGAACTTAGCCAACAAACTGACTGAAACCATAGTATTGTCATGGATGAAGCTGACATCCTCATGTGCCCAGACTTAATAACATTGATCCATAAAAATCTAAAAAGAACATTTGAATGGACAGCATCCTCCCTCCAAGCTTCATGGAGAGCCAGTGGAAGAAATCAGCGCCTGTGGGAGCAGGATGCCTGTCATCCCCATCATCCTGTCTGCAACTGGAGTCAAGGCAGGGATGCTCTCAGTCAGCCTCGAGAAGAAGAACTTCCAGCCAGTTCTCCTGCCCTTCTGTACTCCTGGTCAACCCTCCGTGAGTCAGACATCGATCACTTAGTAATCTTCCTTGAAACATTAAAGACAGAATGAGCACTAGGAGCAGCTTGTTCTGCAATGGTTTCTAACTGAACTCCATAAAAAGATGAGAAAAGTGAGAAGGTATATGAGTAAGAACAAAAATGTTTCTACAATGTTTCAAGGCTATAGAAGCTCTTGTCCCCCGCTGCCAAGTCAGGCCTTAGTGGCTTGCCTGGATCGCTCTCTCCTGGAGATTCAGCTGCCCCTCAATTGTGCTTTCAGAAGCCCAGGTGACAAAGCCTCGATGGGTGTGACTAGGTGCCCTCAACCAATCCCCGTATGATTCCTATGTAGCATCATTTCATTTCTTCCAAAAGCTTTCACAACTGTGCATTGACTAAGGACTTTGGGATCTAGTTTAATGCAGAAGATGCACTTTGATGGACTGGTTGACTCTGCAGAGGTACCCAATCACCTGATGAAGGTGTCTTATGGTTTAATTAGTTGAAGTGGGTTGGAATGATTGATAAGCCCAATGGACCCCCACTCTCACATCTCCAACCCAAACTAGAGAAGAATCAGAAAATCCATAAGATAGAAGAATGGAAAGGTTTTGGGTCATGGCGTTCCTTTCTGTCACTCAGTGGAAGGATCCCTTCCAGGGCATCCCTGCCAGCTAGGCACCCAATAAGAAATTCAGTGTCTGTTAAGCACCTCCTCTATGCCAGACACTGGTTATGTGATGGGGACAGAAAAACAAGGAACTTAGAATCCACTAACACAAAATAGGAGGCATTCACATAAATAATTATAAAGTAATACCAAGGAATTTGAATGGGGAGAGAGTGATATTTCTCTAGACTTAGATCCTGAGATTGACACTTTTTTCATCTTTTAAAAAACAATTTTATTGATGCCTTTTTAAGCAAAACATTACTTGTCCTTCTCCTCCCTAGTAAAAGCTTCCCTAGTAACATATGAGTACAATTAGTTAAAACAAATCAAGCCATTAGCCCTGTATGAAAATGTATGTGCCGTTCTGCACCTGTAGTCCACCACCTCTCTGCCAAGAGGCAGCAAGCATGCTTCACCATTGGTCCTCTGAAGTCTGAGTTCTACACTGCTCTGATCCTGTACTCTCTTGGTGTTGGCTTCCTTTCCATCGTTGCTGTCGTGAAATGGGCATTTTAAGCAGCTTCCCAGACAGGGCTATTGAAGCTTCTTTTAACAAGCATCCTGCTCCTTTGAAGCTTGAAATAGGCCACTGACCGTGCAGCATGACTTCATGGGTCTTCTCATTCTCACCTCCAGAAGATGAGTCTTAGTTCTCCTCCCTGGTCATGGCACAGACGCCTACATTTCCCTGTGGTTTTTGCCAAAAGTTGACATGTTGTACCTCATCTGGATTCTATTTCTTGTTTCCTCCCAATGCTGCTCCATCTTCAGAAGCTTTTCTGAAAGCTCCAAGGGGGACAGTCTCTCCCACTCCCCCTGGTAAGCCTTGGTAATGATCATCTTCAAAGGCTTCCAACAGGTTGATGAGGCTGGCTCTTGTCTTGAATATTTATTCTGTCTTGGGCCTCTGGCTTTGTACTACGAGTCTGTACTTTCTTCCATCCCCTAAGACCCACGTGGTCCCTCAAAATACTTGCTGAAAACTTTCTTGCAGAGCAGATGACTAAGTCCTTGGTCCTTGGTTTTCCTAGTTACTTGGAGAGCATCCCCCAAGGCGCTTTAAATAATGACAGCCCTGGGGAATATTTGTGTAAGTAATCTTCCCAAATAGGCTCTTTCAGCATGTTTCCAATTAGCAGGCCTCCTTCCTCCTCTCAGATTGCGAGGAACTCAGCTCGGTTCCTGAGCAGTGCACCAACGTCCCACTTACCACCTCCGGAATGGCCCAGAGATGGTGACCCAGGACCAGACTAGGGAATGAACCTGAGGAGAGGAACAAGTCAAGCAAGGGGTCCATGGTTTGGGTTGACAATAGGAAAGTTCTAACGATCGATCAATCGATGAGCATTTATTAAATGCTTGTTGTGCCAGGCACTGTGCTAAGCCCTGAGGCTACAAAGAAAAAGCAGAACCAGCCCCTCCCTCAAGGAACGTACAGTCTGATGGGGTGACGAAGAGTTGGATATGACCCAACAACTTCCTGTTGAGCTGAAATCTGCCTCCTCTTATCTCTCTGGAGGCAGCTAAGGGGCACCTGGAGCGCTGGGTCTGGAGTCAGGAAGACCTGAGTTCAAATTTTACCTCAGACACTTAGTAACTCTGGGACCCCGGGGCAAATCAATTGATCTCTGCCTGCCTCAGTCTCCTCAACTGTAAAATAGGGATAATAACAGCACCCCAAGCCTCCCAGGGCTGTTAGGAGGATGAAATGAGATAATATCTGTGAAGCGCTTTGCAAACCTTAAAGCTGTGCACAAATGCTGGCTATTATGATCGTACATTTAACCTCCTCAGATGTGTAGTAATAAAGATAAGACCCTTTCTCCTCTGCTGTCTACCCTTTCAATGCTGGACTCACTATTGTGTCTGTCCTCTGCTCTCTCCCTTTCTCTTTCCCTCCTTCTCTGCTCATTCTGTCTCTGTCTCTCTCCCTCTCTCTCTATCTCCTTCCCTCCCTCCCTCTCGTCCTCTCTCTGTCTCTCTCTCTCTGTCTCTCTCTCTCTCTCTCTCTCTGTCTCTCTGTCTCTCTCTCTCTCTCCTTCCCTCCCTCCCTCTCATCTTCTCTCTGTCTCTCCCTCTCTCACTTTTTCTTCTGTTTTTTCTTTCCTTTATTCTCTCTTTCATTTTCTTTCTTTTTTTCTGTTTTTTTTCTTTCCTTTTTTCTATTTCTCCCCTTCCTCTCCTCCATTCTCCTTTCCTTTCCCCCTGCCTGCTCTTCTCTCCCTCCCTGCTTTCTCCTCCTCACTCCTCCTTTCTTAGTCACCCCTCCCCTCCCAATACCCTTCTTTCCTCTTTTCTTTCTTCTCTTTTTTCTCTCCAAAGTTCTCTACATCTCTCTTTGACTTTGGAACCCAAGGAGCTTTTCATTGCCCTCCCTTGAGACCAGGCATCCTAAATGCCAGAAATTCATAGACCCCCATGGCTGGAAGTCCTGTCCAAAGTTGCAGAATCCAAGAGCCCCTTCACCCAGCTCCCTCATTTTATGAAGGATGACACTGAGGCTCAGAGAGAAGAAGGGACTTTCCTCCAGTTGCTCAAAGAGTTAGTGGCAGACCTGGACCGAAGACCCCAATGTCTTGCCTCCTGATTCACTGGGCTTGTGCTGAGGGCTTAGTGCGAAGAAGCCTTGGGGAGTAGGAGGAAGCCGAGGCCACAAAATCAGTACTGGAGTCCCACTTCAGACACTTCTGAGCTACGTGACCCCAAGCAAGTCACTCAGCCTCTCTGGGCCTTAGTTTCCTCGTCTGTAGAATGAGGCAGTTGGACTCAGGAACCCCTGAGGAACCTTCCAGCACAAGATCTGTGAGCCTAAGATCTCTCTCCCCTTAATCAGGCTTCTTTTTATAGAACCTGGGCAAGGCTCTGGTGGATTTCTGAGCCTCGGGCTCCATCTTTGGGAGCCCTCCAGGATTCCAGCTCCTGGGGGGTTGGCCAACTCCCAGGGAACCCCTGGGAGTCAGGTTTTCTGAACCTCTGCATTTGAATACATCAATCCTGTCTTACCTTACACTGCCTGCTTAAAAATTCAGCAGCGCTTGCGGCAGAGGCCCTCCCTTATTAAGTTAGGCTCACTGCCGGCGGGTTTGCTAATACAGGCCCTGGCTCTGCGATAATTAGCGCCATGTGGCCCTGGAGGCTTCTCTGGGCCCTTCCAAGGCAGCGGAGCATCTGAAATGCCTCTAACAAGATGCTGCAAAAGGATGACGTCGCCCACATGAATGGGTTTGAGGTGCCGAGTTAAGTGCAGAGTGGAGAATGACTGTACGCAATTCATGTCTTCTGGATTTCAGCTGGAGGTCTGTTCCAGCCCCACTCCCACCCCAGTCATTCAGAGAAGAGGTGGGTGTGGGATGATGGGACACCCCAGACCCTCTGCACTGCGAAACTGAGAGAGTCACTTCTCTGATGAGCCTTAGGGGCCACGTAGTTATGTAACATGAGCGGGTTGAATCGGAGCCTGGTAGCCCAGACTGAGAGCTAGAAGGGACCTCAGAGACCGATTTACAAATAGGGACACTGAGGGTCAGAGCAAGGAAGCCTAGGCTCATACAAAGTCAGAACTCAAGGCAGGGATTCAAATCCAGGTCACTGTGACCACTGCTGCTCCTCCCTGACTCTTAGAGCTCCCAGCAGGGCATGTGTCCCCCAGCAACAAACACTGATCCAACAAATACTGTGTTCCTGGAGCTGGGCCCTGGGGGAACCAAAAAACAAACAAAACCAAAAGCCCTCTGGCCTTCAAGAAGCTTACACTCTGCAGGGGGATTACACACGTTCTTGGATGAGTTACTTCAGGTTATCTACCCAGGAGATACAATGGTGTTGAAGAGGAAATGTTAACAATGGGATGAACAAAGAAAGGCCTGTAGGTGATGGCCGTTGAGACTCCAAGGGAGCTGGGCATCCCAAGAAGCCAGGATGAGGAAGGAAAGCAGCCACAGATCGGGGAGGAGGCTGCTTGCCAGGGAGGGGCTTTAAATGCCAAAGGAGGGCGTGTTTTACCCTAAAGGAGCCCCCAGAGTTTCTAGGGTAGAGGCATGATATGGTCCAACCTGGGATCTAGGAAGGTCAGCTTGGTAGTTGGGTGGCCATCCTTCCCGAGCTAGTGCCTTTAACTAAAGCTCTAGCCTTTTCTTTAAAAGAAATCTTTTTTCAAGGCATCCAGTCTCTGACTAAATTACATTGATGCTGCTGGGAATGAAAAAGGGAGGTTGGGATGACCCAGCGCTCTTCAATGCTAACCCAATTGGTGAATAAGCTGTTCCCTTCCTGAGGGATCCAGCAGCCAGGATGGAGGCTGGGATTAGAATTCTCCAGCCCTAGTTTGGAGGAAGCAACAGCTAGAGAGCACATTGGCCCCGGGGTTCCTCCAGTTCGGTAAAGCTGGGTGGCAGGAAGCTTTCTCCAGCCCCAGTCTGGATCAGGCTCACTGGCTTAGCTCCTTACCTTATGAACAACAACAGAATGGATATAGTGCTTGACAGTTTGCAAAGAGCTTTACAAATTCTATCTCGCTCAATCAGCATCAGCCCGGTGAGGGGGGTCCCATTATTATCCCCATTCCACATATGGTGAAACCGAGGTTCAGAAAGAGTTGACTTCCCCAGAATCAGATGATCAGAGAGGCCAGAAGGGACCTCAGATGATATCAAGCTCAGGGCAAGCCTGAGGAGGAGTCCCCTCTGCAGCGTTCCCAATGGTGGGTCAGCCAGCCTCGATTTCATTTTTTTAAAATGGAAGTTCTCATGGAAGGCATTTATTATTGGAGCAGAAGCATGATGGAAGGGTCCACAGCAGGGGACACAGTCCAGGATGTGATCACTTCTTACAAATTAGGCCACTGAGGCCCGTGCAAGGCAGGTGACCTGGCCACAACCACACTCAGCCGGTCCAGATGGAAAGGCAGGCATCCGGACAGGCTTGGCCAGGATGGTCTTCTTTGGGCCACACCCTTCTGCCTTCCCAAGTGCCCCTGCCCCTTGATGGGGTGGGGTAGGGGGTCCCATGGGTGGAGGGAGAGATAGAATGTGCCATGAGATCTTGCCCAGCGACTGAATCTGAGCTCAGGGGGTGAGGTCACCCAAAGAGGACCCATGGATGATGGACCCAGAAAGAGCTCTGGGCTGGAGGTCCAGAGAGCTCTGGGGCAGAACTCTGGGTAGCCTGAGACAGGTCCCTTTGCCCCTCAGCCTCAGTGTCATTCCTCCAATGATCATTGCCAGGCTGTGTGCTAAGCACGTGGGGATGCAAATATATCAATAAAACAGTTCCTGCTTTCAGAGAGCTTCCCATGGAAACAGAGAAGACACTGTGCACATAATGGACCGGACAAAATATCTCTAAACTAGATACCAGGGGATGGGGTGAGGGGCAAGAAGGCTCCAGCAGGTGGGGCAAAGCTCAGCAGACATGGGATGGCAGGTAACAGGGACCAGAAGGACTTTCAGGTGACAGATGAGATAAGAGAGGGGGAAACAAAATTAGTCAGCCTATTAAGTGATATAAATGACAGGGAGAGAGGCGCTTAGAGCCAGGGTGAGGCCAGTAGAAGCAGGAGAGTGGGCACCTCTGGGAGATAGCGAGAGGAGGAGGGGAGGGGGATTGGCTGGCTCAAAGAGAGGTGTCAAGCAGGTGGCAGCTCAGGGGGACAGCCAGGCTGGATAGACAGGGACAATGATCTATGGTGTTCGGGGGTTCCTCTCTTCTTCCTGCTTAATGCTTAGAATTAGAAATAAATTCTCCTATGGCAAGCACAAACATTCGTGCTCACACACACACATCCAGAGCACTTAAAGGGCACCTAGAGTCGAATGCCCTCAGCAAGTTTAAATGTAAAATTTCATTTCAATTCACAGAATCAGAAAACATTCAAACCTAAGGACCTTAGAACAGGGGATGTCAGGGCTGGGAGGGGCCTGAGAACAGGGGATGTCAGAGCTGGGAGGGGCCTTAGAACAGGGGATGGCAGAGCTGGGAGGGGCCTTAGAACAGGGGATGGCAGAGCTGGGAGGGGCCTTAGAACAGGGGATGGCAGAGCTGGGAGGGGCCTTAGAACAGGGGATGGCAGAGCTGGGAGGGAGCTTAGAACAGGGGATGTCAGAACTGGGAGGGTCCTGAGAACAGGGGATGTCAGAGCTGGGAGGGGCCTTAGAACAGGGAATGTCAGAACTGGGAGGGGCCTTAGAACAGGGAATGTCAGAACTGGGAGGGGCCTTAGAACAGGGGATGTCAGAGCTGGGAGGGAGCTTAGAACAGGGGATGTCAGAACTGGGAGGGTCCTGAGAACAGGGGATGTCAGAGCTGGGAGGGGCCTTAGAACAGGGAATGTCAGAACTGGGAGGGGCCTTAGAACAGGGAATGTCAGAGCTGGGAGGGGCCTTAGAACAGGGAATGTCAGAGCTGGGAGGGGCCTTAGAACAGGGGATGTCAGAGCTGGGAGGGAGCTTAGAACAGGGGATGTCAGAACTGGGAGGGTCCTGAGAACAGGGGATGTCAGAGCTGGGAGGGGCCTTAGAACAGGGAATGTCAGAACTGGGAGGGGCCTTAGAACAGGGAATGTCAGAGCTGGGAGGGGCCTTAGAACAGGGGATGTCAGAGCTGGGAGGGGCCTTAGAACAGGGGATGTCAGAACTGGGAGGGTCCTGAGAACAGGGAATGTCAGAGCTGGGAGGGGCCTTAGAACAGGGAATGTCAGAACTGGGAGGGGCCTTAGAACAGGGGATGTCAGAGCTGGGAGGGGCCTTAGAACAGGGAATGTCAGAGCTGGGAGGGGCCTTAGAACAGGGGATGTCAGAACTGGGAGGGTCCTGAGAACAGGGAATGTCAGAGCTGGGAGGGGCCTTAGAACAGGGAATGTCAGAACTGGGAGGGGCCTTAGAACAGGGGATGTCAGAGCTGGGAGGGAGCTTAGAACAGGGGATGTCAGAACTGGGAGGGTCCTGAGAACAGGGGATGTCAGAGCTGGGAGGGGCCTTAGAACAGGGAATGTCAGAACTGGGAGGGGCCTTAGAACAGGGAATGTCAGAACTGGGAGGGGCCTTAGAACAGGGGATGTCAGAGCTGGGAGGGAGCTTAGAACAGGGGATGTCAGAACTGGGAGGGTCCTGAGAACAGGGGATGTCAGAGCTGGGAGGGGCCTGAGAACAGGGGATGTCAGAGCTGGGAGGGGCCTTAGAACAGGGAATGTCAGAACTGGGAGGGGCCTTAGAACAGGGAATGTCAGAGCTGGGAGGGGCCTTAGAACAGGGGATGTCAGAGCTGGGAGGGAGCTTAGAACAGGGGATGTCAGAACTGGGAGGGTCCTGAGAACAGGGGATGTCAGAGCTGGGAGGGGCCTTAGAACAGGGAATGTCAGAACTGGGAGGGGCCTTAGAACAGGGAATGTCAGAGCTGGGAGGGGCCTTAGAACAGGGAATGTCAGAGCTGGGAGGGGCCTTAGAACAGGGGATGTCAGAGCTGGGAGGGAGCTTAGAACAGGGGATGTCAGAACTGGGAGGGTCCTGAGAACAGGGGATGTCAGAGCTGGGAGGGGCCTTAGAACAGGGAATGTCAGAACTGGGAGGGGCCTTAGAACAGGGAATGTCAGAGCTGGGAGGGGCCTTAGAACAGGGGATGTCAGAGCTGGGAGGGGCCTTAGAACAGGGGATGTCAGAACTGGGAGGGTCCTGAGAACAGGGAATGTCAGAGCTGGGAGGGGCCTTAGAACAGGGAATGTCAGAACTGGGAGGGGCCTTAGAACAGGGGATGTCAGAGCTGGGAGGGGCCTTAGAACAGGGAATGTCAGAGCTGGGAGGGGCCTTAGAACAGGGGATGTCAGAACTGGGAGGGTCCTGAGAACAGGGAATGTCAGAGCTGGGAGGGGCCTTAGAACAGGGAATGTCAGAACTGGGAGGGGCCTTAGAACAGGGGATGTCAGAGCTGGGAGGGAGCTTAGAACAGGGGATGTCAGAACTGGGAGGGTCCTGAGAACAGGGGATGTCAGAGCTGGGAGGGGCCTTAGAACAGGGAATGTCAGAACTGGGAGGGGCCTTAGAACAGGGAATGTCAGAGCTGGGAGGGGCCTTAGAACAGGGAATGTCAGAGCTGGGAGGGGCCTTAGAACAGGGGATGTCAGAGCTGGGAGGGAGCTTAGAACAGGGGATGTCAGAGCTGGGAGGGTCCTGAGAACAGGGGATGTCAGAGCTGGGAGGGGCCTTAGAACAGGGAATGTCAGAACTGGGAGGGGCCTTAGAACAGGGAATGTCAGAGCTGGGAGGGGCCTTAGAACAGGGGATGTCAGAGCTGGGAGGGGCCTTAGAACAGGGGATGTCAGAACTGGGAGGGTCCTGAGAACAGGGAATGTCAGAGCTGGGAGGGGCCTTAGAACAGGGAATGTCAGAACTGGGAGGGGCCTTAGAACAGGGGATGTCAGAGCTGGGAGGGGCCTTAGAACAGGGAATGTCAGAGCTGGGAGGGGCCTTAGAACAGGGGATGTCAGAACTGGGAGGGTCCTTAGAACAGGGGATGTCAGAGCTGGGAGGGGCCTTAGAACAGGGAATGTCAGAACTGGGAGGGGCCTTAGAACAGGGGATGTCAGAGCTGGGAGGGGCCTTAGAACAGGGAATGTCAGAGCTGGGAGGGGCCTTAGAACAGAGAATCTCAGAACTGGGAGGGGCCTGAGAACAGGGAATGTCAGAGCTGGGAGGGGCCTTAGAACAGGGAATGTCAGAACTGGGAGGGGCCTTAGAACAGGGAATGTCAGAGCTGGGAGGGGCCTTAGAACAGGGGATGTCAGAACTGGGAGGGTCCTGAGAACAGGGGATGTCAGAGCTGGGAGGGGCCTTAGAACAGGGAATATCAGAACTGGGAGGGGCCTTAGAACAGGGAATGTCAGAGCTGGGAGGGGCCTTAGAACAGGGGATGTCAGAACTGGGAGGGTCCTGAGAACAGGGGATGTCAGAGCTGGGAGGGGACTGAGAACAGGGGATGTCAGAGCTGGGAGGGGACTGAGAACAGGGGATGTCAGAGCTGGGAGGGGCCTTAGAACAGGGGATGTCAGAACTGGGAGGGGCCTTAGAACAGGGGATGTCAGAACTGGGAGGGGCCTTAGAACAGGGGATGTCAGAGCTGGGAGGGGCCTTAGAACAGGGGATGTCAGAGCTGGGAGGGGCCTGAGAACAGGGAATGTCAGAGCTGGGAGGGGCCTGAGAACAGGGAATGTCAGAGCTGGGAGGGGCCTTAGAACAGAGAAGGTCAGTGTTGGGGCAGGAACCTTAGAAGACTGGATTGTCTAGAATGGGTTGAAGGATTGAGGCTTCCCTGTCTTCCTTCCAGACCACTCAAACCCCACCATTTGCACTTGGGCTTTTGCTGAGTCTCTTCCCTGCCTCTCCCTCCCCACCTCCCCCCAGGGCCTTCCCTTTGAGGTTGCCTTTCAGCCACACTGTCTCCACCTGGTTGGTCCTTAAGCCATTTGTCCATTTGTCTGGGGTCTCCCTATTACCCTATGAGCCCCTGAAGGGCAGACTCCCAGCTATTTTCTCTATCTTTTAGCTCAGGACCCGGCACAGTAGGCACTCAGTAAAAGCTGGTTGATGAAGAAAGGAAAGATCTCGGATCAGGAGGTTTCGACCTCTATCTCCTGCTATGTGGCTTCCACTTTTGAGGATTCAGTTTCTTCCTCTGTAAAATCCAGGGTCTGGGACTAAAGTCTCACATTCTGGGCCTGCTGGGGCCGGGGTGGGGGTTGGGGGTAGGGAGGGGGGTGCTCTTCGACAGTCCGTTTAATCTGGACCCTAGAGGATGTGGCAGGGAGTGCTAAGAGTCAAGCCATAAGGAAGGTCACTCTCACTGTCAATAAACATCTCTTAACTGCCCACTATGTGCCAGGCACCAGGCTAAGTGCTGGGGACACAAACAGGCCCTGACCTCAAGAAGCTGACACTCTAAAGCAGGAAGACAACATACAAAAGGAAACTGGAAAGGCACGGCTGGGGGAAGGGAGGAGGATTTGGGGCCAGAGAAGCTGGGGTTGAGACCCTTCCCTGTTCACTCCTGGGGAAGTTAGGTCTCCTCTCTGAGCTTCAGTTTCTTGCTCTATAAAATAAGGTGACTGGGCTAGATGACATTTAACACCCTCCCAGCTCTGCCACTTCTGTTCTAAAGCCCCTCCCAGCTCTGACATACAGTGTTCTTAGGGCCCTGCTGGCTCTGACATTCAACATTCTTAAGGTCCCTCCCAGCTCTGACATTCCCTGTTCTAAATTCTGCCCCATCAAAGCAATTTCACCACGCCCCCCCCCCCCCCGGCTGTATTCTCAGCTGGCCCTGCCATGCTGCCTCCCCTTGTTACAACCCCAGTGCAACATCAATGAAGTCCCTGGGGATATGGAATTGGAGGGCCCAGCTGTGCCCCAGGAGACAAGGACCCCACACCCGCCTCCCTGATAGCTCAGTGCTGCCCATTTCACAGCAGGTTTGAGGGGGCATAGGGAATGGGGGGAGGGTGATGCTCAGCTCCTTAACCAGGCTGAATCCAGGACCCCTTGGTGACCACAGTAGAATGCTGCTTAGTGCCTAAGCCGTGAGCTGAGAGTGATCTTAGCTGCCATGATCAGATAGAGCACATCTCAATTCCTTGCCTTTCTTCTCCTTCCCCTCCTCCCCTTGTGAAGTAGGCATACCAAAGATAACCCATTTTAAAGATGAGAACACCAAGGCATCAGAGTGCCCCTGGGGAGCTCTGGGGGTGGCCTGGCTTAACAGCTATTTGAGTGGCCTTCAAACTCAGCCTGAGTCAGCAGTGATGCTGCAGCAGATTCGTCCAGAGCCACCCTGGGCCACTGTGGGAGAAAGGAGAGTGGAGCTTCCATGATAGAAGTCATAGCGGGGGGTGGGCGGGGGGGAGAAGGAGAGATTCCCTCTTTGGTTGGGACCTCCAGCTCAGATTCCATGAGGTATGCTTTAAGGCTTCCAGAGCCCTTCAGGGAAAAGAGCCCTGGCTTTGGCGTCAGAGGATTTGGGTTCAAATGCTGCCCCCCCATTACTGCCTGCATGACCTTGGGAAACCTCTATGAACCTCTCATCTGTCAAAGAAGGGGGCTGGACCAGGTCAAAGGTTCTTCAGCTGACATCTGTGGATTTGGCTTCATAGATAGATGATAGATAGATGGATGGATGGATGGATGGATGGATGGATGGGTGGTTGGATGGGTGACTAGGTGGATGGATAGATAGATAGATAGATAGATAAATGGGTAGATGGATGGAAAGGGAAGGAAGGAAGGAAGGAAGAAAGGAACGAAGGAACGAAGGAAGGAAGTATATATTCTGATAACTATATATCAATATAATTGGCTTCATTTGTGATCCCATGTAGTTTATCTTACTCATTTAAAAACCAGATTCTGAAAAGAGCTTCCCCAAGCCCAAGGGTGTCTACGATACAAACAAGGTTAAAAGCCTAAATGGCTTCTGAGACCCCTTCCAGCTCGAGGTCCAGCTCAAGAATCCTGTGGTCTTATCTGAGTCTCCCAATAAGCCTGTGAGGTGGATATGAAGGTGTGCTTACCCCTGCTTACAGATGAGGAAACTGAAGCACAGAGAAGTTGAATGCCTTGCTGAGGGTCATATGGCCAGAATGTTTCAGAAGCAGAATTTGAACCCTGATCATCCTGCCTTTTTCCATACTGCCTGTGGTGGGTCACACAGCCCATTAGAGGCCAAGTTGAGACTGACACTCCTGCTCCCTAAGTCCAAGGTCGATGTTTTGCACTGTATCTCTTAATCATTCCATTTGGACTCTTTCTACGTTTCCCCTCCAGCATCAGAGTCCTTTTCTTCCTCCCCCACCTGGGCACAAGCGCTCTGCATCTTCTCTGCTGTGCCAGCCAGATTCTGTCCCTGGGCGGGAGCGGGAAGTGATGAAAGTTTGATGAGAGCGATGTGTTTAGACCGGCGCTGCTGACTGAGGGGGAGAGGGAGCTTCCAGGGGTTTGCAAAAGCCGCCACTTTGAGTTGGATTCAGGTGGAAACTTGGCACGGGGCGAGTTAGCTCAGAGCATCTTAAAGAGAGACAGAGCATCGTCTTGGAGGAGAGGGGAGAGTCAGCTGTTACTCACTGCTAAGTGTTAAAAAGAAGTCTGTCTACAGACTGCATTCGTTTATTGGTTTGGGATGTGTTTTTGTCCCCGTTTAACGGGAAACAGCTTTGATTTTTTTTTAACCGTAATTGGCAGGCAGCTCGTCCATATGGTCTAATTACTTCTGGTATTTTGAAAGGGGAGCTGTAAACCTGCTGAGACATTAAACTTTGAAAAGTGACTACTGGGCCCACCTTTCCCCAGGCTTTCTGTGGCGCAAACGATGGGCCTCCGCCAGCTGGACATCGCTTCAGCGGCAAGATCCAGCTGCCAACGGCTCCAGCCCAGCCCCTCAACAGGGACCCTTCTCCTCCAATGCACACCGGAAGACCTGGGAGAATCCAAGAGGCACCAAAAGCCGGGCTGCCTTCTAGATCGTTCTTTTGCACTAATTGTCTGTGTCCGTGGGGGTGTTCCTAGGTGTAGGGGTAGGGAATGGGGCAGCACAGAGGAAGGGGAAGATGTGTACAGCCTGCTCTCCAACGGCTTGTCACACCATGGAATTACAAAATGTCAGAACTGGGAGGACCCTCAGAACAGGGGATGTCAGGGCTGGGAGGGGGCTGAGAACAAGGAATATCTGTGCTGGGAGGGACTTTGGAATATATAATGCCACTGAGAGGTAAAGGGAATCTTTAAAATAGAATATTAGCATTGAAAAAGACCTGAGAACCCAGAACCTTGAATTTCAGTGCTAGAAAACACTTTAGAAGAAAGTATGTTAGCAATGGATGAATCATGAGCTGGAAGGAAGGGATTTTATTTTTTCAATAGTTTTTTTTTTCCCCAATTACATGTCAAGACAATTTTAACTTTCATTTTTATTAATAGCATTTTATTTTTTTCCCAATTATATGTAAAAATTGTTTTCAGCATTCATTTTTGTAAGATTTTGAGTTCCGAATTTTTCTCTCTCCCTCCGTACCTCCCTTCCCTCCTTCCTCCCCAATACAACAAGCAGTCTGATATAGACTATACATGCACAATCATGTAAAACATATTTCCACATGTGAAAGAAGAATCAGAACAAAAGGAGAAAACTGTGAGAAAGAAAAAAAAACAAAAACAAGTCAAAATAGTATGCTTCGATTTTTAGCATTCATTTTTACAAGAGTTTGAGTTCCAAATTTCCCCCTCCCTCCCTCCCTTCCCCTCTTCTGAAAATGGTAGGCAATTTGACATAGCTTATGCATGTGCTGTCATGTAAAACCTATTTCCATATTAGCCACAGTTGTGAAGGAAGAAACAAATCAAAAGGGGGAAAAACACAAAAAAGAATAAAGTGAAAAAAATATGCTTTAATCTGCATTCAAAGTCCATCATGAGTCCTTCGCACTTATCTTGGATCATTGTGTTGTTGAGAAGAGCTGAGTCATTCACAGTTGATCATCACACAGTGTTGCTGACGCTGTGTACAACATTTTCCTGGTTCTGCTCATTTCAGCTTGCATCAGTTTGTACAAGCCTTTCCAGGTCTTTCTGAAATCTGCCTGTTCATCAATTCTTATTGCACAAGAGTATCCCATTACATTCAAATACCACAGCTTGTTCAGCCACTCCCCAATTGACGGGCATCCCTTCAGTTTCCAGTGTTTTGCCACCACAACAAAGACTGCTATAAATATTTTAGCACATGTAGGTCCTTTTCTCTTTTTCATGATCTTTTTAGGATACAGCTCTAGTAGTGGTATTGCTGGATCAAAGGGTATGCACAGTTTGGTTGCCATTTGGGCAGTTCCAAATTCCTCTCCAGAATGGTTGGATCAATTCACAACTCAACCAACTGTGCATTAGTGTGTCAATTTTCCCAAATCTTCTCCAACATTTATCATTTTCCTTTTTCATCATATTAGCTAGTCTGATAGGTGTAAGGTGGGACCTCAGAATTGTTTTAATTTGTCTTTCTCTAATTAAAAGTGATTTTGAGCACCTCTTCACATACCTATAGATAGTTTTTATTTCTTCATCTGAAAACTGCCTGTTCACATCTTTTGACCATTTATCAATTGGGGAATGGCTTGTATTCTTATCAGTTTGATTCAGTTCCCTATATATTTGAGAAATGAGGCCTTTATCAGAGACACTTGCTATAAAGATTGTTTCCCAGCTTTCTGCTTTCCTTCTAATTTTGGCTGCATTAGTTTTGTTTGTATAAAAGTTTTTTAACTTAATGTAATCAAAATTATCTATTTTACATTTCGTAATGCTCTCTATCTCTTGTTTGGTCATGAATTCTTCCCTTCCCCATAGATGTGACAGATAAACTATTCCTTGCTCTTCTAATTTGCTTATGCTATCACCCTTTGTACTTAAATCTTGCACCCATTTTGACCTTATCTTGGTATGTGGTGTGAGTTGTTGGTCTATACCTGGTTTGTGTCCTATTGTTTTCCAGTTTTCCCAGCAGCTTTTGTTGAATAGTGAGTTCTTATCCCAAAGTCTGGGGTCTTTGAGTTTATCAAACACTAGGTTACTATGGTCATTTGACTACAGTGTCTTGTATAACTAATCTATTTCACTGATCCACCACTCTATTTCTTAGCCAGTACCAGATGGTTTTATGATTACTTCTTTATAATATAGTTTCAGATTTGGTATTGCTAGGACACCTTCCTTTGTATTTTTTTCCATTAATTCCCTTGATAGTCTTGAACTTTTGTTCTTCCAGATGAATTTTGTTGTTATTTTTTCTAGCTCTATTAAATAATTTTTGGTAGTTTGATTGGTATGGCATTGAATAAGTCAATTAGTTTAGGCGGAATTGTCATTTTTATTATATTGGCTTGGCCTAACCATGAGCAAGTGATATTTTTCCAGTTGATCTGACTTTATTTGTGTGAAAAGTGTTTTGTAATTATCCTGGGTTTGCACGTAATGTAATGTAATCCTGGGTTTGTCTTGGCAGGTAGACTCCCAAGTATTTTATATTGTTTACAGTTATTTTAGATGGAATTTCTTTATTTCTTGCTGCTGGGCTTTGTTGGTAATATAAAGAAATGCTGATGATTTATGTGGGTTTATCTTGTATCCTGCAGCTGTTAATTATTTCAAGTAGTTTTTTAGCTGATTCTCTAGGGTTCTCTAAGTATACCATCATATTATCTGCAAAGAGTGATAGTTTTGTTTCCTCATTGCCTATTCTAATTCTTTTGATATTTTTTATCTTACTGCTATAGCTAACATTTCTAGTACTATATTGAATAATAGTGGTGATAATGGGCATCCTTGCTTCACCTCTGACTTTATTGGGAAGGCTTCTGATTTATACCCATTATGGATAATGCTTGTTGAAGGTTTTAGATAGATGCTGTTTGTAATGTTAAGGAACACTCCTTTTATTCCTATGCTCTCTAGTGTTTTTAATAGGAATGGGTGCTGTATTTTGTCAAAAGATTTTTCAGCATCTATTGAGATAATCAAATTATTTCTGTTGGTTTTGTTATTGATATGGTCAATTATGTTGATAGCTTTCCTAATATTGAACCAATCTTGCATTCCTGGTATAAGTCCCACCCGGTCAGGGTAATGTAATCCTTGTGATATATTATTGTAATCATCTTGCTAGTATTCTGTTCAAAATTTTTTCATCAATATTCATTAGGGAAATTGGTCTATTACATTATTTCTCTGTTTCAGTTCCTCCTGGTTCAGGTATCAGCACCATATTTGTGTCAAGAAAGGAGTTTGGTAGGACTCTTTCTTTGCCTATTTTTCCAAATAGTTTGTATAGTATTGGAATTAATTGTTCTTTAAATGTTTGATAGAATTCACTTGTGAACCCATCTGGCCCTGGGGATTTTTTCTTAGGGAGTTCATTAATGGCTTGTTCAATTTTTTTCTCTAAGATGGAATTCTGTTCCCGATCTGTTAATCTGGGTAATTTATATTTTCATAAATATTCATTGATTTTGCTCAGATTGTCAGATTTACTGGCATATAATTGGGCAAAATTTTCCTAATGATTATTTTATTTTTTTCTTCATTGGCGGTGATTTCACTCTTTCCATTTTTGATGCTGGATATTTGGTTTTCTTCTTTTTTTAATCAAATTAACCAATGGCTTATCAATCTTATTGGTTTGTTCATAAAACCAACTCCTAGGTTTATCAGCTCAATAGCCTTTTCAGTCTTATTAATCTCACCTTGATTTTCAGGATTTCTAATTTGGTGCTCACTTGGAGATGTTTAGTTTGTTCTTTTTCCAGCTTTTTAGTCGCATGCCCAATTCATTGATCTGCTCTTTTTCTATTTTGTTGATGTAAGAACTTAGAGAAATAAAATTTCCCTTAAGTATTGCTTTGTTGAATAACATTGAGTGTTAGCTCCAAAAGCGACCTTTAGAATCCAAAGCATTGAAGATTAGAGATAGAAGCAACCGTAGGGGAACTACTGGACAAAAACAACAAAGACTGAGTATCTCATCTCCCACCAATATGGAGAGCAGAGGGAAGTTTTCAGTCATTTGCTTTAAATGCCCGATGTTTAGAGTTCCATCATGACCAAGTGCCTGCCACTTGTCCTCATGGTTCAGGCTGGGATCCTTCCTCGAAGAAAAGGGAATCAGGTGGAGGAGCCGGGCATGCTGAGTATGGGGATATGGATCGTGGTGGAAGACAGGGGGGGCTGTGAAGGCTCTTCATGTATTCAAAGTTGTCACCAAGGAAATTGGACTTGTTTAGCTTCATCTCAGAGGGCCAAACTAGGACCAATGGCTGGAGATGACAAAGAGTCAAATTTAGATGTGATATGAAAGGAAAACTTGCTGACAATGTGGGCTGTCCTGAGGTAGAGTTGGGTGTCTGGCCAGCACTGGGTTCTCCATCACTGGAGGTCTGCAGGCAGATTCTTGGTCTGGCTTAGGTGGGATTAGATGGTCTCTGAGATCCCTTCCAATTCTGAGAATCAATGATTCATTGATGAAACCTGGAATGTCTGAGCTGGGAAGGAGCTTAGAACCAAGAATATCAGAACAGGGAAGGTCAGACCTGGGAGGGACCTAAGAATATGGAATTAGTAGAGACCCTAGAACAGAAAATGTCAGGGCTGGAAGAGACTTCAGACTATGAAATTTCAGAACTGAGGAAAAACTTAGAACATAAATTTGGGAAGAACTTAGAACATGAGGCATGAAACATTAGAACCAGCTCACCAGTGCAGTCCTTCCAGACTATAACCTCTATCTTGTGTAACTCTTTTCCATGACCTTCCACAAATCCCCCATTGATGACCCCTCAATGCAATGGAGACCCTATCATTTCTTTTTTGTTTTGTTTCACTAGATCACTCAGGGCTCACCCATCCTCTTGTGGCAGAGAGATATAATTTCTGTATATCCTGGCATGGGAGGTACCACCTCAGCTGAGCTCTGCAATGCTGCCTTGTACCCACATCCCCACCCACTGGGGGAATTGCTCTGCATCAGCCTGCGTGAGATAGATCATGGCCTCAGTCTTCAGAAGGGCTGTTGGCAGATTTGTGGATCGAATAGAGACTCATGAACTGCTTACACTAAGTCCATGGCCTGCAGGTTGTTAACCACTGGCCATTGTCCCTTCCAGCTTTAACAGCCTAAGTCTATGAGAACCATGGTCCATCAGGCAACTCACACCCCAGAGATGCCTTTTCCTTGTTTACAGACCAGGACCAACTTCTGAAACAATGCCCTTTATCCTTCCACTGTGGTTGTCACATCATCTTGGAGATGCTCCCCCTCCTGGCTCCCAGATCTGAATCTTTGTCAGAGATTCATGCTAGGCTGGGCTTTGCTGGCCACAATGACTTCCCAGCCCCTTCTCAGAGCATATAGATCCACAAGACTCTTGCCCTTGGCTCCTCTAGCTTGATGATTCCTAACATCTGCTCCAAGATCCCTTGTCCCTCAGGGTCCACCTCCTGGGTTCTGAGATCCAGCAGGCATGAGTCACCATGAGGCTTCTCTGTTCTTTGGCCCGGCCTCCTTCCAGGCTTGCCTCTGGACCACAAGAGCTTTTTCTTTACAGGGACAAGGACAGTCTACCAAAACGGCTTGAGCTGTCTTCCCAGGACACAGAAGATGTTGGGCAGCCCAGGCTAAATGCATGTAAAGTCTGTACAGCGCTTCCCTTTCACAGCCCTGGGGGGGGCAGGGGCTGCAAGTATCCTTATACTTGTCTGACAGAAGAGGAAATGGAGGCCCACAGACGTGGAGTTACTCACCCATAGTCACACAGCAATAAGTGTAGAGACAGGATTCAGACTCAAGGTTTTTGAGACTCTTCACACATCACACACCAGTCTCCAGATCATCCACTTGCTTTCAGAGTGATCCTCACTCAGGGTCACAAGACATTAGAAAGTCATCCTGTCCTCTTCCCCCAACCCCCAAGGAGTCCAAGTGAAGTTAAAGCATGTGCCCAAGGTCACAGAAGTACTAAGTGGCAGCATCAGTATTCGAACCCAGGACTTCTGAGTCCAAAACCATGCCTTTGTTCCACTCAACCATCCTACTTCATTAATCATTACATTAGTTTAGGGGCTCCCCTCAGCCCCTCTAGGCTTCAGTATCTGATCTCATAGAGTGGCCTCTCTGGGGCCAAACAGAACAGAGCTAAATTCTCTTCAGCAAGACAGTTCTTCAGATACCATAGTGGATAGTGCACTGGGCTTGGAGTCAGGAAGACTTGAGTTGAAATCTAGCCTAGATATGTACTAGCTATGTGACCTTGGGCAAGTCACTTAACCTCTATAAGCCTCAGTTTCCTCACCTGTAAAATGGGGATAATATTAGCACACACCTCCCAGGGTAGTTGTGAGGACCCCATGAGATGACACATGCAAAGCACTTTGGAAATCTTAAAGGGATACATAAGCATTGTTTTTGTTGTTACAATAGATCGCTGTCATGTTCCCCTTGAGTGTTCTCCTCTCCAAGCTGAAGGTTCCCAAGTCCCTTCCACTTCAAAAGCTGCTTCATCTTGTTAGAAATGAACTTCACCCACTACTTGGGATTCATTCCCTTAACAAACACTTATCAAGTGCTCCTTTCGTGGTGGGGCGCACACTCGGTGATCGCTGCGAGTTGTTTTTCAGTCTTATCTGAGTCTTCTTGACCCCATTTGGGGTTCTCTTGGCAAAGATACTCCAGTGATTTGCCATTTCCTTCTCCAGCTCATTTTATGGATAAGGAAACTGAGGCAAAAAGCATTAAGTGACTGGCTCAGGGTAAGTGTCTGAAGCTGGATTTGGAGATGAGTCTTCCTGGCTTGGTGCTCTGTGCACTGAGCCACCTAACTGCTCACTCACTGATTTGTGAGCTTCAAATATGACTAAGTTGTGAACCTTTACTCTTCACAAGCTGGGAGGGGGAAGGGGGCCTAGACAAGTACATAATATAAATTAGAATATAAGTACATGAGAAAATGCCCCCTCCCCCCAAAATAGAATGATGGAGTATTGGAAGGAGGAAGACATCACTCCTGGCTGTAGGTGAGTTAGGGAGTGAAGGGAAGGGCAGAGAAGGCTTCCCGGAGGAGATGACATTTCACCTAGGTCTGATACTAGGGGAAATTTGGGAGTGGCAAAGTTAAAGAGGTTTTCCAGGGCTGGAAAACAGTCTAAGCAAATCTTTAAAAAAAAAAAAAAACAATGGCAAAGGGCAAACAGGGAGATGGGAGAGCGCTGCGTGGGAGCCATCGCACACAGTAGTCACCGGAGCATGGAAGGTAGGAATGGGAACGTGTGAGCCGACCTTCGAAAGATCTGTTGGCACCGAGACGAGAAGGGTCCCTAGGGCCAGTCCTTCCTCCTGTGGCCTTCCTCCTGTGAGCAGTGGGGGGCTTCCGGAGCTAATATAGAGAGCCGACCAACTTGAAGAGACGGGAGACTGGGCGGAGGAAGCTATTTCAACAGTCCAAGAGCGAAGGGACTTGGGAACTCGGGCTAATTAGCGGCCGCCTCCCCCTGGTCAGTTCTCACAGCTCACCCCCTTCCACGCTGAACACTGGGCCCAGAAATCTCAGCTAGTCCCCGCCTGCTTCCTCCCTCCTCCAGCCCCCACCACTCTGCCTGCCTCCTTCCCATCCTCATCTTCCCTTTTTCCTTGTCGAGATAAAATGGATTTCATTATTTTAAAGGGGAGGGGGAACAAAACCCCACAACGTTTTCCACAAGATTAATGTTCAGAAGCGAATTGTTCACTTACACCCCAGCCGTGAGAGATGTACGAAGTCCCCAGCTCAACAAAAGATGAATGATTCCGTGTGTCAGAAGAAAGGGGGAAAAAATTAATTACTAATGACAAAGGACCCTGTTCTGTTGTTCCACTTCTCTCGCTTGGAAATTGCCGGGAGTGCATTTAGCACACACTCGGGCAGGCTGGCGGGCAGAAGAAGAGGTACAAATAAGGGAAAGCAGACCTTGTTGGTTTCAGAAGGCCCTGAGATAATAATGGATAGGAAATATTTATCCTGAACGGCCAGGGACCCTGGCTCTGACCTTGACAAAGAACGAGCAGATTTAAGTCTGTCTCATTCAACAAGCATTTATCAAATCCCTACTGTGTGCCAGGTGCCGTAGTCAACTCTGAAGATAGACAGACAAAAGTGTAAGTCTTTACCCTCAAGAATCTTGTCGTCTAAGGTGGAGCCAACATATCACACAGACAAGTAATGCTACTGCTTATTAATGCCACATTTATTCATGCTATTGCACCTGTTAACCCCTCTACACAGGCAGTGCACTAGTTATTGGTACATTTCCTGACCTAACTTAGGGCTTAAGACCACCCTGAGGAAGGAGAGCTCACTCTTGGCTAGGAAGAACCAGGCTTCTCGTGGAGGACAGAGGCTGAATGGGCCCTCAAGGGATTTCCTCAGGAAGAGCTGAGAGAGGAAAGCATCCCCAGGGAAGGGGAATGACATGTGTGAATGAACCAAGAAAAGAGAAGGCAGGACAAGTCTGGGCACCAGCTGGCCATGGCTCCGGCTGGGATGTGAGTAGAACAAGGTGAGGCCTCCAGACCTAGCCCCCAGGAGTCAGCCTATCCATCTCTTTGAAGGTATCAGCCTGGAAGTCCATCTAGGATCAGCTCTAGGTAGTAAAGCTAAAAGGGCGGAGAGCCAAGAGACCTGAGGTCCTGGGCTGGTCCCACCACAGATTTGCTGTGTGACGTCAGACAGGACACTTCCTTCTCATCCTCAATTTCCTTAGCTATAAAACAGGCTTAATGTGACCTGCCCTACCAGAGGCCTCACAACAAATGAAGTCATGGATGTGAACATGTTCAGGAAAGGACAGAAATAGGAGGCTGCTGACATCAGGGATAAAGAAGAGGTGGGGAGAGGTTTGGCTGCCCTAGTGCCAATGAAAACAGGAGGAACAGGCCATTTAGTGCAAGTGACATGGATGGCTTAAGAGCTAGAATTTGCTAGACATCCAAATCTTAGAATATCAGACCTGGGAGGAGCCTTAGAACATGGAACATCAGAGCTAGGAGGGCCTTAGAACAGGGGATGTCAAAGCTGGGAAGGACTTTAGAACAGAGAATGTCAGAACTGGGAAGGGCCTTGGAACATGGAACATCAGAGTTGGGAGGGCCTTAGAATGGAGGATGTCAGAGCTAGGAGAGGCCTCAGAACAGGGGATGTTAGAGCTGGGAGGGGCCTCAGAACAGGGGATGTCAGAACTGGGAAGGACTTTAGAACAGAGAATGTCAGAACTGGGAAGGGCCTTGGAACATGGAACATCAGAGTTGGGAGGGCCTTAGAATGGGGGATGTCAGAGCTGGGAGGGGCCTCAGAGACATTTAATCCAACTGCCTCTTTTTTCAGAGGAAGAAAATGAGTCCCAGAGAAGGGAAGGGATTTGGCAAGATCGAAATGCTAAAGACAATTCAGAGCAGAGCCAGGACTGGAACCTAGGTTTCTGGGCTCTTAGTCTAGCCCTCCTTCCTCCATGTCCCCTTTGTTAGAAAGAATAGGAACAGGGTAAGAATCATAAAACCCCCAAATTTTTGTGTCAGGTAGGCCCCTTGATCCAACCCTTGCTAGATCTCAGATGATGAGCCAGGGGTCCAGAGAGGCCCCACGGCCTCTTTAAGAAGGTTTCACATCCAGATGCAGAACCTCAGAGCCAGGAGGCTCCTCTGGGGCCATCTAGTCCAGTCCCTCATAGACCACTCTTTATAGCGTCCTTAACAAGTGGCCATGAAGTTTGAAGGCCTCCCCTGCAGGGGCCAACCACTGCTTCACCAGGTGCCATTCCACTCTCAGAAAGCTCTGACTCTTAGGAAATGGTTGGATTTTCCTCCTTACCTCAAACCCAAATCCACCTCTATAATACCCCCCTATAGTTCCTGGATATGTCTTCAGAACCAAGCAGAATGGGTAATATCTCGAACCTGGGACAGCATCTCCTTTGTTTGACAGTAGCTCTCCAGGACCCTCCAACCTTGTTTTCTGCAGGCTAAAGTCAAGAACTGGCATAGTCCTGGTGAGACCTTGGCAAGGCTTCTGTTCTTCCTGGGCCTCAGTTTCCCTCTCTGTAAAATGAGCCAAGTTGGAAGGAGATAACCTTTTGAGCCCCTATGAGTTTATGAACCATTACTAGTATAAAATCCCAGCAGGGATGTGGTGGCATGCACAAGTAGGCTGGATCCCAGAGAAGAGGCAAGAATTCTAAGCTGGGACACCCAGGGACATGTGAAGCAAGGGTCACACATGTAGGAGAGGGCCTGTGGAAGTCAGGAGAGCTGGGTGAGCTAAGGCTGTGCTCGTGGTCAGTGCCAGAGCAGACACACCAGACATCGGTCACCAGTAATCAGGAGATACTGAACCTGAGAAGGTTCCGCCCTCCCACCTAGCACCTCTTCCTCAAGGCTCGCTGGGGCTAGGGCCAAAGGCTGTACTTCTGGCAGGGCCTGGACCTGCCAAGTGGATTTACCTGAGGGGGGCACAAAAGGAAGGCCCAAGACCAACACCAGCCCCCTTTCATGCCCCAGCATCATCCTTGGGTGGTCACCAACCCTTCATTCTCCAAGATATTCTTCGGCATTTTTAGGACCAGTAAAAGGGGTAGCAGCTAGAGAACTGGTCCCAAAGTCTTGCCCCTGACATATCCTGATTGTGTGACCCTGGGCAGGTCACCTGCCCTGTCACTGTTCCTATGGAATTCTCTGAGACGCCAAGTCACATAGCACGTGCTGACCTGAACTGGTTGGCAATTCACTGGGCATTCCTTAATGAAAGTATAATAAAATGGCTAATCTGGTACCCAAATAAAATAAAAGAAACCACCTAGTCCTTGTTTCTTGAAAGACTGAGGCTTCTTTTTATTGGCCATGTGTGTTGGCCAGAGCCCTTTTGAATCCAAGCCAGCTGCTTCCCAGGGATTCAGACGGAAGTGTGGCAGCCGTGGCAGCCCCCGCATGCATCCAGAGACCCTCCATTTTAGAAAGGAGGAAACCGAAGCCCAGAGAGAGAGTGACCTGACCAGGGTCACACAAGTACCAAGAGGCAAGGCTAGTGTTGGGGTGCATCTAGTCCAATCACTCCATTGCACAGAGAAGGAAACTGAGGCCCATAGGGAAGCTATGAATTGCCTCACAAATCATAGGCACAGAATCATGGGATTCAGAGACATCAGCCCCAACCTCATCATTTTACAAAGGAGGAAGCAGGCCCAGAGAGTGAAAGGGATTTGCCCAGGGTGGAATTTGAACCCAGGTTTTTGGACCTCAAAGCCAAAGCTCTTTCCACAATACTGCCTCCCCCAAGCACATCATTGGCTGCTTAAGTCACTCAGGAACAACCCTGACGATTGAGGGGGCCATGGTCCAGTAAGCGAAAGGCACCGTCCTAAAGGCTGGGCTTGAGGAGTCTCTCTTCTCTGTGAGTACATACGCACACACGTGTCACAGGAGGAGACAGAGCCTGGAAGCCGCCCGTGTGATGACCCTGCGACTCCAGAGCCCAGGCTGTTTGCCAAGGCTTGGGGATGCCGCCATCCACAGCAAGGCCAGCACTGGCTTGGAGAAGGCGCCCTTGGCTCGCAGGATTCACAACCGAGAGGGACCTTCCAGGCCAACTTGATTCATGTTTTTACTTACTTTTCAGACGAGGAAACAGGCTCGAGGAGAGGAAGGCCATGCATTAACCAGCATTGGTGAACGTTTTCTCTGTCAGTCTTTGAGCTGCAGAAGACAGGATGATACAATGGACAAAAATGTTAGGCCTGGTTTCAGGAGACCTTGCTCCAAACCCCAAGCCTAGCTCTGGGCGCCCCGCCCCCCACAAGTCGATTAAACTCTCCAAGCTTCAGTTTCCACACCTGGAAAATGGGAGTCATGGCAGCACCTATTTTTGAGGCACTGTAGGCAGAGTGCTTTGCGTATCTTAAATATAAGCCACTAAAATGATTGTTGGAGAATCTTCTGAAGCCTTAAAGGGGCGGAGAAACGTAAAATGAAAGTTACTCTTGCGCTGCATTTGTGCGTCTGTCTCTATCACGAACATGTATACGGTATGCGTATCTGGATAATTCCTCTCTGTCTCCGTCTATTGACATCTCTCCTCTCTGTCCGTCTGTCTGTTCCATCTCTTCCTTTCCCTGCCTTTGTGATGGGGAGAGCAGAAATTCCTGCTTCCAGGGAAATCAAGTCTCCCCACTTGTAGCAAGGTGAGGTCTGGGGGTTCAAGAGCTTAATTAAACTGTGCTTGAAGGTTCCCCTCCACTGGTGGAAAAGCTGTTAAGGGGTTAACCTCGTCGAGATTACATTGTATTCAGTGTTCTGTTAAAGTTTGAATTAATTTTTCCCATGGGTTTTTTCACATTCTAATTTTCGACTAAATGAGACATCTGTTTCAGAAAAGGAGAATTTGCCGGGGTTGCCATAGCAACTATCATTCTGGAAGAAAATTATTTCAATGGTTACTTTAGAACAGAACGCTGGGAATTCAGTCCGTAAAGCTGCGTCCGACTGTCTGACCACTGTGCGGCCCGTGGCCTGCAGTTCAGAGCCTTGGCAGGGCCAGGGGTGGAGGGGGTGGCCTCGGGGCTCCCAGCTTCTGACAACTTCTCCATGGCCAGCGTGTCTTATAGAGGAATGGCCACACTTGATGGATGCTTCTCCTCCACTGCCAAGGAAAGCCTAGAATTCAGATCCCATTTCCTTCCGGGGCCCAAGATATCAGTGGCGTTTATTAGGGTGTGTGAGAGCTGACCCCCAGGGCACCCTTCATAGTTTAGGAAGTACTGTCCCTGGGGGACCACCTGCAAGAGGCTTCATTTCTGAGATGATGGAGCTGGACTAGATATTCTCCCTAGTCCTGTACTGCTGTGGGAACCCCTCCATTCTACATGGGTTGTACAGATGGAGAAACTGAGGCCCAGAGATGGGAAGTCACTTACTTTTAGTCACACAGCTGGTAAATGGACTAACGAGCATGTCACAAACCTCAGGGTCTGAGCTGGAAGGGCTCTCAATGAGAGGTTTGAGGTAGACGACCCTGCTCCAGCTCTAAATCTACACACCCATGATCCAACCCAGCCCTTCCATTTGATACTGGTGGAATCTGAGGCTCAGACACACAAATCACAAGTGGCAGAGTGGGTTTTGAACCCGGATCCTCTGACTCCAATTCCTGCATGCTTTCTAAGAAATGATGCTCTCCCTCGACCCGAAGCCTAAGTCTTCTAACTTCCAACTTCCTTCTGTTCCTCCCTAACATCCGGTTTACCTGGTCCCACTGGTAGGAGATGATTTCAAGGTAATTTCCCACACCCAGGATCCAGGTCTTTGCTCCTAGATCCCTCCCCTGTGCCATCTTTAGAAGCTGGAGTACAGTGGTTACATGGACCCTGGAACATGGAGCTAGCGTGGAGGTGATCCAGTGCTTTCCACTCAGCCACCAAGGCCATCGCTGGCATGCCTGGGGCCCACCCAGTGATCACCAATTTTCCAGGTTACTGGCCAGATTATGCAATCAAAACCCAGGGATTGTTTTCAAGCAGGCTTGGGCTACCAAAGTAATTTCTTTATTTCTTTTCTTTTCCATGTGAAATTTTGATGGCTGTTTTGTAATGATAATTTCACAGGAGGGGAGTCGAGGATTGATAAAAATCCCCCTGCACTCCTCAAAATGGCTAGATTTCTGGGCTAAGCTCTGGGAAGAAGAAACCTCTCACTCTCTCCTCGCTTTTCCCTTTCTCACCCCCCTGCTCTGTGCTTCCTGGTTTGAAGCCCCATGCGGCCCCAAGCACTGAATTCTTTCAGGATTCCAAGTGTTCATCGGGAATGCTTCATGCTATGAGGCTGTACAAGGATGGACGGTCATGGGAGGCCGTGGAACACTCAGCCCTTGCAATGGTGTCTGACCCCCTGGGCACTGCTGCAACACCCTCTGGGATTTGCCTTCCTCGGCCCCCTCCATTCCCTGAGGAGCCTGGATGAGAAGGAAATGGGGGAGGGGGAGGAGGAGAGAAACCCAGGAAAGGGGAGGGAGGCAGTGTGGCTGATAAAAGAGTGGTGTATTTGGAGTAAGAGGAGCTGGATTCAGGTGTCGCAAAAATGGCTTTGTAAATGTAAACAGTCATACCCAGAGTACCCTAGAAAAAACTGTCCCTGGAGGGAGAAAAGCTGGGGAAATCCCACCTCTGACAATTATGCTCCATGTGACCTTGAGCAAATCCTTGGGCCTCAGTTTCCTCATCTGTGAAATGCAGGCGTTCTCCCAGATGGAGTCCGAGGTCTCTTCTCTCACTCCATCTATGACCCCAGGATTCTTTCTGGGCCTCAGTTTACTCACCTGTGAAACAAATGTGTTGCACTCAATGATGCTTAAGGTCCTTCCCAGTGCTGACGTTCTTTGTTCTAAGGTCCTTTATAGCTCTGACAATTCACATGCTAAGGTCTCTCCCAGCTCTGACAGTCTGTGAGCCCCAGTGCTATTGCCTTCAAGTCCCAGACTTGTTGTCACTTCCCAAGGGAAACCCCCATTCCACCACAGCAGGCTCCTCATTAACCCTGGCAAGGGCAAGGCTTCCCTGAGCACCATCACTCATTGGGGTGCCAGAAGCCTCCTCAATCTATTCAGTTCATTGGGACTAAATAAATTGTCTGAAATATTTTCAGTTCCTCTTTAAAAGAGAAAGAAAAATGCCCTGCACTCTATCTTCACAGGGAATCTTAAAAATAACTTCTTTCCATGCTGATTATGCCCTTTCCGGGCTTGTAAATATTTGATTCGATTTCTGAAATACGAATCCTGCTTTTAAGAAGGCTTCGCTAGTGTAGCTTGGTGCCTTTCTCCCCTCCCTGAGGGTTAGCAGGAAGTGCTGGCTGCCCATTTCCAGCTGCTAGGGATGAGGAGAGGCAGCCTCCGACTCCAACTCCGGCTCCAGTGTAGCCTTTTTACTGGCTACACTGAGCTTTCCTGACTACAGCCTAGATAGGGAGGGTCAGGGAGGAAACTGAGGCCAAGCCTTCCAACCTAGCTTCTCCTTGTACCATCCCTCTGCCACATCTGGTCACATCCTGACCAGCTCATAGGTTATCGTATCCCAGGAGTGGGAGGAACCTTCCAGGTCATGTAAGCCAACCTCCACCTGACCAATAGTACTTTCTTGAGGCTGTCAAAAGAGACATCACTGAAGTTTTATGGACCCATGTGACTTGATGGCTAATGAAGCAGGGAGGGGTCAACTCCACTGAGATCACCAGGCTCTCCTCTGATGCATAGACCCCCAAAAGCCCCTGCCATAGACCTCGACCATAATGTACCCCCACACAGACAAGCCTTAAGGTCGCTAAAGTAGTGTTCTGTCAGTCTCCTCCCTACGGACCCCAGGTTCCCTTTGTAGTTCTGTGGTCAGCATAATTTACCACGATCATTTTTTTCTCCTTTTATAGAACCAGAGAACTGAAGAGGTAGAATGGACCTCAGAGGTCATCTCTCTCCCCAAAGTGCAAATCCCTTCCTCAACATCCCCCACAAGGGGTTAGCCAGTGTCTACTAGAAGCCTGCTAGTGATGGGGAACTCACTACTCCAAGCAGCAGCCGAGTCACCTTTGGACAGCTCCAGTCATTAGAAAGTCCTTCCTAAGGGGCAGCTAGGTAGCACAGTGAGTAAAGCACCAGCCCTGGAGTCAGGAGGACCTGAGTTCAAATCCTGCCTCAGACATTTGACATATGTACTAGCTGTGTGACCTTGGGCAAGTCACTTAACCCCAATTGCCCTGCCAAAAAAACAGAAACAAAAACAAAACAGAAAGTTCTTCCTGAAATCGAGCTAAAATCTGCTTCTGGGGAATGTCTCCCTATCTGAGTGCTTGGGGCTCCAGAGCCAAGCTAATCTTCCCAGAGCGCCTTAAGGTTCGAAAAGCCCTTGGCATCCACTATAATCCTCACCACAACCCTTGAGGGAGATAACAGATGAAGAAACAAAGGCTCCAAAATGATAATAATAGCTCTTTTAAAGCCTTTTCACAGCCCCGTGACTCTGCAGCTAGTAATATCCCCATTTGACAGATGGGAGAAATGGAGGCTGAGAGAGGGTCCGTGATTGCCAGGGTTACACAGAGAGGATTTGAGCTCAGCCTTCCTGACCCCCATCCGGCACACTCCCCATCCCCCCAGGCTACTTCTCCCTCTTCCAGGTGTCTGCCTTTCATGTATCTGGAGATTTAGGTCATGGTTCCCTGGAGTATTCTTTCCTCCAGGCTCACTTACTTAAATAGCCCTAGTGTGCCTTGGGAACATCCAGCATTCCACCAGGGAGATTTTTCCTCTCCTCCCTTTGCCAGGCCAGTCTCATCTTCAGAGAGATAGCCATCCATGCTTGGATGGTAACTGAACTCCCTGCCAACTGAGGGCCAGGAAAGGAACGATCCTCACAACTTGCCTTAGACTCTCAGTTGCATGTTCAGACTCAACATCTTGGGACTCGGGCCACTTCTGCCTAGCCTGCCCCACTCCCCAGTTTGACTTCTTAGCCATCTTTACAAAGTCCCTTATCTAAGGACACATAGCTGGCACATGTCAAAAGCATGACGCTGTTCACTGGACAGACTTATCTTGGGCTGCTTCCATGGGCACTGGCTGGAGAACCCTCCTCCCAGACCTCAAGCCCAGGGAGCTCTTCTGCATCAAGATGTCTATGTGTAAGGGGCTGGAGCTCAGTGACTATTGACCCTGCCTTGCTCAAGGAAGCCGGGATGTAAAGGAAAGAGCAGTCCTAGAATTAGAGGCTGTCTAAACCCTTGCTGCCTCCTTTCCTCTATCTTCTCTCTTCTGCTGCTTCTCCCAACTCAAGTACAATACTAAAATGTAAAGGAAAGGTCCCTGGCCCTGT